>NW_020175670.1:7399347-7432357 GCF_003031525.2 Neophocaena asiaeorientalis asiaeorientalis
GGGAGAGCCACAGGCAGCTTCACTCTGAGCATCCGAGCCTCAGAGGTCTGAGGCGCCCTCCTCGCCTCCCATCCCTAAACCCAAAGAGGTGCCTCGGCACCATATCGCTCACTTGTGTCCCCGGCGACAGCCCTTTCCACCAGCCTTCGCTTTCTCTTCCCGAGTGAATCTGGGAGCCTCCCTGTTCCCTGGTGAGGTGTTTATTTATTTATTTTCTTTATTTTGTTATAAACACTCCTTTAGGCCTGATTTTCAAAACTGTGTTTACACAGCTAGGAGTAGCTGCGAAGTCTTTCGATTCTGTCACAGAGGGGTCTCTGGCCTTTCTGTTGCTGCGAGGTCAGAGACTTGCCATATGGAAGCCAGCCTCTCACTGCACCAGCGTGTGCTTGTTTGAGGGCCAGCGGGCGTTCCACCACAGAGAGGCTTCTGTGGCTTTGAGGCCTCGCGTAATCCCTAATACCAGAACCTTGCAAACGTTCCACTAATTTGTTGCTTCTCCACCCTGGGCTTGCCAGCCGGGTCTGCAGTGTGTCTGCTGTGTAGTCAGCCTACAGCTCGAGGTCTCCTCTGCAGTCCTTGGCTGGCGCTCTCCCCAGGTGTCCATAGCCTCGGGCAGTGCTTGCTGGACGGTCAGCCCCTCAAGATGCCTCCAGACCCCAGGTGAACCCGCAGCAGCAGGTGAGGCTGGGCTCAGGACTGCAGTTCATCTCTGCACTGGCTCTCCTGTCACCTTCTGGGACAGAATCCCAGTTCTCAAGGACTAAGGGGCCTCCAGCAAGGCCAGCTTCCCCACTATCCATTCGCCTGGGATTTTATGGTGCCAGCCTGACGTCCTCTGTCTCCAGCAGTCAGGTTGAGGGTGCCCACGTCAGTCTCTTCTCGGAGGATGGTTTAATGTGACTAAGGCTGGCTCCTCTGCCCTGAAGATCCTGGGTGGGACGGAGAACCATAGACCAGGTTTCTCACACGAAGCCCGGTGTCACCCCAAGCCAACCACAAATTTTGTCAATACGTTTTCATATCTCCAAAATGAAATACAGAGTAATGTGTAGAGCTATAGAGTAATGTAGATTACACGGAGAATTTAACGAGGAGGAGATGAAAAGGGCTTACATGACACAGAGTGTAGCAAATAACAAAACTCTCTGTAGACCACTTTGGTTTTCCAGACTTCCTCCTCAACCAACAGCTGCTTGGTCTCCCAGCCCCCAATGCCCCAGTCGTCTCTCTGAACCCCTTTTTTAAAAATCTTATTTTTGGGGGCTGCATTGGGTCTTTGTTGCTGCACGCAGGCTTTCTCTAGTTGTGGCGAGCGAGGGCTACTCTTCGTTGTGATGCGCAGGCTTCTCTTTGCAGTGGTTTCTCTTTGTTGGGGAGCACGGGCTCTAGGCGCGCAGGCTTCAGTAGTTGTGGCACACGGGCTCAGTAGTTGTGGCTTGCGGGCTCTAGAGCTCAGGCTCAGTAGGTGTGGCACACGGGCTTAGTTGTTCCACGGCATGTGGGATCTTCCCCGACCAGGGCTCGAACCCGCGTCTCCTGCATTGGCAGGCAGACTCTCAACCACTGCGCCACCAGGGAAGCCCCTGAACCCCTTTTTCACATTTATATTATGCAGTTGTTTGATGGAGTGTCCCATGAATGCCAGTGAGGTCAAATTGCTGGTAGTGCTGTTCAAATCTTCTGTAGTCTTACTAGAGTCATTTTCAAGTTATCTTTTGCTCCCTCTACCCACACTGTTATCTCTGTTTCTTCTGAGTTCCTCTTCCATTTGTTTATTTAGTTGTTTGGGTTTGGTCTCTGTCTTTCATGTTAATTTTCCTCAAATGTCTGATGATCCTTGGATGTCCATTTATAGTTAAGAGTGAGGCACTAACAAGGTGATGAACAGCTCTGTGGTTGCACAGGATTTGTTGATCTGTGGGTTATAAGGTGATTAAATGGGACTCAAATGGGGGGACTCATAAATGCCTGTATTTCTGAGTCTTTTTTATTCCAACTTGTATTTCTCTGGAGAAGAACTCTCTGGGGTCAAGAGGGGGAAGGCATAGAAATCTCACTGTTCAGGGAGCACATAACCCCCTTGACTTCAACAAGGAGCTCCCCGCTTGCCCTCCTCTGTCCACAGAAAATTCCAGTTTGGCTTCTCTGAGAATAAACCCAGTAGGAGAAGGGCAGCTGCCTCACTCTTCTGGGTGAAGGTAGGAATCTAGGTATCTGATTATCCTTCATTAAGATTTTGAACCAGTCCTGATATTTCCAGACCTACCTGTCCCTGCATGGTTGCAAACTGGGCTTCCAGTTACTGAGTCTTTCCAGGGTGCTGTGATTTGAATGGGCTTGCTTTTATTGGCACCATCCCCTGACCCCAAAAGAGTTAGGTTTCAGCTTTCTTCACTTTTTCACTTCCTTCATTTTTTAAAAAATTGGATGTCTAGCAAATAAATTCATCAATGGATGGTGGAGAGAGAAGAGAAAAAGGGGCTTTGTAAGGTTTACAAAGGAAATGGCATTTTGATTGGGTCTTGAAGAATCAGTGGATTTTGACTATTGTAAGACTGGCTGGAGTATTAGAATGTAGGGAAGAAAATTCTAGAAGAAAATTCTAAGTCGAAGAAATTACATGAACAAGTCAGGAGCAAAGTGATTTAGGTTAAATGATTTCTTTACTAAGGCAGTCATCAACTTCACCATCTGCTTTCCATATGCAAAATTTGGACAGCTCTGGCCCACTTTTGTCTCTCTCCTAAACTTTGGTCTCCTTCCATTTTTGATCTTTCTAAATACCTTTACTGTCAATTCAATGGGGCTTGGCAGTAGGGCAGTAATAAATACATTTGTTTAATCCAGGGTTTCTCAGCCTCAGCACTGTTGATATTTGGGGCCAGATGGTTCTTTGTTGGAGGGAAAGGGCTTCCCTGTGCATTGAAGAGGTTTAGCAGCATCCCTGGATGCCAGCACCTCCCATCCAACCCCCCCCCCCCCCGTTGTGATAACCAAAAATGTCTCCAGCCTTGCTAAATGTCCCTTATGGGGGGGCAGAGGGAGGAGGTGAAAGATTGTCCAGTTAACCATTTGTTTAATCCATAGTTTTTATTGTATGTCTAGAAAAGTAGATTTATGAGTGGATGATGGTGAGAGGGAAGAACAGGGGTCCTGCAAGGCTTACTAAATGCATTTGACAGGGTCTTGACGATCAGTTGGATTTTGATTGGCTAGAGTGTTAGAATGCAGGGAAGGAAATTCTAGGTCAAAGAAGCTACATGAACAACGGGAGCAAAGTGATTCAGGTTACCTGGTTTTCTATAATCTCAGTGTAAGGTACCCATGGTGGGGAAAAGGCTGCAAAAGTGAGAAGTAGTTTATGAAGGCTTTGACTGCAGACAAATGGAACCGGGCCCTTATCCTGCAGTGATGTGATCACATCTTTGACCAATAACTCGAACTTTAGAAAATGAGACCTGAACACTGGGAGATGAGTTAGGTGTTTAGGGCAATAGTCAGGGATGTCGAGGCCTGACTGGGGCGGTGGAAAGCGGAACTAGAATCTTCAAGTATCTTCATTTTCGTGATAATTAATAATAATTAAAGGGACTGAAGGGGAGCCGGATCATGAGCTCACTATATATTTGCAGATTAAAAGAAAAACCATGTCTTCCTTCAAGGAAAGTACCTTAACTGGTGGGAATTTCACGGGGTGGATACCCTAACAACCACACCCATGAAACAGCAGCCTGCTTTATTGGTGTATTGTCAGCCCAGGGTCCAAATATAGTAATTGCCTATCACAAATGGCATTGATGCTTGAGGTTAAAAAGGGAACTAATACTTCCTAATGAAGACCATTTAAATTTGCATTTGAAGGCAAGGTGATCTACAGAAAAGCCAAAATGCTTTCAGAGGGAACGTCACCACTGCCACCCTTGACACCTCGGTTCCTAATCTTAGTAAGAGAAACGGAACTACCCTTTTATCTCAGGTCTGCTTGGAAGATCAAGCCTGCTGACAGCTGCTGAGATATATATATATATATATATAAATATATATATATTTAAGGTAATTGTAGAAACTGTCTTTGAATAATTTTGTTTTACAAGTAACAAATTCATTAAAAGCAAAAAAGAGAGTGACAATAAACTGTTCAGAGATCCTGGAATTTGGTGGGTTAGAGAAGAAATATTTATAGAGGTAGACTTCCTAGAGGTAAAACTGTAAGTGAACAATTGGGACAGCGGGGACAGGGGAGGTGCCCTGACCACACCGCTCCATCTACCCTCCCCACTTTCAGTTTCTCCTTCCTATCCTGCCCTCCTCATTAATGAAATGATGGGGAAGTTTCGGTATAAAGTGAATACTTCCTGATTTGACTCAAATCAGAAAAAAGTACAAAAAGGAGATATGGTTTTGAGAGCAAAGGGAAATTGACTAAATGTGAAATCTTTGGTGACTATATTAACCTGGGAACCTCCATGGGGAACTTCATGCTACTGACGGTTTTGGGGGACACAAAGTACCGAGATTCTCACAACTCACAATGGACTGAGGAATCAGGCCTGATTTAAGTGTCTCTGTGTGATACCTTCACCTTAGATTTTATTTTCAGGCCTGGCTTCCCGCTGGAAAGCGTGTCACACAGCTGACTGCTACGGAGTTAGAAAGTTGTTCTATCAATAGAGAAAGTCACAATGAAGTTTGAAGATTCAGGAGGCATAAATACTGCTAACAGTGACTTGCTGCTTGAGAGGATAAAACATTAGCTTTTGGAACATATGGTTAATTTAATTTCATATTATCTCCTCTGAATTAAACAAGATGAGAGCAGATACATTTTAACAGATGATTCATCCAAGCCTGTTCTCTTTCCATATAAAATATCCAAGGCAATTGTAAATATACATATATATTTACAATTTATATATATATATATACATAAGTACATATACATATATATTTATATATATTAGTCCTAGTCTGTAACGTTTGTCTTTTCTTTCAACTCAGCAGAAGTTTTTATTTTTGTGCAGTATGCCATATTAATGGTACAGTGTCCTGCTGGTTGCAGGTGGGTAGAGATATAACAGTGTACATCTGTAGATTGCCTAATTTGAATTGATTATCAGTATAATAAGGGATTATCATACCCTTATTGACAGGTCCGTTTGCAATAACAATTTGCCTGTCGAAAAGAGTACTGTCTTCTGAAAGTTATTAATAAAAAAGTAAACCTGATACGTATTAGACTTGAAAAGAACAAATGTTGGTAAACTTTGTCACAATCAACAAATGTTCTTTTTATGTTCTTCCCGTTGCTCAGAAGGAGGGCAGTCATCGGTTAAATAAATAAGCTATAGGATGAAACCCAAATATCTACACAGACTGAATCTATCACTTGCTAATCATTGCTAGACTTTAGCTGGGTCAAGGACCATACCTTTGATAGATACATTGAGAAGAGTAATGTTACTAGATGGTCAATTTCTCCTTTTAAAATTCTCTAAATGTTAATTATTAGCTAAAATCAGTAAACCTCTTGAACTATTTTCTTGTTCTTATGATATAGTGGGGTGCTGATGGGGACTAGATCTTGACTTCTTGCAACCTAGAAAACTGCCATTGGGAAGATTGAAAGCATCTGATGCCTGTTTGATGGAGCCTGCCATCTTTCGGTGGCACAGATGGGTTTGGGGAGGGCTACTTTGTGGGACTATGTGTCAGGCCCAGATACTAACAATAATGACAACTAGCATTTGTGTAGTGCTCTCCATGTGCCAGGTACCCTTCTAAGTGCCTTACATACGTTAATTCATTTAATCCTCAAATGGCCCTTTGATGAGTAGACGGAGGCACAGGGATATTAAATACATTGATTGCCAAAGCCGGGCTTTCTGATGCCAAAGTCTACCTTTCTAATAATGTGGAAGATATTCCTCTTGAGATAATGATGTCAGGGCAGATAGGGTTATGGCCAATCAAAGGGACACTCGTCAACCAGGACAGGCTCGTGGAATATGGACTCCCAAGGATTCCTAGAAACAAGTGGGCAAGGGTGGAACATGGAGAAGAGAATCAGGAACTCCCCATGTTTAAGGAAGATGGTGATTCAGACTATTATGGGGAGGCATTAAAGACTGGAGAGGTGAAGGGTATCTGCATTACATATATTATTATAGTCCAAATTCTAACTATGCTACTTATTTTTAAGCTGTGGTCATGGGGGTGACCAATGTAGGAAGAAGATACAACTTATTACTTAATCTGTCTTCTTATTCAACAAGTATCTATTGCGTGTCTACTGTGCTATCTGTAGCAGATAGTCACCCAAAGCAGAAGGCACTGTAGCGTTCCCCTGGGGGGACACAGTCAGGGTCTGCAGACGCTGGACTTCGGTGGCCGTCTCAGTGAGTGCCAGCAACTCAGGGGTGGCCCACCCTTCTGCCTCCTCTGTGCTGGGACTGTGTTCCAGGGAACGTCCTCAGGTGTGCTAGACATGGCTGCCAGCACAGTTTGTGGTGGTCCCTGGCAGGACTGGGAGAGGCAGCAGGAACGCACAAAGCTGAGGGGACCCGCCTAGGGGAGTGACTTGGGAAGCACTTACCATAATACCTCTCCTTTCCTGGTACAGGCCTTAATTCCTTACTTATACCTCTGATGGGGTTGGGAGCAAGGGGACTCACCTTTATTTGGCAACACTACCTGACTGATAAGGGGCTGTTTCCTCTCTATTTATTCCACGCAGTGTAAATTTTTGTATGTTTTGCTACAGAGATGTTAATGTGTTTGATTATGTGGCCTCCACCCAATCCCACCAGGTGTGAAAATGTATGATGTGCACGCCAGCTTCCTGCGCTGGATGCTTTTTGTTTACCCAGATCCACTCTCTTTCCTTCTCCACTTTGCTCTGGCCCCTGGGAAGCAAGCCATGTGGGTACTTCAGTGGACACCTCCTGCCCTCCAGCTTCCCGGTCAGGATCAGCCAATGGGAGGCACCAGCTGAGATCAGAGAGCAGGAGGAGAGGGAGATGGGGTATCTATTCCCCTGGCTGCCCTGCTGCTGGGCCAAGAGGTGGCAGTGGCCCAGGTCCTCTATGAAAGGCCACAGCTCTGGTCAGACAGCCTTTCCTAGAGCTGCAGTTATAGTCCTGTCTGGGTTCCTGTAACCACCACCCTTCCCCTAGCCTTTCAGGCCTATGAATTACTAATGTGCTGGGATACTTAAAATATAAGATACAATGACAGGACATAAGGCATCATCTGAAAACTACCTAGGTTGTTGAAATGGTGGAATAAGAGGAATTACGGCTTGGAACGTGGAGTGAACCTTATTGACTCAGGAGAAAAAGGGAAGAAGCAGAGAACCAATTAAGTTCAGAGAATGGTCATTCCCTAAGCATCTGTTGTGAGCCAGGTTCATTCACATTTATCATCTTGCTTAATTCAACCAACAACCCTGTGAGATCTGTTATTATTCCTATTAGAGATTAGGGACTTGGCTGTGGTTACATAGTAACCCCTGTTACTTAACCCCTCTTGACCATAGGCCTCAAGAGGGGATGAAAATTGGTACTTCTGTCCCAGGCACCTCCTAGGAATAGGTTACTTTTAACCATATCAGAAATAAGAGGGAACGTCTTCAGGTTCTTTCGTTTAATGGAAACCGTGAATGTGAATAGCTCACAGAGACCGTTGGCCCTATTACTACCTAGGAATGCCACACAAACTTTATTTTATAGAAGCTTCATACTGAGAGGGTCTTTTAATTGGACACCGTTATTCTTTAGAATCAAAAAGTCAAAAAGTGGTCCTCTGTTTTAAAGAAGAAATTACAAATACTTCTCCCATTAAGAATTACTGTTCATCTGATAATAGCACCTAGATTGATAACTCATGGTGGATAAGAACATGGCTTTAGCATCAGGCACAACTGGGTTCAAATTCCAGCTCAGCTTTGAAATAAGTTGGTTGGCTGTATAAAAGAAATCCAAATAACAGAGGTTTCAACAAGAGAGAAGTCTATTTTTTCCATTACTTAGTAGTCTGAGGTAGATGGCCCAGGAATGGTATAGCTGGTCTGTGCAATGAGGCTGTCAGGAGCCAGGCTCCTTCAACCTTATTTCACCATCTATAGGATGATGCCTACAACCGTAAGCCCCAAGATGTCTCACTACTTCAACATTTCAAGCAGCAGGATGGTGGAAGAGGAGAGAATGGGGAAGCCCCTTCCCTTTAAAGGTAAGTCCAGGAAATTACCCATACTGTACTGTACCATTTCCCCTCATAGCCCATTGGCCAGATCTCAGTCTGTGTCTGTAACCAGCTGCAAGGGAGGCTGGGAAATGAAGTCTTTGTTCTAAAAGGTTACGTGTTCAGAAAATCAGAGGTAGGATCACTATGGGACCAGCTGTGTGACGTTGGGCTAATTAACTTCTGTGTCTCCATTTCTGTATCTGTACAATGGGAAGAATAAAAGCTTACCTCGCAGAGTTGATGTGATGATTAAAGAGGAATGTGTTTCAGCACTTAATAAAGCTAGCTATGATTATTACTGTCTTCCTGAGGCTGAGAACAGTTACAGCACCATCCACCCAGCTTGCCAGGATCCTGACCTTGCCACTTCTTTGCAGTGGAAACTCTTGTTTGAATCTTCTAAAGACCTTTCTGGTTAGGGTTCAGTGACCAAAACAATTACCTTCCAACAATGATAAACAAAGGCACATTCCACATGATTCCTAGGAGAAAAGGGGTTGGCAGTGGCTATGATTTCTTTGCCCTGTTTACTAGCTCACAGAGGACCATGGGCTAGGGGTGGGGGGTGGAGGTGTGGAGCAGAGTTTGGCTACATCTTCGGCTGCCCGGCCATGCCCAAAGCTTACCTTTCATCTCCCAAACCCAGCAATCCAGTTTCAAGCTGAAGTATGCCGACTCCCCACTCAGTCCTCTTGCTTCCATTCTCACGGCCTGGTCCCCGGCCAACCCACCACAGAGCCAGCCACATTTAGCTGAAGTTGACAATGAATTATTATTAGAAAATAATTTTTACCAGATTGCCTTTTGCTGGCTTTGTTTCAAGAGGCTGGATAATGATGCAGGTGCTAAATCAGATGGGAGGGAGAAGCTTCTTCCTTCCAGAAGTATCACCTAGAACCTTGTTGGAGAATACACTCGTGCTATGACATGGCTAATCCATTTTAAAAGACCCTGTCAAATATCCCAGGTTAAGAAAAGCTACCCAAACCTCTCTGAGGGATAATTGGTGCTGTGGCTTATAAAATACCAGCTCTTCCTTACACGTAACCCAAAAGGCACTCCTGTTTTCAGGTAGCCACAGTTGTGCTGAACATCCTCTCAGTTCAAGGCCTGCAATCATTTGTTGCAGACTACTCTGTGCCAAGCTCTTCCATAGCCCTTGGGGCTTCCGCCTTCTGGGGTGGCAGGGGTACTGTCAGCCTGCTTTGTTGATGAGCAATCTGACCACTTAGGACAGTTCAACCTCAGACTTCTGTGGTCATTCTTACTGCATTTCAGGACGTTGTTGCCTTGCCCCATTCCTCCCCATGGAAAGAATTATCTCCTTAACTTCATCACTACATCTGGCAGCAAAGACTGAGAGCCTAGGGCATTTGAAAACATGCCTGTATTTTCAGTCCACAGGGGTTGAAGTTCTTCTTGGCTGTAAATCATCAAAGAATTCCTCAGCTGCAATGGTTCCATTGTTAACACACAGAGATGCTTGTGAAAGATGTTATAAGTCAATAGCTTTTCTTATTTCCATCCTTCCCTCCCTCCCTTCCTCCCTCCTTCCCTCCCTTCTTTTATTCATTCCTTCCCTCCCTCCCTTCCTTCTTTCCTTCCTCTCATTTCCCCACTTTTTCTTTGCTCTCCTTTTTTGGGGTGCATATAAATCACTGCGATTGCAATAAACAGTCTAGATTGGGGTTTCAGTGAACTAAGGTTTATGCATCATAGCTAATCACTAGTTTGTCCTCACTACAGTAAACTTACTCGATGCCCTCTGCACAGTTAAGGGAACCAAAATAAATTCAACTCCGCAGTCTGGTTCTCCACAACGAGGACCAATCCCTTGATATGCATCACTTACAATAAAAACTTTGGTTTTTCAAATTGATTCAATGTCCCTCAATTCCATCTGGATAATAGAAGTTGTAATGTAAAACAAAAGCAACTCTTTTTTCTGCATAGAATAAGGGCCATGTGTGGAACTGAAACCACTCCTTTTCAAAGTAGATTATTTTCCAACAGTTTGGGCAATCCCCATTTGTGATAGCGAGGAAAGCTCGCAAAAGGCAGCAAAGATTCCCTGCATACCCCGCCCCCAATCCAATCTTTTAATCTTTTTATGTTGATTCTTTGCCACTTAGACCTAAGGAAATAACTTGGCTTAAAGATAATAGGTATGCATCACCATAACCTGTTGCTAGGTGTGGTTTCGAGACAACTTTTATTTTTCAATATACGTCCTTTGATAATAAAGTAACATGACCCTTCTAGTAATTAGCAATGTTTTTCAACAATCACTCTCACAAAGGAATTGGCATAATTCTGCAAGTATAGTTATGTTTCATATTAGTATTTGTACATAGATACAGGGAGGATCTTATAGACATGCAGAAATACACCCTTAACAACACAGAAACCAATAAAACCCCAATTGGAAAGATTCTCATTCTCCTGTTAGATTCAAAAGCAAAAGCCTAGAAAAAGGCATTCTGTATTTTTACTTGTTTGCTTATTAAAGAAAAAGGTCTTATTTCTTCAAAGAAATATAAAACAGAGCATAAAGATTCTGGGTAACTTTAGTCACAGAAATTGGGTTCAACTACTTTCTTCTTTATTCTAGACCAAAAGACCATTTTCTTTTTCTTTCTTTTTGAATTTTATTTTATTTATTTTTTTTATACAGCAGGTTCTTATTAGGCATCAATTTTATACACATCAGTGTATACATGTCAATCCCAATCACCCAATTCAGCACACCACCATGCCCACACCCCCGCGGCTTTCCCCCCTTGTTGTCCATACATTTGTTCTCTACATCTGTGTCTCAACTTCTGCCCTGCAAACTGGTTCTTCTGTACCATTTTTCTAGGTTCCACACACATGCGTTAATATACGATATTTGTTTTTCTCTTTCTGACTTACTTCACTCTGTATGACAGTCTCTAGATCCATCCACCTCTCAACAAATGACTCAATTTCCTTCCTTTTTAGGGCTGAGTAATATTCCATTGCATATATGTACCACAACTTCTTTATCCATTTGTCATTTTCTATAAAGGGTCAGTAGTGAATATTTTATGTTTTGTGGGCCACCAGTCTCCGTTGTAGCAAGTCTACCTTGCCATTACAGTGCGAAAGCCAACGTGGACAATACATAAATGAATGGGCATAGCTGGGTTCCAATAAAACTTTATTTATTGACACTGAAATTTGAATTTCATATAATTTTATAGATTATGAAATATTATTTTCTTTTGATTTACCCTTACTATTTAAAAATATAAAAACCATTCACAGCTTGTGGCTCATATAAAAACATATGACAGGGCTTCCCTGGTGGTGCAGTGCTTGAGAGTCTGCCTGCCGATGCAGGGGACATGGGTTCGTGCCCCGGTCTGGGAAGATCCCACATGCCACAGAGCGGCTGGGCCCGTGAGCCATGGCCGCTGAGCCTGTGCGTCCGGAGCCTGTGCTCCGCAATGGGAGAGGCCACAACAGTGAGAGGCCCACGTACCACACAAACAAACAAGCAAAAAAAACATGAAAAGCCAGATTTAGCCTTCAGGCCATCCTTTGCCAGCCATTGCTCTATTCTATTCTTCCATGTTTTCCCCCCAAATGTAAATAGAGATGCATTAATTTTTTACCAGTTTTCTTACTTTAATAATTTTAATGACATCAAAACATTTAACCTACAGATATAGAAAACAAACTTATGGTTACCAAAGGGGAAAGGAGGGGGCAGGGAATCATAGTACAAAAGTTTATTCCTGTGGGTAGAAACCAAGTTGAGTTCTGCTGCTCCAACTGAAATCCTAGGTCTGGTCAGTCAAGGTTAGAATTCAAGTGGCTGGTGTGTGGCTTCACCGTGCTGATGAAAGGGAAGAGGGTCTTTCCCAACAAATCTGGCCATGGCTAAGCCTCAGAAGCCGTTCCTCTCAAGGTATCTGGTGATGGTGTCACTGACATTTCCTGAGGCTGCATCAGGACCTCAGCGTGAAGGAAACAATCATTCTCTCGTGGTCACCACAAGGGCTGAACCAGGAGTACTTTCCCCACTAGAATGAGTCAGGAGTAACCCCACACTGGTATCTCACTGGTTCAAAGAGGATGTTGTTCATCGGAGAGGGGGTATGTAAAACTAGAGGCCAGCGCGGTTCAATGTCAGTAATTCTGTGGTCCTTCTAAGTGACTGTTGTCATAAGCTGTGGTGATTTGGGGGTGGGAGAGAGTACAGTCAGACCCTAACTGGTTTGTTTTTTTTTTCAAGTCTTGACGGACTGTTTTGAAATCTTGTGCATTCCTGGAGTCTTTTGTTATTGCTGCTTTTGTTGTTTTTCAAAAATAGGACTTTTTTTTCTTTTTTTGCGGTACACGGGCCTCTCACTGTTGTGGCCTCTCCCGTTGCGGAGCACAGGTTCCAGACGCGCAGGCTCAGCGGCCATAGCTCACAGGCCCAGCTGCTCCGCGGCATGTGGGATCTTCCCGGACCAGGGCATGAACCCGTGTCCCCTGCATCGGCAGGCGGACTCTCAACCACTGCGCCACCAGGGAAGCCCAAAACGTTTTTTTTTTAACTGCTTCATTACCTTATTCAGTAGAGAACTGAGTCATCTTGGCAAGGTCCAGGTAACTGAGAAAGAGAGAGACAGTGGGCCTTGGGGAGGGGCACAGTTGTGGGAGACTGTCAGTGCCATAGACCCAACAGAGAAGATGGATCAAGGAAGGCAGGGCACATGCTTCATATCATCAATCAACAAATCTATGGCAAAGCACGAGTTAAATACCTACTGTGTTCTAGATTTCTATGGCCCTGGCACATTCTACTTGCTATTCTATACTCATGATCAGACAGACACCATATGCTTCCAGGGCTGATGTGAGGTCAGTGGAAAAGTACAGGGAACATTTTTAAAAAATACAACTTTGCAACTTACTGTAAACTCAAAATTCTGCTTATCATAACGGGCCTTAGTTTAGGAGACACTGTAGAACTAATTGATATCCTTTGTTTGTGTAAGGATATGTTTCTTAATAGTCCACGTTAAAAACAAAAAGCATATCTACAAGTTTCCTATTTGGTAGAGAAGGTTCCCACTGTACAAAGGCACACCTTATAAGGATTTGAACAGAAAAACAGATGGGTCTGATTCATTCACTGTGGGAGGAGTTCCTGACTTTGGAACTCCCGAGGCCCTAACAGTGAGTCATACGAGAGGTTCTCTGCTGATGATCTCCTGACAGTCGTCACCACCTTCTGAGTGTCCCCAAAGGACATCCAGACACCACCCTCGTAGGAGATCAGGCCTAGAGTGTGAGCCCAATGCCCTGGAGAACCGGAAGCATCAGAGACGTCCTCCCTTCCTTGACAGATCTGCCCTTTTATTCCATATTAAACTAGCAAGAGCCATAGGTGGTCACTTTAGGGGAAGAAATAGATTTAGGTGCTCAGGCCCCTGCAGGGTTTGGGCAAGGGTGTGGCGTGGAGGTGGCACAAAGAGGCTAAAGTTGCCTTACACGTAGTCCTCTTGTAGGCTGGGCTTAGTCTCTTGCTGGTTGACAAAGCACAGCACTGCTCAGGGATGAAGGGCATTTCAACTTTGAACTATATATTTTTTCTTGAGGTCAAAACATTCTGTAAGTACATAGCTCTGGAATCACAAATGGGAAAATTTGACTTGTTTTGCAGAAATTAACTTTTTTTCAGGGACATTTTGTTTTCTTTTAATATAAGGTACTGCTATATTATTCCCATCTTAGTGAATCTCATGCTTTCTGGGATTTTTAAAAATTAAACAAAAATGGGGCTTCCCTGGTGGCGCAGTGGTTGAGAGTCCGCCTGCTGATGCAGGGGACATGGGTTTGTGCCCAGGTCCGGGAAGATCCCACATGCCACGGAGCGGCTGGGCCCGTGAGCCATGGCCGCTGAGCCTGTGCGTCCGGAGCCTGTGCTCCACAACGGGAGAGGCCACAACAGTGAGAGGCCCGCGTACCAAAAAAAAAAAAAAAAAATTAAACAAAAGTGAACTGGAAGAGGCGGTCAAAAAGAAAGATAGGAGTGTGTGTGTGCATGTATGAATGAATGAGAGTTGCTGCTATATAAAGAATTTATGTAAAATACATAATTTTTTTTTTTTTTGCGTTACGCGGGCCTCTCACTGTTGTGCGCTCTCCCGCTGCAGAGCACAGGCTCTGGACGCGCAGGCTCAGCGGCCATGGCTCACGGGCCCAGCCGCTCCGCAGCATGTGGGATCTTCCCGGACCGGGGCACGGACCCGTGTCCCCTGCATCAGCAGGCGGACTCTCAACCACTGCGCCACCAGGGAAGCCCAAAATACATAATTTTTGAATCAGACAGGCACAGGTTAAAATCCTAACTCCAGCATTTATTACCTAAGTGATTTGGGACGAATTAGATGACCTCAGTTTTTTAATCTGCAAAATGTGTATAACCTTAACTGTTTAGTGCTAACACAGAGGAGGTGCTCAATGAATGACAACATTCATTATTACGTATAATGAAAGCTCAGAAAAAATTGTATGGAACTCATGGTCCACTTCCCTAGTTTTAGAAGTTCTATAGACTTTGATAACTTTACCCATTTGACTAGTGAATCTTCATACCTGTTAACTTCAGCTTTGGGATTCCAAATTTTGAAATGTGTATAGATCTTATGTCATAGGATTTGAAGTGGGGCGCCCAGACCTATGGGTCACGGACATGAGGGTTGGCCAGCCCACTCTGCACAGCCCACATCACAGATCTTAAATCGGTCGTTCTTTTTTTTTTTTTTTGCAGTACGCGGGCCTCTCACTGTTGTGGCCTCTCCTGCTGCGGAGCACAGGCTGCGGACGTGCAGGCTCAGCGGCCATAGCTCACAGGCCCAGCTTCTCCACAGCATGTGGGATCCTCCCTGACCGGGGCACGAACCTGTGTCCCCTGCACCGGCAGGCGGACTCTCAACCACTGCGCCACCAGGGAAGCCCAAATCGGTCGTTCTTGACGTCTAACTAGGCTGCTGCTCAAGAAAACTTAGAGCTGCTAAAGTTATACTGTACTCGTTTGCCAGAGTGAATGAATAAGAAAGAGTATACAATGTCTGAACTTTACTTCCAGGCAGGAGGGGGCCCAGAAAGTGAGTCCTGGACAAGAGTTCTGGGGATCTGAGCTGAAGGGGCAGGGAGCAGGGGCGAGAGAGCAGAGGAAATCCAAAAGTCAGAGTTGAGAGGTAAAGCCAGATTGCAAGACAAGCAGACAGCCCACCTGAAGCATTACTCTAATAGGCTGAACAGAGCTGTGGATGCATGAAAATAGAATCAATGGAAAACCTTTGGACAAAGTAGGAGGTTTGGGATGGAGAGAGAAGAGAGGCCTGAGAAAACTCCCCGAGATCTTAGAAAGTCGCTGCAGGATAGTTGTACATGGGAGGGTCAGGGTCAGAGATTCGGGGCAGGGGAGCTGTCTAGAGCGCCGAGCTGAGTCAAACACACACACACACGCACACGCACACACACACACACACACACTCACACGCAGTACAACCTTTATACCACATTCTACTGGGGAGTAAAGAGTCCCTCAAATATATTTGTTTTGCGATAGCTGAATTTTAGGACTTAACACCTTAAAATGATGGTTCTCAGCTTTGGCAATCATCTGAGAATCATTTGAGGATCTTTATAGAAATGCCAATACCTGGGTCCAAACCCACACAACTGAATGGAATTTGGTGGGGGTGGATCCCAGATGTGGACGTTTTCGAAAAATCTTCTCCGATGATCCTCTCACGCATCTAGATTTGACAACCACCGCCCCCAAACATTTTAAATTTAACTTATTTTTTATGAACTGATTGCCACTTACACTAAAGAGTCAGGATCCATAATGCTTTAATTTGCCATTTAGATGTCTTCTTTCTCTGCTGTTGCTGTCCACCATTCCACCTCTAGGAGCCATCTGTCCTCCCTCCTCCTCTACTGTGTTCTCAATTGAATCTTCCAATGATGTTCTGATTAACTGGGAAGCTGCTAACCAAACATGTTAGAATTGCGGTTCACGATCATTCTATCCGTTTGCAAGTCCTCTGAACTTCCAGTTTCAAGGTCTCCAAGTATTAAAATGTCTGTAGTTCTTAGGTCATGAGGATTGAGAACTGGGAACCCAGAAACATAAAACATGGACAAGAGGGTAGGCCAGTCCATTTGGTACACGGCAGCCTCACAATTCTTAAACTGTGGAGTTTGAGCAAAAGCCCAAGGGAATCTCCTAGATGTGGAAAGACAGAACAGAAACAACCCAGGTCACTGAGACCTGTGTTTTAATACTGTCTCTCTCATCAGCTATGTGATCTGGGGCCAGTTATTTTATTTCCCTGGACCTTGGTTTCTTTACGAAATAAGGGAGATGGACTAGAGGGTCTAAAAAGCTATGAGAAAAAAAAAAAAAAAGCTATGAGATATTTCAAACAGAAGTTTGTATGAGATATTTTAAACAGAAGCTCGTATAGAATAACATAACATTTATGTGCTTGTCACGCACTCTAATAACTCCTATTACTTTGCCATATTTGCTTCTTTATATGTTAAGATACCTTTGAAGCCTCTTCTGAACCCTGGCCTAATCCCATTCTCCTCTCTTCATCCCGAGAAACAATCATTATCCATTTAATGGGGTTTATCATTCTCATGTGTATTTTTGACACCCTATGCCTGATGGCAAACAACATCTCACATCGTTTTGCTTGTTTTTACACTTGAAATGAAGGGGATGGCTATTCTCATCCTTTTTCGGTTTGCTTTTCTAAAATTTAATTCCATGCTTGGAGGTTAATCCATGTTGATGCAAGTGGCTCTGGTTTATTCTGTATAATGTCTTGTTAAATGAATAGACCATTTGATTTAGCCATCCTTCTGATGACGGATCCTAAGTTGTTCAGAATAGAGAAATTCTAAGGTGCCCACCAGTTTGAGCCTTCCAGAATTTGACACAAAAATACAACTTTTCTGAAGAAGTTTTGTAGCAACATCTTTGGCTTTTCCCATTGTTCTCAGGTGTCCACTTTTTCCGGTGGTACCTTGTGGGTGTGTGTGA
Organism: Neophocaena asiaeorientalis asiaeorientalis; assembly: GCF_003031525.2. NCBI lineage: Eukaryota > Metazoa > Chordata > Mammalia > Artiodactyla > Phocoenidae > Neophocaena > Neophocaena asiaeorientalis. The sequence goes on from NW_020175670.1 coordinate 7,416,674, forward strand.
GATCTCCAGAAGCCTAATCTTGGACCAACAGGGTCATCCACACGGTTGGTAAGCACCAGAGAGGCTGCATCATGCAGTGATTAAAAGCACAGACTTGGGAACCAGTCACACTTTGTTTTGCATCCTAGATTTGTCATCTGCATGGTTTGGGCAAATGATGTAACCTCTCTGAACCTGAATTTCCTCGTCTGGAAAATGGGGAAGGAAAACAACTTCTATCCCATATGGTTAGCATGAGGATTAAAAAAGATAATGCATGTAGAGTACTGGGCAGCATGCCTGCCACCTAGTAAGTGCTAGACAACGTGATAAGAGATATTATATAGAGAGCTATAAGATAGATATATAAGAGATATTATATAGAGAGCTATAAGATAGAGATATAGCGAGGGAGAGCGCACTGCCACGACCGGAGCTCATGTTTATTGTATTCTCTAAGGCATTTCCAGCTCAAAATGATGCCTAACACATAGTTTACACTTAATAAATGTTTGCTAAAAACAGAATGAGTTTCTGACAAAATTAACCATACTTTTACTCTGTGATCTGATCGCACTACTTGGTATTTACTCATAGGAATTGAAAACCTATGTCCTCACAAACACCTACACGTGGATGTTTGTAGCCACTTTCTTTATACTTGCCAGAGCTTGGAAACAACCAGGATGTCCTTCAGTAGGCAAATGGATAAACTTGGTACATTCAGACAATGGAATATGATTCAGCACTAAAAAGAAATGAGCTATCAAGCCATGGAAAGACATGGCTTGGAAACTTCAGTGCATATTACAGAGTAGAAGAAGCCCATCCGCAAAGGCTACAGACTGTATGATTTCCATTCCGGAAAAGGCAAAGCTATGGAGACAGTACAAGATCAGTGGTTGCCAGGGGTGAGAGGGGGAAGGATGAATGGGCAGAGCACAGAGGAATTTTAGGGCAATAAAAATACGCTGCATGATACTATAATGATGGATGCACGTCATTATGCATTTGTCCAAACCCATATAATGTACAACACCAAGAGTGAACCCTAACGTAAACTATGGACTTGAAGTGATTGTGATGTGTTAATAATGTAGGTTCATCAGCTGTGACAAATGCACCATTCTGGTGGCGGGTGTTGATAATGGGTGACGCTGTGCATGGGGGAATGCAGGGGGAATATGAGAAAGCTTTCCCCCTCAATTTTGCTGTGAACCTTAAACTGCTCTAAAATACAGTTTAATTTACAAATAGAATAAGCAAGTATGTAAATATATAAGTGAGACTATTGGAAAATGCATTTACCCGTGGGATCGAAGAAAGCATAGCCTATGAAATGACATAGAGGAGCCTTCCAGTGGTTCCTATCAGAAAAGTTTGAGGCAGAAAAGTTAAGAGAATTATTCCTGAATATCACACATTCTGTCATCTAAATCAGTCGCTTCTTTCAATCCCCCAAAACAATCTTGCTGAAGCTTTAGGCAAAGGATAGCCCCAGCCTACAGCTCAGATATTACCTACACCTATTTGTCACTGTCACAGCTCCCGGCCCTAATTGCTCCATCCTGTCTGATCAGAGTTCGTTCTCGAGACAGCCTGACTTCTTAAGTGAATGTCCACGTTTACCCTGGAATAGCAGGCACTTCCTGGCCGGCTCCTTCCAGACAAGGAGCCTCTGTTCGCCTTGGGACTGGGGAGGAAACAGCCTCTGACTGTCCCAGCTGGTGAGTGAGGAGCCCCAGCCCTGGGACAGCAGACCTTACATACATACTTTTGAGCCGTGGATGGGAAGCAAACCAATAGGTTATGAGGTTGCCAGCCTTTTCAAAAGCAGCACTTAGCAATAGCGTTCACAGGCTAGCCTTTAGTACAACAAAAATGCCTATCTACCAGGAATTCCTTTTCAGGGGTAGAGAGTTTGCCAAGGTGTGTCATTTCTGAAAAAAAGAGCTTCTGACAGGAGCTCGTGCTGAGAAATGGTGGAGTATTGTCATTGTTCTGTTTTACTTTGGAGGTTGTGTTTATATCCTGCTTCAAGCCTTTAAAAATACGGTAGATATGTTTGAGATTGTACTAGTTTACTTGGCTCCTATTTAAAGAAAAAAAGAAGATAACTTGTGTTTCTGCCTGACTTAGAGGTTAGTAAATTGAATGTGGCGGGTTTGTGGTCTTAGGTCTGCGCAGCGTAAATACATTCAAATCCCTGCTTTGAATCAGCTTTTGCCTGCCTTGGGGGTCAAACTGGGGCCTTTTGTTAGGGGCCATCCTGAGTCGGGGGTGGGGGTGGGGCCAGGGAGGTGGAGGAATGACAAGTATTACAGGACTGTAGGTTGCTGTTGTCTCACAAGCAAGCTCATACAACTAAACTCCTTTCTTCCGTTGAGGAGAAGCTGGATGAAGTGGGAGAGAGGCTCCGGGGCCTGGGGAGAAGGGAGGAGAGGTGAGAGGGGCCGGTGTAGCCACTGAGACCTGCCTGTCTCTCCCTACTCCAGTCCCTGACCCCCGCTATCCCATCGCCTTTCTGCTGACCCAGAGAGGGACTAGCAATGATGTGCTCTGCCGGTACAGAGCACTAACTGGCAGTGGCCTGCTTGAGCCGAGGCCGTTTTCTAAGCCACTCACTAATCAGAAGTGACTGAGGTTCTGAAGAGAATACAGCCCAGCCTGGGCTCCACCCTCCACGCTAATGAAGAAGGCAGGGAGGTGGATAATCAAGGGCGGTGATGTGAATAATTCCACACCAGAGGTAATAATCCAGAGGTAATGAAATGCATCATGAGTTGTGGGTGCAGCAGATTTCCTTTACCAGCCAAGGCTGTTTTATGATCAAATGAGCTTGCCTTTCCAAGCACAGAGCAGCTGACCCTGGGAGGAGCCGGGGTGGGGTGGGGGGCGGGGGTTGTAGGAGGAGCTACCCTGGGATTAAGAATCCAGGCAGCCATTAAAAACAACACTTAGAAGCCTGCATAATCATGCAGGGAAACGCTTGTGATGCGATTTTAAGTGAGAAAATAAAGAAGCATGCAAAGCGAGCATTTTAGACAACCACAGCAATGGACAAAACAAACAAAACTAATCCCAAACACAACTTTATATACACAGAAGAAAGCCTGGAAAGAAATACACCAGAATATTAACAGTAGTTATCTAAGTAGTGGGACTGCAGGTGATTGCTTTCATTCTTCTCTCTGCTATTATTTTCTAAATTTTATATTAACTTGGATTATTTTCCTAATGAAAAAAGGGAGTGTACTAAAAAAAAGAATTTGGCTTGGCAGAATTCTTCCCCAGAATAGACTGTGGAGAAACAACTCCGATGCTAACTTTCTAACTAATGTGGATGGGTACCGCGTCCAGGCAGGCTAGATTTTACTGCCCAAGCTGTTAGAGGTCCCAGCAGCCCTCTTCTGGATGAGAACACTTCCTCTGTCAAATTCAGACTGTATGTGAATCTCCCTGGCCTTGCTTCTCTGAGAATTGAAGAGATGTTTTCAGAGGCAGCAGCTTTGTGGCTACATGTTCTCCTTAGCATATAACCAATTTCTACCATATTTAGTAGCTTCCTGGAACCTCCTCCTAATTATCTTTCTTTCCCAAGTTTTCTAGTTTTCAAACTAGTTTTGAAAATAACACTATCAAATTAAATGGACTCCTTATTTCACTAAGTCGCGGGACTGTGGATTTTATAGTGGATATCTAGGAGGAGATGACTGATTATTCCTCACTCTTACTAATGAGACAAATGTGGGAGAGTTGGTAGCAAATTCTTTGTTGCATTAAGCTTTTTAATTAATGAAGGGGATCTGCCACCTAAAAATAGAATCCACATTTCCTTCTACAAATGTTTGGGTGTTAAAACAGAAAATCCTTAGGAACCCTTTGAATACTCATTCTTACAGTGTTGCTTTTGGCATTGAATCTGCCAGATGTTTATGCTGCTGTTGGCCATGACCTTCTTTAGGGTGGAGTGGGCACGTTGCTGGAGAGTTACGACCCGCCTGTCTAATGGAGTTGAGTTGATTGCATTACTTAGTGCAATCTTATATCATCCAGATGTTCAAATCTTGTCCTAATACCTTAACGTTCGTATTTGTGCTAATGTATAACTATTTCACAGTTCTGTACACTCTACCACCTAAAAAGTGAGGACAATTATGCCTTCATTTACTCAGAGAATTAAATGAAACACGTGTGAAGTGATTAGTACAGTGTTGAGCAGATAAATTCTGTACTGGACACATCAATCAGGTGTGTGTGTTACAGTCCTCACCTGGAGGAAGCCAGAGGATGCTTACAGTACTCACAGACCCCCCTGAGCACTTCTTTGTCAAGTGCTATGAAGTACTCAGGAAGTTAAGTAAGTTCCTTGTGCAGTATGGAGACTGTAACGGGGTTTTTTGGGTTTGTTTTGGTTTGGCTTTTTTGGTTTTGTTTTTGAGGGATGACGGTCCAAAAGCTTATCAGGAAGAAATATAAACATTTGGGTATGTAGAATACAGAGTTGGGTACTGTCATAAAAGGGAAGTTCTGAAATAGAAACTTAAAATGGCTTTCCTGTTTCTTCTCTGAAACATGCGACCTGATACCCTGGGTTGGTGGGAATTCTGCCTTCGGCGTTCTGCTGCATTTCCCCAGGACAGATTGAGAAGAACGTTGGAGCAAGGCTGTGGTTCTTCCAAACATGCTTTTTATAATGTATTAATGTATTCTTAGTTAAGCGAATTAACTTACATTTGCTTTTAAGCAAATTTTTTCCCCAGGTATTAAAAACTTTTATTTTAGCGTTCCCCAAGTTGACTGTGGAAGTACAAGTTTCTACATTTAAAAAGTTTATATAAATTACATGAATTGCAATTTTCATAAAAGTCAGAATGAAACGTTCTGCATAGGACAAAAACATGCCTAAGCAACAGATCACGTTTGCACAAGGCCACTGAATGACATGGATATTAGTAACAATTAAAAAACTTGTCTACAGCAGACGGAGCAAAGATTTCAGTTTGGTATTCTGTAAGCCAAGATTGTAAACTATTCTCACTATACAGAAGGTCTAATGACATACAGAGTTTTGTGTAGGAACTTTTGTGCTTCTGGTTGGCACATCGCCTACTTTTTAATATGTGAAATAAATACAGAGGTTTGTGAGAGGTTGTGCAAAACCATTGTATTTACAAAAATGGCATAAAAGTGAATTCAGTCAAGGTACATGCACACTTCGCTCACATCTTTAACAACAAAAGGTGTCTTAACACCACAGAACTGAATAAGAATGCTAGCTCCAATGGCAGCTGTTAAGCATTAGAGTCACCTAAGTTACACCAGAATGGGCAAATATTGTCAAGTAACATTCTATTGTTAAAGCTGAAACAGGTGACAGTGCAGCCACGTCTGCACTCCAAGCCATGTCCCCTTGTCTGCTGCAGATTGGACCAGAGGAGACCACTGGACCCGAGGATAGTCCTTCTATAGGCTGGTTAATAGCTTATGAAGCTCTCCGCATCTCTGCGCATCTGGAATATTGGCGGCTCTCTTTCTCAATCAGCACTCTGAGTGAGCTGGACTCATGACTTACTTGCAGGGTCCGTTAGCAGAAGCAGTAGAGACCAAGTCAGAGGGTAGCTGAGTCGCTGAAGGGGCTGTAGCTTTTGTCTGCCCAGCTTCTTTTCCTGTGCCCCCTTCTGGAAACAGACCCCAACCTTCTGGCCATAGCTACCCAAGCCATGTCAGAGGTCTTCCTCAGCTTTTCCTAATTAAATTCTCTTTCTTCTCTGCAAAGGAGGCTCTATGGACACTGGCTTCACAAGCAGATGCCTGCAGGGGCCAGACAGATAACTTCAGTGAGAAATGTTCAGATGCCAAAAAATGGGGCTGAGGAGGGCCTGTGACCAATGAGAAGACATGTCTGCCAAAGGCAATCAAATTAAAGCAGAATTGACACCTGTCTTGGCTAATAAAGTAAATGAGGCCTTTCCCCCCAGGTTTGTTGAGATGTATTTGGCATACTAGCACTGTGTAAGTTTAAGGCATACAGCATAATGATTTGACTTACGTATATTGTAAATAAAGGAGTTTTTAGCATGGCCCTTGCTGGGGATTTACTGCCCCAGATAACATCAGCTCAGAAGCCTGGGCCTCATCCACTCACCCTATAGATGGACTTTCTCCGAGAAGTGGCCACTGTGGAGGATGTCATGGGCCAAATGTTTTCATCCTCCTCAAATTCAGAAGTTGAAATTCTAACCCCCAAGGTGATGCTATTAGGAGATTGAGCTTTGGAAGGTGATTAGGTCATGAGGGTAGAGTCCTCATGATTGGGATTAGTCCCTTGTAAAAGAGACCTCAGAGAGTTCCTTCAACCCTTCCACCATATGATGACACAGTGAGAAAGTGTCATCCATGAACCAGGAAGTGGATCCTACCACACACCGGATCTGCCAGCATCTTGCTTTTCTTGGACTTCCCAGTCTCCAGAATTGTGAGAAATACATTTCTGTTGTTTATAAGTTATTCGGTTTATGGCTTGTTTTTTTGTTTTTGTTTTTGTTTTTTTGTGGTACGTGGGCCTCTCACCGTTGTGGCCCCTCCTGTTGCGGAGCACAGGCTCCAGACGCGCAGGCTCAGCGGCCATGGCTCACGGGCCTAGCCGCTCCGCGGCATGTGGGATCTTCCCAGACAGGGGCACGAACCTGCGTTCCCTGAATCGGCAGGTGGACTCTCAACCACTGCGCCACCAGGGAAGCCCTACAATAGACATTTTTGATGCTGCCAACTACAACTGAGCATTAATGATACATGCCATTTCTCTTTCCTTCTGCAGTTTGTCAACTTCCTCAGGCTGGCAGATATAGACAACTTCCTCGGTGAGGTGACAGATTATCTATTAGCCTGTGGGTCTTATGTTCTACTCCATCCGAACAACTAATCTCCCAAATCAATCTGGTTCTTAGACTGTGGGGGAAGTTAAATATTTCATTTTTGAACTTTTTATTGTCATTTCTATGATATGTTACCTCCAAATGGGACTCTCAGATAATGTATATTGAGGGGAACTTTGAAAGCATAAATTTGTTTTCTATTATTTGGTCTTCTTGGGGTACAACAACAAAACAACACTGCCCAGTGGGGAATGATGACTTCATCTCCCGTGTGCCCCTGGCTCCAAGTCATGTAGGATTGGAAGGACTATGATACCTCCATGCAAAAATGAATGCTTCTATATAAATACATGGCTTAAATGAGCTCAGCTCAGAGAAAGCTCCCCAATTCCCTGCTTTTGTTGGTCCTATCTTCTGTCCTGTGAGAATTAATTTAAATGCCTGGGTTTTAAACTAACAACACCATTTCCCAGCTACGATTTCCTTTGTGACCCAGACAACCCCCTAACTTATACATCTACTTCATAGAATTAAAAATACTTGTTAGCATCAAACAATAGAAGCCTATTGTTTTACTGTGGAATGTGCTGGACCTTGTAACTTCATCCACAATACCATAGAACTTAAACAGCTTTGGAAAATAAGCTATGAACTGGATGTCAGAAACACTGTTTTAAGGAACGATGGCAGTAGAATATATAGTCACAGAGATATTCTCACTGTTAGGGACTGTCTATTGGGGTGCTCTTGAAAAACAGATTTTTAAAAGACATAAGGCAAGAAAACTGGAGGACAAGCAGGGGAAATCATCACTTCTTGTTGATAGATAAGGTAGGGCTAATTCATGTTGGAACCCTTAGGATGATCCCCTTTGGATATGGGGACCCTAGTGTCAGCATCCAGGAAGATACCTGGGAAGGGGAAAGGAGAACAAATCACAAAGGTGAAAAGAAACCCATCATTTTGGTCATCTTGTTGCATAATAAGCCACATAAAAAGTTAGTGGCATAGCACAACAATTCATTATTATCTCTCATGATGCCTTGGGTTGACATGGCTGGAAAAGCTGGGACGATGGGGCATTGCTGTCCCCAGAGAATTTGTTACCATCTTTAATCCACCACTATCATCAAGATGATCTTGAAGGGTGAAAGAAGAACCAAATTAGAGCCTGAAGGAGCTAAGTAGAAGGATGACTGTTCCCTTCCACCTACTGAGCTTTAGGGTATGTAGTTGTGACTTCAATGACAGGAGAGGGAGATAAGAAATTTGGAGATGTTTTAGAGAGAAGAGGACCCCATGGGGATGATTTAAATATTGGGAAGTGAGATCTGTATAAACGGATTAAATGACATAGGATTGATACGACCCGAAGCAGGGAAGGCTGAGGAGTAGCTGGATAATCATCTTCAAATACATGAGGCTTATTACGAAAAAGATGTGTGGCCATCAAAAGCTGAGCATAAAGGGACTGGGCTGGAAACACTAATGAATTCCCCACCGAGAAATGGGCATCTTTGGGACCTGAAAGAAAATCCCTTTTCCGGAGCTGTATAAAGAGAACACATTTTATAAGCCTGTAAGACTTTAGGATTAGTTATGCTGAAGATAGAAATGTTAGACCAGACCACCTCTTTTTCTTTTTTTTTTTTTTGTAGAAGAATCATTTTTTCAAGCAAAACCTTGCATGCAACAAATGAATGAAAAGTGACGTTGTTTGTGTTGAAGTGATGGCATGGTCATAGTGACACTCTCCTCCCAACACTTAACACCCCAGGCAGCCCCAAAGGTCACCATATGAGACACAAGGACCCGTTAAAATTAGTTTGAAAATAACTAAAACCAGTGAAGGGTTTCCTGACTTTCTACAGAAGGCTGTGGGTGCTTGGAGATTTATTTCAAATGGCAGTTCGGCCTTGAGAGTTTTGTGAGATTGCCGAATTCTTTTCCTGGTTCAAATTTGTGAGACGATGTTATTTCTGAGCTCAAGTCCTGTTCTTCTGTGTATTGTCCAATGACACTCTTGTATACACTCTTTAGTAGCACATTTGCTCCTAGGTGTACCAAAGTATAAGGAAAACAAGGGTTGAGATTTTTCATCTTTTGGTAAATTTATTTCATTTGTTTAAATAAAGTTCCAACAAATGAAATCAACAGTTTTACTTCATTAATGGTCAATGAAATTAAGGGTTTACTTTATTAAGTCTTAAATAAAATCTTTGCAAAAAAGAGAACGTCTTATAACCACCAAGACTGTCATCCCAATGTTACTATCCTAATAGTTTCATGAATAATCCATTTACTTTGGAATTCTTCCCACACGTAAAGGACAAAATGTATTCTGGTACCACTTTAATACACATGTATTATTATGAATTAATAATTAATAAAGTTTACATAAAATTTTTAAAATATATAAAGACTTCATGGTTGACACAACTTCTAGTTTCATGATGGTGAACTGAGAACCTGCCATTCATACCAAGGCCATGTAATTGGTAGAAAATATTGAAAATGACACACAACTGCATTGAAAATCAAGTATTGTGCAGACAGTCCTCACTTTACGATGATTCAACTTATGATTTTTTGACTTTACTATGGTGTTAAAGTGATTAAGTGTTCAGTAGAAATTGTACTTTGAATTTTGATCTTTTCCTGGGTGATAGGCAGTACGATCCTCTCTCGTGATACCAGGCAGGGCAGTGAGCCGCAGCTCTCAGTCAGCCAGGCGATCACAAGGGTAAACAACTGATACGCTTACAACTATTCCGTACCCAGACCACCATCCTGTTTTTCACTTTCAATATGGTGTTCAATAAATTACATGAGATATTTAACACTTCACTATAAAATAGGTTTTGTGTTAGATGAATTTTGCCCAACTGTAGGCTAAAAGAAGTGTTCTGAGCATGGTTAGGCTAAGCTAGGATGTTCTGTAGGTTAGGTGTATTTCAGTTTAACAATATTTTCGACTTACAATGGGTTTATTGGGATATAACCCCATCGTAAATTAAGGAAGATCTGTATAGTCAGATTAGATTTTTTAAAAATCCAGCTATGTATTTTTTTGTGTTTTTTTTTTATGGTACACGGGCCTCTCACTGTTGTGGCCTCTCCCGTTGCGGAGCACAGGCTCCGGACGTACAGGCTCAGCGGCCATGGCTCACGGGCCCAGCCGCTCTGCAGCATGTGGGATCTTCCCGGACCGGGGCACGAACCCGCGTCCCCTGCATCGGCAGGCGGACTCTCAACCACTGCGCCACCAGGGAAGCCCCCAGCTATGTTTTTTACAAGAAATATCATAAAGAAAAATAAGAGGAAGGTTGAAAATACAGGAATGAAGCAGCTACTATGGAAAAGAGCATGGAGAGTTTTCAAAAAATTTTTAAAAACTACCATATGATCCAGCAGTTCCATTCCTGGACGTATTAGCCGAACAAAACAGAAAGCTATAGAAAAGATATAAGCACCCTTAAGTTCATTGCAGCATTATTTACAATAACCAAGGTATGTAAGCAACCTAAGTGCCCATCATTAGATGAATGGATAAAGAAAATGTGGTATATATATACAATGGAATATCACTTGCCACGAAAAAGAATCAAACCTTCCCATTTGCGACAACATGGATGGGCCTAGAGGGTATTATGCTAAGTGAAATAAGTCAGATAAAGACAAATAATGTATTATTTTACTTATATGTGGAATAAAAGAAACAAATGAAGAAACATAACAAAATATAAATAGAGTTATAGATACAGAGAACAAACAGGTGGTTGCCAGAGGGGAGGGGGTTAGGGGGAGGGAAGAAAAAGTGAGGGACAGTAAGAGGTACAAACTTCCAGTAGCAAAATAAATGAGTCACAGGTATGAAATGTCCAGTGTGGGGAATATAGTCAATAACTATGTAGTATCTTTGTATGGTGACAGATTGTAATGACTTATCGTGGTGATCAGTTTGAAATGTACAGAAATATCAGATCACTATGCTGTGTAACAGGAACTAACATAGTGTTGTAGGTCAATTATATTTCAAAAACAAACAAATTCACAGAAAAATAGATTAGATTTGTGGTTACCAGAGGTGGGGGGGGGTGGTAGGGGTAGGGGGAATTGGATGAAGGTGGGCAAAAGGTGCAAAATTCTGGTTGTAAGATAAATAACTACTAGGGATGTAAAGCACAACATGATAAATTTAATTAACACGGCTGTACGTTACATACAAAAGTTGTTAAGTGAGTAAATACTGAGTTCTCATCACAAGGAAAACATATTTTTTTCTATTTCTTTAATTTTGTATCTGCTTGAGATCACAGATGTTCATTAAACTTATTGTGATAATCACTTCATGACATGTAAGTCAAATCATTATGCTGTGTACCTTAAACTTATACAGTGCTGTACGTCAGTTATATCTCAATAAAACTGTAGGAAAAAGAGGTAATCATAAAGCTAAGAAAAACACAGGAATGAAAAAAGCTTACTAAGCAAATGCTGACAAAAAGAGACTGTAGCAATATGAATATCAGACAAACTAGAATTCAAGGTGAAAAGGACAATATCAGACCAAAAATTCAAGGATTAAGGAAGGTATTTTGTATTGAGAAAAATAACTCTTCACTAAAATATATGGCATTATGAGCTTTTATGCAACTGTTGATGTAGCTTTGACAAGCAGACAGGCCGAGGTTGTAGCAGCATAGGTTGTAGCACTGTCTATGGCTATAAAACATAAATTCAAACAAAATTGAAAAGAACCTAAAAGCCCATCAACTGATTGGCTAAACACTCCGAAATATTGTAACAGTTACAAAGAATGAGGTCAATCTATATACTACCATAGCTAGCTCTCTAAAATGTATTGTTGAGTGAAAAAGCAACTTTGCAGGAGCCTGTGTACAACAATATAAAAACCACTTATGTTAACACACACACAATGTGGCTATGTATTTACTTTGGATACAGAAGTCTTTATATAAATAAATAAGAAAAAAAATCAGGAAAGAACACATACAAAAGACATAACTGTTATTACCTCTGGGGAGGGGGAAAGAAGTAGACTGGGGTCGGGGGTGCTTAATCAGAAGACTTTAAATTTTATCTCAAATGCTTCCATTTTTTTAAGAAGGAAAATTCATTTTATTATCACTCATGTTATTAAATTAAAAAAAAAAGATTCCATGATTTCAGAAAATTCTGAAAGCCCTGTACTAGCTGATGTGTCAAGTTGGATGCTGTTGGATACAAATACCACAAAACCTGATCTGAACAGTAAGGCTTGAAGAGTAGGCCAGTTTATATTATTTCATGTAACAGGATGTTCAGAAGAGTCGAGGGTTGAATGAGTACAAAGTTCAACCACACCACTGAGGACCCAGGTTCTTTCTATTTATTTGCTTCAATGAATTCTGAAGAAATTTACTTCAAATTCTCTTTGCATCCTTGGAGTATGTTTAATCAGGCTCAAAGCAAGATGGTGCCAGCAGTTTCAAGCAAACAATACCCAGAAAAAAATAATAAGCAACAGTTATACAATGCTTACTATACGCCAGCATTTTACATACATTAATCCATTTTTGGTTCCCATGACTCTTTTTGCAGATGAGAAAGCAGAAGCATTGAAATTTGTTGAATGTTACGTAATTAGTAAGTGGTAGATTGAAATCCAGTCAGTCTGGCACAAGAATATGTGCGCTTAATCTCTGTGCTCTACTCTATATGCTTTTCCCTGTGACTTTTTTTTTTTCCTTTCTTGTCTTTTCTTGTAGTTTTCTCTAAGAAGTAAGGAGACTTTTCCCAGAAACTTCCCAGCAGACAATTCTTTACATCTCATTGGCAGATGCCCACTCCTGAACCAATTAGATTATCCTCAGCCCAAACAGACCACTTCTGGAGTTGAGAGTGGGGTCAGCTGCCCCCAAGGACATTGCTGTGTGGGAAAGTGTAGACACATGAACCAAATTTGGGCTCTCTTTGGAAGGAAAAGAGAGTGGAGGGGGCTGATGCCAAGAAAATAACCAACAGTCTCCAGTAAAGGTAATTTCTATTTGTCCTTTGTAGCTCAATGACTCATTCATTTGAATGCCTGTTATGTTGGGCAAACAAGTGAAAATTTCCAGGAAGTATGTATGATTTGAACCTTGAGGAGAAGAACCTCAGCTAGAGATAGAGATCTGAGTATTGCCAACACATAGATTATAATTGTTTTTAAGTCACCGTGATGGAGAGAATTCTTACAGAAGAGAGAGTAGAGGTTTGAGAGAAGATGGTCTAATAAGATAAGATTCAGTGTTTGTAAGATTTAGTATTTGATAAGATTTAGTGTTTCCCTCTTCTACAGTATTAGATTAAAAGTAGTATGATTAAAAAAATAAAAACTATAACTGCATCTAGTATACCTAATTGTTATTAATAAAATAGCTACACCTTCATTCATTTAATTTGTTTATTAGTTTATTTACTTTATTCTAAACATCATGAATGGGACTTCCTTGGCGGTCCAGTGAGTAAGACTCCACGCACCCAATGCAGGGGACCAGAGTTCGATCCCTGGTTGGGGAACTAGATCCCGCATACATGCTGCAACTAAAGAGTTTGCATTCCACAACTAAGACCTGGCTGCAGCCAAAATAAATAAATAAATAAACAAATATTTAAAAAACAAACAAGCAAACAAAAATAAACATCTTGAATAATCTTGTTCCTCACCAATCCAAGATGTTGAAGGGTCCAATAATCAAACCTTCACAAGAGTAACCTAAAATTGTCCCCGGCTAAATACAAGGGGTGAAGCAATCTTGAACCAGAGATTGTAGCTGAGTTTTTCCCTGGTACATGTAGCCTACCGACTTTGCCTTGGATGTCTCCTGTACTCATTGATCTGAAGAGATTACTCCTCAGTGTGTGTTAGTTGGGCTAATCTAACAAAACCATAGCTCAGTGGTTTAATCCAACAGAGGTTTATTTCTTGTTTACACTGTAGTCCAACTTGGGTTGGTAGAGATGGGCTCCTTCTATCTAGCAGCTCCACTAAGCCCTTGAGCCCCGAAGTCTGCCCCTGGATCCTCAGCATTTAGCTAGGATATGAGAAAAGAGAGAAAGATCATAAAGGATTGCATGGGAGGACTTATGGGCCAAGCCTTGGCATGGTGAACATCACTGCTGACCCATATTCTATTGACTGGGACTCAGTCACATGGTCACAGTGAACTGCAAGGAAGTCTGGGAAAGGTAGTCTAGCTGTGCACCAGGAAGAAGAAGAAAATGGGTTTGGTGGGTACCTGGCTAGTCTCTGACATACAATGGATTGAGTGAAACACTTCCATCATGTTAAAATGTAATGTTTTTATTTGTTATATTTATGGTTTCTCTCCAATATCTTGTTCCCATTTATAAGAGACTTTTCTTATGTTGTATTCTTCCTTACTGATTACAGCTTGGTCATTTTTCGTATTTCATTCTTTTAATTATTCGAGGTCCTCCCAATTTTGCTTTTGCTATTTCCAGCTATTCCCTTCTTTCTTCAAAGTTCTCTGCCTTCTGTATTTTGGACTTGCATCTCAGTCAAAATCCATTTGATCTTTTCTCCAGTGCTTTAGGAAATTTTTTGTGTGTGTGTTTCCTAGAGCTTTTACATATGGATCAGCTATTTTATGCATCTTAAAACTTAAACCCTGTGGTAAGTGGACGTCCAAAATACACTACATTATTTGATTAAATAAAACCTCAGACATTCGCCCAACTCTTAGAAACACCTTAATGTACTATATTAAGTTCAAAGCAGGTAACTTGTATTTGACATTATAAGTTGTGGAAAATTGTAAGCTTGATTTTTAAAAGATTAAATAAATAACTGCTCAGAAACACAATCGTTCTTGAGAAACAATCATTATATACCCGTCAACTGTCATTGTGAACATTTAAACACCAGCCAGCAAGGTTTTCATGTGATCCTGGCAAGATCAGGTAAAAACCACACCTGGCTGAACTTTGGGGAAACATCCTTGAGCCTTTCAAATATATTGTTATTATTTTTTTCATTGTTGTCACTACCATCAAGATCAACCAGGTGCTTATGGACACATTAAGCCATAGCTGTTGTATTTAATGGTACTCTTACAGCCTCAAGAGACAAGCCCCAGCCCTGGTGGCCAGCTGAGTCCCAGGGAGTGACAAGTCCTAACAAGGGCACCTTGGCAGAGTGCTCTGTGGGTCCCTCCCCGAAGACAAATCAGTAACTTGATTAGGTGGGGCTGGGGCTGGGCCTGGGTGGTGGCAGTCCCTTAAGTGCCTGGCTTTCATTGGCTTGGCTACAGTCCACTCAATTGCTCTAACTAGGTGACTCGACTTGAAGCCAAGTGAAGCAGTTTGGGAACCACAGACACGGCACCTGATAATGAGCTGCCATTTTCAGGGTGGGCCTTAGGGTCATGGTTACCATTTTACAGGCCCAACTGGCTCACTGTTAGAACAGCAGGGAGCAGTGGCTGCAGCTGTTCATGGCAGAGCAAGTGCTGCAATGTTAGATTTTGCTGAAAATTGTGACCCTCGCCTGCCCAATACTTGATCAACATTTTACTACTCACATCATGTCACACACATGGTGTGTAATATATCTAAGGTTTTTATTCTTTTTTTTACTTTGTTTAAATGACCTGTTTTATGGCTTGCTCTGAAGCCAGACTTAGATTCTTAAGTGCTCTAGGAAAAGAGTTCTAAGCAGAATTAAATCTAATCTGGCCATTATCTGCTGGATCTAAGTACCTCTTCTTCATACTGTTCTCACCTCAGTGGGATAATAAACTAGCAATTCTATGAGGTGGGT
>NW_020175670.1:7432711-7501880 GCF_003031525.2 Neophocaena asiaeorientalis asiaeorientalis
CTCTTGGAAAATGTAAACCTTATTTTCATGTAGCCAGATTTCCTGGGGCAAATAGGAAATCAGGGCAATCAGATGGAGATGTCAGCAAACAGATGTGTGCCAATCCCTGGGGGAGGGGAGGGGAGAGAGGGGATGGGGGAGGGAAGTATCCTCACATGCAGGGAGGTTGGTCTCAGAACGGGGTTTCTTTGTGCCGTTTCTTTCTGGATGGAGTCAGCCTGCTCTGACTCTTGATTATGTAACACAGTCATTCAGCTCCCATAAACAGGTCATTGCTGAAAATGAGCAAAAAGAGACATCATTCTAGGTTGACAAGGGAGAGAAGTAGGAAAATTGGGCTTGGTCTCATGGAACTTCGGCCCTTCCCAGAGTTTTCGGTGCCAACTCAGAAAGGGTCTTTAAGCAAAACACCGTGAATAAGGATGTAAGTCCAGAAGGGCCACAGGATGGTACGTCTGACTTTAAATGTATACAACATAAGTGACCCAAGTTGGTTGAACGACATCCAGAGACGGAGGAGATGCACCAGAAGGTTAAGTGATAGAGTGGGGTATGGAGTAGCTAGGGTTCAGCTGCTCCAGGAAATTCTGAGTTTTTTCTTTTGGGGGCAGTGGGGTGAGTTTGAGGGGAAGTCATGAATCAGGGCTTGAATGCGCAGGCTCCAGAGTCGCTTATCTTCTGTAGATAGCAACCTGGGTGCCCGAGGACAGGGAAGCTACATCACCAAAATTTCCGACTATCAGCCTCAAGGGTGTTAACTGGTTGTTTTTCCTTTAACACCAATTAAGTGTTCACTTGGATGTTTTAATTTGGGAACCTCTGAGTCTTCTGTTTTACCATCATCGAGGTAATATTTAGCAGTTTAGGTGCTATAAGAAACTGGCTATATTTATGTCTAAAAAGCTTTACAGTGCCTTTTAAAACATTCTCACCAAATCACTGGAAATTATATCAGCACTAAGTATGTCATCCACAAGAATATCCTTAGAGTCTCACCGTGAATATGTGATTGACAAGCATAACGTGTGGCCACCTGGCACACCGGGCGCTACATCAGCCTGACTCCTCAGGTAATTTCCTGCAAAGGGGATGAGATTGAGAGTACTTCAGATCTTAAGCCCTACAATGAAGGAAAACTGAGGATTTAAAATGTTTATTTCGCATAGATTTTTTGTTTGTTTGTAATGGACAAAAATGTAAATGTATCCCTTGAGAGAAGACCTTGGGAGCTGACTGAATCAGTCTTTCTGGCTAGCCCATCCCTCTCTTCCTCCAGTCCCAGAGGAAGAGGTGGTGGTTGGTGCTGGGGGGACAGGATCACGATAACTGCCACCATTTTCTCTAACCTCTGGGCTCACTCTGACCTCCCAAGATCCCGGTGTAGGGGAAGGCAAATCCGTATCCCCTGTAAGAATCTGTCAAAAGTTTAACTTAGCAAATGAAGATAAACACTCCAGCCTCTCCCCAACTCCCTAGAACAGAAAGAAAATGTAAACTATGAATGTGGTCACACTTACAGGGCCCAGATCCTGTATGCTGACGTGACAACATCTGGTCAGAGCCTGGCTCACCTACCTCCCTTATGGAGTCTTTCCCCACAGTTCCACCCACCCCCATTCCTTTCTTCTACAAAACTCTGCTCACTTTCAATGTCAGATCAAAAGCTTAGTCTCCCATGACTGTAGATTTACAACGAAAGCAACATGACAACAAAACGTTTAAACCACCATAGCAACGTGGGTAATAAGAGGACGGTCAGTTCTGGGACAGAGAAGTCAAAGTCACCAATGTTTGCCCTTTTGCATAATCTGACACAACTTTTCCGCTCTTATCACATTCTATCAAAGACCTTTGGTGAAAGTATAACCTTACATATTTAAAGTTGATGTTCCGGGCTTCCCTGGTGGCGCAGTGGTTAAGAATCCGCCTGCCAACGCAGGGGACACGGGTTCGAGCCCCGGTGCGGGAAGATCCCACATGCCGTGGAGCAACTAAGCCCGTGTGCCACAACTACTGAAGCCCGTGCGCCTAGAACCCGTGCTCCGCAAGGAGAGAAGCCACCGCAATGAGAAGCTTGTGCACCGTAACCAAGAGTAGCCCCCACTCGCCACAACTAGAGAAAGCCCACGCGCAGCAAAGAAGACCCAACGCAGACATAAATAAATAAATAAAATAAATTTTTAAAAAATGCTTAAAAAATAAAATAAAATTTGATGTTCACCAACAATCACTATGTGCTGGGTACTCTATCCTCATTTCCTCACTTGACTTTCACAGTAACCCTCTGGGGCCTGTAAGAAGCATGTGTGATTGGTTTTGCCTTTTTATAGATGAGTGAACAGAGGCATAAGGTGGTTGGGGAACTTGCTCAGAGTCACCATGGATGATCCATTGTTGAGTTAGGTTTTGAACCAGACCTGTGAGGCCCCAGGTCTATCCAAGTTCACACTCTTATTTACTACGAGATGGCACCATAGTCCCCCAAGGCGATACTTTCCATTGAGGGTCATGGAGGTTGAGGTTGAGAACCCTGCAAACAGAGAGAGGAAGCTGTTGGAGAGCTTGACTCACAGCTCCGATTTTTGTTTCTTGGTTCTTTTTTCCCCTCTCCAGCCCAGAGGTCTTAACGAAAGCGTCTATATAATTTTGTCCAGTGCAAAATGAACTGAAAATGTGGGCTCCTTGTTCAAAAATTACGAAAAATTTCAAAATGGTGACCATGAAGCTGAGTCTTCATCTAGCCCTGATTTAAGATGGTTATTTCTCGCATTCTGTCTCTAGAACTCTCTAAACCGCATCTGGGAGGACTTCCAGAAGAGTGCCTCCAGGAAGTAGATGTCTAGATGAAGATCTAGATATTGCTGAGTTGGCATTGGTGGTTTTTTTTCCTTGTGTCCCAGGTCAATGAAGCTTGTTCACATTGCCATAATCACACTGGCAGCAAAGTGATGCTCTACACATTATAAACCTAAACAGTTAAATATAGTTTTTATTTGTTCTAAGTAAATAGTTGACAATAGCTAGGTCAATGGATTCTGTAGATGAAATAGTCCAACCTGATGTCTCCCCAAATAGCTAAAAACAAGCAAACAAAAACCACATCCAGGGGCTTCCCTGGTGGCCCAGTGGTTGAGAGTCCTCCTGCCGATGCAGGGGATGCGGGTTCGTGCCCCGGTCCGGGAGGATCCCACATGCCGTGGAGCGGCTGGGCCCATGAGCTATGGCCGCTGAGCCTGCGCGTCTGGAGCCTGTGCTCCACAACAGGAGAGGCCACAACAGTGAGAGGCCTGCGTAACGCAAAACAAACAAACAAACAAAAAAACCACATCCATTTATTTTATTTAGTTCATGCAAGCTTTGCTTGCGTGAAGAAAGAACACATTTGGGGCAGCACCCTAGCTCTGAGTCCTCCTGCAGGGCCCAGAGGGTGGTTTAAGTCATGGAGAGGCATTTTCACAAGCAAAGCCCTAGGCAAGAGTCAGGTTCGCCTAAGGCAAGATCTCTTTTGCCAAGACTGGACGTGGAAAGGGTGTGGGCCCCACCAGGTACGCTGAGCCTCAGGACAGCCTCCAGGCCCAGCAAGCAGCTGGGCCAGAATCTCCCTGGGCTGGGCAAATTGGTCAGGGGAGGTTACGGAAGGCCTGAAGAGACGTGCCAAGGCAGATGCCACACACCATCAGGGTGGAGACCCCTAAGGGGCTTAGGAAACCAGGGCAGGACCTGGGTGGGGTTAAAGCCACAGGGCAAGACCTGTGGACCTGCAGCTATTAATACTGTTTCACACTGAGGAAGCAGAGTGCCAAGTACAGTTCTCTAAGTACTTGAAGCGTATTAACTAATTCGGCAGTTCTCGAACTTGAGCATATAGCAGAATCACGGCTGTTAAAACACTGATCCCTGGGCCCACTTTCAGAGTTTCTGATTCAGTAGCTCTCTCTCTTTGTTCTTGCTAAAGCCTCTCCTTTATCCATATCCTGTTTTAGGTCCCTCCCTCTCCAGGATCGCTTCCCTGCCCCTGCTAACTCTGAGTGATTTCTCCTCTGAGCCCTTCTACGTTGAAGCATATTGATTAAGGGCACATCCCAGATCTGGGTTTGAATCCTGGATCTACCACTTACCAGCTCCGTGACTATGAACAAGTTATTTTATGGCTTCCCTTCCAAAATATAAATTCAAAGATCAAATTATTAAGAATTTCAAGGCAGCTAATGGTGAGCATTAAACCCCGAGCAAGAGGCCCTTCTGAGCACTAGGCCCTGAGCAACTGTATAGGTCAAAGACCCAGGAAACTGACCCTGGTTGCAGAGGAGAGAACTTACCACAGCTCAGAGCCAGAGAAGACACTTTGGGTGTGAGTGGGAGGGCCAGGAAGCAGGATCTGATAGAGGTTAGGGCTCTCACTAGACTGGGAAGACTTGTCAACCTGAATCTACTTTGAAGAAAAACTCCGAATATTTAATTTTAGCATACAGCCCAGATAGGAAGGGTAAAGGAATGAAATCTGGGAGTTCAACTTGTGAGTTGTACTACCACTCTCAGTTTAGGTAAGCATGGTTTAGCAAAATATATTCAGTAAGCTCACCCAATTGTAGTCTCCTGGGAAACTATTTTTGTGTTTCCTTTCTTAGTTTCATTAGTAAAAATTTCTTTAGAGGACTGACCATCTTGATTTGGCTGAGCAAAGAGGACAAGGAATTTTTTCACATTGAGTTGGACAGACAGGGCCTCAGTGCCTCTCTGGAGGCCAAGTTCAGGGGAAGGCTGGGGCTGACTCAGCCTAGAAGGGGAGACCAGCGTGCCTGGATGGGTAGTGTGGGAACCCCGAGGCTGGGGACATGTTCCACTGTGGGTGTTGCTCCCACTGGCCTGAAACCACTTGCTCCCACTGGTGCACCATTATACACGAGGGGTGACAGTCACAGAATGACAACGATTTTCAACCTTCTCAAGCAGACTACACACGGGCTATGCACACACTCTGATGATCCGGAAGGTCAGTGTGGCAGAGCAGAGAGAGTTTGGACTTTTAAAGGAGCCAGACCTAGAATAGAATTATGGCTTTGCTGTGTTTCCAATTTCTCCCTCCCTTCTTTCCATCCTTCGTCTCTTTTTCATTCCTTCCCTTTCTCCCTCTCTCCTCCCTCCCCTCATTCCATCAATTCATTCACCAAATATTTATTGAATTTTTATGCTGGTCTGTACCAGGTGTTGGGGATACAGTGGTGACCAATGCAGACACGCAATCCCTTCTCTGATGGAGGCTGCAGTGGAGAGGGCGTTGAACAATTATTAGGAGAGGTGTGTGTGTAATGACAGGCAACCAACCCAGTGCGGTGGGAGGATGTAGCAAGGGGATTCAACCAGGGTGAGGGTCATGGGCAAGGTACTCACAGCTTCATTGTCCTCTACTCTAAATTGGGAGAATTAATGTATGTAAAGTGTCCAGCACCAGGCTTGGTCCATGATGACACTGTGACTACTCAAGCCAGCTTTGGGATTCTTCTGGGGAACTGTCACCAGAGGGAGTGTCAAGCTCCGTTGATGGTCATTTCTTTATTATCCTGCCTCATCTTTCTTGTGCTAATTATCTTTTCACCCCGGTGATGGGCCTTGCTGCCTCTCTGAGCCCAGGGTTCCCTGGAAGGCAGGGGCAGCAGTTACCCTCTTTGAATCTCCAGAACACCTATAACAATGCCCAGCACATAGTAACTGCTCAATAAATGTTGCTGGATTAAAAAGAGCTGAATAATGAAAATGAGTCACAGAGAAAGGACATCTGGCAATCCAGAGAATGAAAAAGTTTTATGGAAAGAAGTTGGAACCTATACAGCTATTCTGATATTATCTTTATGACCTCTTGGGATAATAAAAACCAACACACATCACACCCTTTGTCTCATCGTTTCCTCTGCTATCGGGCAGGGAGGATTAATAAAAGAAAGAATATTTAGTTGGGGTTTTACTCCAAGGGATCCTTCTTAATTAAGTGGTGAGGCATTAATTAAAAATCTAATTAATCATCATAAGCTTTTGCTGTTGTGCTTGGCAGTCAGGTGCAGGCTTTCTGCAGACATGAAGCTACAGGAGCTCTGAGCTGCATGTAAAAGAAATACCCTCCAGCCCTCCAAATAGATGGGAAATCACTGAGCAAGGCATCCTCCTGGTGGGCCTCTTACAAGCTAATATACAGAGATAGACACCACCATGGAGCCAATGAGGCTTAACCTTTGGGCCCCTCACTTGCATAGACCTTACCCAGGTCTAGGGTGTAAGATGGAGCCCAGGTGGAATGACATTATTAATGAAGATGGTGTTGATGATGATAATGTCAGTGTAACTGTACAGAGAGGAACTGGAAAGAAGGGCTGCACAGAGCCCAGGGAACTTGTTGGAAAATTGTTTTGGATCAAAATGAACAGAAAAGGCCTCATGAAAGTGTCTAAAAGTCAATTTATCAAGGTTAGAAGGCACATACTAACTTGGTCTTAACCCAGGGTTCATGCAGGGGCTTCTGGGGCTCCATGGGCACCCTGAAATTGTATGCAATTGTCTCTGTATGTGCATTTTTTCCTAGGGAGAGAAATTCTATTCATAAAGATGGGAAAGTCTGAATGGACACAATAGACAATGTAAGATTATACTATTCTAGGGAGTAGAACATATAATGGTAGGAGGAAATAAAATTTGTAAGTAAAAATAGTTTGTGGAATAATCTTGATTCTGTCTTCCCTGTGTCTTATTTGAGTCCATGTCCTGAGGCAGGTACAGGAAGACAGGCTGGATGGAGGCAACCTCCAGCTTGGTGGAGGTTGCGGGTAGGGGGCTGTGATCCTAGAACCAACCTGGGGTCAGAAAGAAGGAAGCTTACAGTCAACAGGCTCACAACCCACCAGAGAAGAGGCCAGAGAAGGGCAGTGGGACACAGAGAAAAGTATCTCCTAGGGGTCTTTTGCTGTGGTATGATCTGACTGAGGGTTCCAAGATTTGGGGTCCCGGCCAAATCTTCTTCATGTCATGATTTATTCCCATGCGTAAGTGGCCAGAACCAGGGAATGAAATAGTTAACTGAGAGAAGATTAAAAAAAAAAAAATTCTTGATGACAAGCTGGTACCCACTGCCTAGAGATTCATTTTAACTAGAGGTTGAAAATAGTCTGGGGCCCAAGAGAGAAAAAACTCTGGGAGGGTCCTTATCAGCCCTATGAGGAATAAGAGTAGGGTTAATCTTAGTTAGACACAGAGGGTGAAATTAGGACCAGTCTATGGCAAAGTTAAAATCACAAGATAAAAGCCAGACTGAGAAACAGGCTAGGAGGAGGGCTCCTGGGACTCCAAGGAGGGATCCAGAGAGTTCATGGTTTATGAGGTCAGGGAGTGGTGTTGGATAAGAACCAGATCTGTAGCCAGAGACCAGGTGTCTCTCTCGTTCCCACCTACACACCCACTCGAGCCAGGTGCAGCCACTTCCCCGCCTGCACCTGCAAGGCCAAGGCTAGCTGGGCTCAGGCTCTGGTCCCACCCCGGCTGGAAGGATGTGAGGAACTTCCTGCCTCAGGCAAACCTTGGCTTTCAATCAAGGTCTCCTGGCTATTCTCCCCTTGTCTCTGCCTGCCCAGCACTTCCAGCTCTCTGACCCCTCACAGCTCCCGACCCCTGGTCCTAGAATTCTTCCAGCCCAAGTCAACCCAAGCCCTAATGTTTTGTCCTGGCTTTTCTGGTCCCAGCCTCTCGCACTCTTCCTGTGATCCTTCAAATTCCATCCTTGCACCTACATCAGGAAATAAGGCCAGTCCCCAACTCTTTCCCTCAGGATAAGGAGTGGGGATATCTGAGAAGAAAGAAAATAGGGTAAAGGCTGTGGCTCAGGTAACGTTAGAAAGAAAAATCATCCCTTTATTCCCCAAGAGTGTCATTAACATGTTAATTCAAAATCCAAGGAACCAAGGGGGTGGAGGAACCTATCAGGTGTGTACATTTTGTCACTCTTGGCCCCTAAGGAAAGAAGAAGGGACTGTCAGAAATTCTCTATAATGTTCTGAGAGCACCTATCACAAAAGCCTATCCACCCAGGGGTCGTATGTTTCTGAAGAAAGAGTTACAGCTTATAGAAGTAGAGTCTGTCCTTCTCCAATATGGGGAATATGTGCTCAATCCGGGCAAGGGTTAACCATTGCAGGAGATTATATCTAGCTTGGGTTTAACTTTTAAACAAGATGCTGGGGGGCATGTCTTAACTGTCATGCTGCGTTGTAAATTTAGAGTTTGGGTGTGGAAGCTCTGCCCCCGTGCTTTGTAATCTACACAGGTGTGCAGAGGACTTCAAAGCTAGTTCTAGAAGAAGGCTGTTGAGAATTACCTCTGGGGGAGAAAAGAAAGAAAGAAATCCCACAGAACAGATGCTGAGAGAAGTGAACTAAACCCTCCTGGAGTAATTGCCTTCACATTAATTTTTAAATTCCAAAAGCTTTTTCTTGTGTTCTAGCTCAAGAATGGGGACTTCCCCATTCCAAAGACTGATTTCAGATTTGATAACCTCTATTCTTTTCTGAAAGTGATTCAAATAGAAAGTTTACCCAGGGAAATTTTGGTAACACCTTAGGCTGTTGAGCAGGACACATACCAGCTCTGCGTCCAGCCTGGTGCACTATGCATTCTCAGGCATTGCTTCTTGCCATTGCACTGTCAACTCTAATGGAGAACATAAAATGTGGTCATTTTAGTCTTAGCTGTTCTCCTTTAAAAGCAATTAAATTAGCAAGTAGAGTATCCTTTTTAAAAACTGAGATGATTTTGCCGAATTCACTAATGTTCGATAGGGTATATACACTTGGAATTTACTTTTCAACAATAATGTTGGGGCTGGATTGTAGTTAGCATATGGGGAAAAAAGCTGCTCCTTCTAAATGTCAATATTTGAGTCCTACTAAAAGCTGAGGGGGATTTGTGCATTTAGCCTAAAGCATATTTTACTTCTTGATATTTTCGATGATTTGTGGCCAATGAATCATGAAAATGAAATCTTAAAACCCCAAGAAACCACCAGAAACCAAGCTAGGCACTTAGCATATTTCACAGTAATTATTCCCACCCGACTCCAAAATGAAAATGTTTGTTTTCTCCAATTTGTCTGCTGTTTTCATTTACTGACATTTGGGGAATTTACAGATTAAATTGCCTGTTCTACCGAGGACAGGATAACTGACATTGGAGTTTGGAAAGTTCTGTTTAGTTCAGTCAATCTCACTCTTCCTTGGAGGATAGGAAAGCTAGTCACTTTTCTCGTTTCACAGAGGTTTCTTTTTTTTTTTTCTTGGAAAGATGATTTCTATTAGATTCTTTCATAACTGTAACATATAGGACTTAAAAAATGCTTAACTTCTAACTTAACTTTCTGGTGAAATCATCCACCAAGTTTAGTCATTCATTTTCCAGGTAAAGATGATAACAATTCCACTTATGTAGCCATTTATCATCGTTACCTTCCAGCTTGCCACATAGCAGAGCTACAGATACCCTGTTTAGTATTTTCCACCATTTCCTCTTAGCAAGTTTTCCTTATTCTTGCTAATTATTCCTAATTTCTTTTAATTTGGGGGACTTTTAGTTTTTCACAGTTTCTTATGGCAGAGACTCAGTTTTCTTTCTGTGTCCGTTCTCCCCTTCTTCCTGGTAAGAGCAAAGTACAGCGTTCCACCCTCTTTCCCTCCCCACAAAGGAGAATTACATTACCCAGTCTCCCTTGCAGCTAGTTGTGACCAGATGGAGCAGATGTGTTGAGCATGCATTGTATTTGCTTCCATATAAGAACATTGCTCACCCACCACTTCTCCTTCAACGTAGGCTGGGACCTGGATGTGGCACTGGTGAGCCAGCTTTAACCATACATGAAGACAGCATCCTAGCGGACAGGAAGACCTTGAAAGTGAAAGAAACCTCAGGACTTGAATAGGCCATGTACCTGTCCTGGACTACCTGCCTAACCCTGGACTGTTAAATGAGAGAAAAAAAGATTTCTCTCGTATTTGAACGAGTGTTATTTTGAAGTCCCTTTGTTATAGTAGCATAACTGATACCCCAACCCTGACTAGTGCATTTCTTAAACAAAAGAGAAGATGCCACCACTACACTCTATGCTACTCAGATCTTACTTGGAGTGTAAGTGAATCACGTTTTGAGCATAAAGACAAAGCAGAGGTTTTTCAGATTAAAGCAACAAGAATGGTGAGGGATTCAAAGCAGAAGAAACTGGAAGAGCAGCTCAGAGTCTGAGTGCTATTTTTAGATATCCAAAGAACTGGCAAGCAGAATGATTCACCTCATTCTGTGTGGTTTTAGGAGTACATAGAAGTAGGACTCAAGGTGAAAAAAGATTTTGCTTGAGACAAAGAACATTCCTGGCTGTCAGCTCTGCATAGAAATGGAAAGGGCTACCCTGGAAGCATTGAGCTCCCTGCATCTTAATAGAGCCTGGGTAACCATGTGGCTGGATTTCCTAATGACTATGTGTCATGCATGTATACTATATAAGTCATCTCAAATTCTTAGAACAGCACTAAAAATTATATATTTTTACCTCTGTTTTATAGAAAGGGAGTCTAAGTCTCAGACAGGTTAAAACTTACCAAAGGTCAAGGAGCTAGTTAGTAGCACGGTCCATGTTCTTTCTACCCATCACTATTAAAGCTGACTTACAAAATGGCTTAAAAGTGTCTTCCAAACCTGAAATTCTGTAAGTCCTCTGGAAAACTTCTTTCCTTAATTTGTGCTTGAATTCTGAGGTATCAGAGCCAGACATCTCCTAAAGGTTGATGTGCCTAATCTCCTATGTTTTAACCCAGTTGCCAACTTAATTTGAGCCTTCCTTTTTGAGTCAGAGATTGCCAGCCGATCATCAGCCCATTTTCTCTGCACACAGTGAGAATGCATTTTTCAGTTTCCCTTGCAGTGGCATGTGAGCAAAAACGATGTGGGCCACTCCCAGATCTGGCCTGCAGAAACCTCTCATATACTTTCTTCTTCTGCTGCTGCATATTGGCTCATGGAGTGACCCTGTAAGTTGAATACTGAAGAACTTCTACCTTGGTTTCCAAACAAGGTGTTGAACAGAGCCTCCTGGCAAGCTGAAACTGTTTTGGACTGTGTAAGTGAGGGAGGTATAAGCTTTTACTGTGTTTAAGCCATTTTATACTTTAGAGCAGGGGTTCCCAACCCCCAGGCCATGGAAAGCTATGGGTCCGCAGCCTGTTAGGAACCTAGCCACACGGCAGGGGGTGAGTGGCGGACAAGTGAGTGAAGCTTCACCTGCTGCTCCCCATCGCTCACATTATCGCCTGAACCATCCCTCTCCCCTCCATCCGTGGAAAAATTGTCTTCCACGAAACTGCTCCCTGGTGCCAAAAAGGTTGGGGACCACTGCTTTAGAGTCTATTGGTAACAGCAGGTAGCCCACCCTCTGTAATACTCTTTATCCTCAGCCACTAAATACCCAGAGATTTTACCTCAATCATAGGACTATGCCCAGGGTCATGGTGTTTACCAACAACTCTACTGGGCTAATCTTTTTGACACTGCAAATATTCCACCCTTTTTGACTTAAAAAAAAAACAAGCAGGACTTTAATATAGTTCAGCCTAAAATAATAGAAGATAATCTGATTCCTTCCACCTCTCACTCTTTTGACCCACACACAACCAGCCCAACCGATAAAGAGGGATCAACTTCCTTACATAACAGTGTCAGAGAAGTTTCAAATACACATTACCCTTGATAGAGGTTTGCCACAAGTTTGCCAAATGGTGTCCTGTGGTGCAGTCTACTGATTAATGCTGTTAGATTCCTTCCTTCCTTCCTTCCTTTCTTCCTTCCTTCCTTCCTTCCTTCCTTCCTCCTCTCTTTCCTTCCTTTTTTTTTAAATATTAGGAAATTTCTCATGGAAAAAACCCTTTCCAGATTATTTTACAAATTGAAAGACTTAGCAACACTCAAATCACCATCAGCGGACACTCGGGGGATCTCTTTGGACAGGTCACATCTTCTTTAGGTCTCCAGAGACCCAACACTCCCCTTTTATCCCTAACACTGACATGCATGTCAAATGCCACATAGCTTTGTGATGTGGATTTTTTCTCTACCTTGCCCTACAGGCTATTTGTGCGTGCATTCCCTGTTAAAGCAGAAATAGAGTCAATGGTTAACAAAGAATTACTAACCTGAGAACTGCTTTTGAAGGTGTTAGAATGCCTTTGGAAGGCAGTGGATACTTTGTGGGCGTTGGCAGGAAGAGTCAGGAAAAATCTTCCCATTATTATTGGGTACTGGTCCTCCTCGTGGGGGCATACACTTAGTATACCAAAATTTATTCTCTTCAGTCTCCAACTTCCTTTCTGTAA
Source organism: Neophocaena asiaeorientalis asiaeorientalis (assembly GCF_003031525.2). Classification (NCBI taxonomy): domain Eukaryota; kingdom Metazoa; phylum Chordata; class Mammalia; order Artiodactyla; family Phocoenidae; genus Neophocaena; species Neophocaena asiaeorientalis. The sequence goes on from NW_020175670.1 coordinate 7,445,101, forward strand.
CACAAAATATAGATCATAAAGTGAAGATTTGTAAGAGAATAGAATAGCATTTTGTTGTTCTGTTTTTAATGGAAAGCTTAAATAGCAACATTGATTGGTTTGACTTCACCAAAGCGTTAAGCAATTTCCTTCCTTGCTCCCAAATCCCTAACTGTGTCAAGCTTAATTGTCGCCATCAGCCTCTTGAATGTTGTGCAGGTAACACACCCATCAGCTGGGAACCAGCAGAGCAGAGAGGATGGGAGCTAGAAGAGAAGCAGAGACAGAGGACCTTCATCTTTTGACTCAGGAGTGGACATCTATGCAGGTAGGTTCCAGGGCTCTGACAGTTATAGGATGCTTTTCAGCAGGTGTGTAACTTGTCTTCAAAGCTCTGGAATATGCCAGGGATTAGGTTTTTCATACGTGTGCAAGATTTTCATATACAAAGGTTTCCTTTTTCAAAAGTCTAAAAAACAATGGGTACAAAGTAGATTACTGGTCTCCCAGAGAATTTTCTATGCTCCTGGTATGAGTGGGGGAGGGAGGTGAATGAGGTAGGGCAGTCAAGGTGAATGCTTGAAGCTGGTTTCGCCCAACTTGTAGTATGGGTACTACTGAAGTAAGCATGATAATTTGAGGTGGTATACAAATGTACATTTTAAAATGTTAATAGTGTGATGTTTACTTTAATGTGCTTTATAATAAGGACAATACAGCAGTCTCAAATCTGTGATTATGTTAATACAAATGCTTAGGGTGAATAAAAGAAAAGTTAGGCTTTTTAAAGGAAAATAGTAGGTTAAATAAGAATATAGGGACTTCCAAGTCTAGTCAAGCTAGAATAATTGGAACTAGATTTATCCACTTGCCTGAAACAGCTGAAAATAAAAATATACATATGAAGTAACAGTAGTCAAGGTATTGGACCTCAGACAGTGAGTGGTGATCTCTGACTGGCAGGAGACAAATGAGGTGAGCTCTACGTCTGCCTGAGCTCTTATTACCTGGAGAGTTTCCAGGTCATTCCCGACAGGAATGGGGAACCCAAGCAAAGCTGAACAGTAGTTTCCTTGGGTCACAGAGACAGAGCTGAGAGTCCAGGGAAGCCAGGCTATCTGCAAGTAGAAACAAACAAAAAACCAATCCTTTGATATCTATCTCATACCAGATACAAAAATTAACTCAAAATGCATCATAGACCTACCAAAGCCATAAAACTTCTAGAAAAAAAATAGGAGAAAATTTTTGATCTTATGTTAGACAGAGATCCCTTAGCTACAAACAAAAATCATAAAAGAAAAAAAGTTAACAAATTGAGCTTTATCAAAATTAGGACCTTCTGCTTTTAGAAAAGCACTATTAGGAGAATGAAAAGACAAGTCACAAACTTGGAGAAAATATTTGAAAATCTAATATCTGGTAAAGGACTTATGGCTAGAATACATAAAGCACTCCCCCAGACTCAATAAGAAAACCAGCAACCCAATTAAAATTGGGTGAAACGTTTGAACAGACATTTCACCAAAGAAGTTATAAATAAGCTCATGAAAATAAGCTCAACATCATTAGTCATTAAGAAAATGCCAGTTGGAACCATAATGAGATACTACTGCATACCTGTTAGAATGGCTAAAATTAAGAAAACCTACCATACAAAGTGTTGGCAAGTGTATGGAGCAACAGGAACTCTCATACCCTGTTAGCGGGAATGAATTATGGTACAATCAATTTGAAAAACAGTTTAACAGTTTCTTAAAAAGTTAAATATACACCTACTCTATGTCAGCCATCTTATTGCTTGCATATAAAAGAGAAATGAAAGCATATGTCCATACAGAGACCGGTACAAAGACATTCCTGTAGCTTTACATATAATAGCCAAATAGCAAAGACAACTCAAATGTTCATCAACAGGTGAATGGATAAACAAATTATGGTATGCTCATACAATAGAAAACTTCTCGGTCGTAAAAAGAAATGCAGTAGTGATACACACACCATGGTTGAATTTCAAAACAATTGCACTGAGTTAATGAAGCCAGACAAAAAGAGTGTACATAGTGAATCATTCTATTTACATAAAATTTTAGAAAGTGCAAACTAATCTGTAGTGATAGAAAGCAGATCTCTTTCTATCTGACAGAGGTCAGAGAGTGGTGGGAAGGAGTGATTACAATGTTGAACAAAAAAACCTTGGGAGTGATTAACATGTTCAGCATCTCTGTGGTGGTGATGATTTCATAAGTATATATCCATGTCAGAACTCATCAGACTGTGTACTTTAAACATGTGCAGTCAATTGCATGTCCATTATACCTCCATGCAGCTGTTAAAAAAAATTTACTAGAGCTGGATATGGCAAAAAATTGGAGGTTGAATGATGAAATTTTGGAAACATAGTCTAAGGTTATCCTATTTGTTCTCTTTTGCCCGATCTTCCTCTCTTATTCTCTTGTTCTGGCCCTTCCTTCTTTCTTCTCCCCAGGTTAGAAAAGGTGATAGTTTGTATAAGACCACCTTGTATAAGATGTCTGTGGCCTCAATATAAGAAAGGACTTTTTGACAATTTCTGCTCTCAAAAGATGCAATGGAGCAAGCTACTTTATAAAATAGGGAGAGCTCCAACTCAAGGATCCCCCGGCATAGACTAAATGAACACTTGACAGGGATATAGTAGCATCAGATATGATGTTGGGCCAGTGGCTTTCAACCATTTTTTTTTTTTTTTCAAACCATAAAACTCTTTCTACAAATTAATGAAATCTTAGGTGGGAGACAAATATTTAGGGAAAACAATGAAACGTTTTTTTGAAAACAAATCGGAGGCTCAGAGGCCTGCCACTTGACCTCACCTTTTACCTACTGTTGTGACCCTTCAGCATCTCCATGGGTGGATGACTCTTGTTTGTTCCAACTCTGAAATTCTATAAACATTTAGTTTCAGTGATAGTAATTGAGGGCCGTGAATGAAAAATTTTTACCCAAACCACCCCAGTTACAACAGGGGGTTGAGGTGAAGGTCAGACCACAACTTAGTCATATGAGAAAAAGTGGTCCCATTTGTAATAGAGAAGGAGGTTACATTCTTTGAATCCTGGAATCGTGGCATTGATAATCTTTCTTCCCAGAGTGAGTGTTATACAGCTACTATTTATCCAGATGTACCAGCCCTTTTTCCTCTTCACTTTCTGAGAAAAAAAAAAAGGGTTTTAAATAATGGTTTAGCTTAATAAAAGTTTGGTCATTTTTGTTCCTCTTTAGACCATGCAATTTTTTCTCTTTAACCCTGGACATGCCAACTGTGTTTGACCACATTTGAGTTAATAAGAGAAAGAATGCTCTTTTTTTCATATTAATAAGAATAATAACAAGTAGTCATAGTGAGTATTTACTGACCACTTGCTAAGTACCAAGGACTGCATGATGGTTAATTTTTCTGTGTCAGCTTGGCTAGGTACCCAGATATTTGGTCAAACATTATTTTGAATGTTTCTGTGAGTTTGTTTTTATTTTGTTTTAAATATTTCAATGATCAGTATTTCCTTAAAAAAACTCCTCATACAGCTAGTAAATCAAAGCCCATTAATTTAGGAAATTGAATTCTCCCAAACAATTAAATGTTGATTATAAACTTAATATTAATCTTTTTATATATCCATTCAAGTGTTTTATATACCTTAAAAAGCAGACATGTAATATTATTAAAATGATTTCAAGAACTCTATGGACCAAAATTTATTTCTTTATGATCTCTATCTTCATAATGACCCCTTTTCCCTACCTTTTTCTAACACTAATTCTGGTTCATTTTTTAAAAATTTAAGTACAGACAATGTATAATTTTATGTTAGTTTCAGATGTACTATTGATACATAATTATTCGACTTTTGCATACATTATGAAATGATCACCATAATATGACTAATAACCATCTGTCCCCATACAAAGTATTACAGTATTATCGACCATATTCCTTATGTTGTATACTATATCCCCATGACTTATTTATTATATAACTGGAAGTTTGTATCTCTTAATCCCCTTTACATATTTTTCTAGTCTCCCACATTCCTTCCTTCTGGAAAACACTCATTTATTCTCTGTATCATGAGTCTGTTTTCATTTTGTTTTGCTTATTTGTTTTGCATTTTAGATTACACATGTAAGTGAGATCATGTGGTATTTGTCTTTCTCTATTTCATTTAGTATAATACCCTCTAGATCCAACCATGTTGTCACAAATAGCATGATTTCATTTTTTTTGACTAATATTTCACTGCATATATATATATATATATATATATACTACATCTTCATTATCCATTCATCTATCGATGGACACTTATGTTGCTTCCATACTTTGGCTATTGTAAATAATGCTGCAATGAACATGGGAGTGCATTTATCTTTTCAAATTAGTGTTTTTGTTTTCAAGTAAATATTCAGAAGTGAAATTGCTGGATCATATGACAGTTCTATTTTTAATTTTTTGAGGAACCTCTACTCTTTTCCGTAGTGTCTGCACCAATTTACATTCCTACCAACAAAGCATGACGGTTCCCTTTTTTCCATGTCCTTGCGAACACTTGTTATGTATTGTCTTTTTAATTATAGTCATTCTGATAAGTGTGAGGTGGTATCTCATTGTGATTTTATTTGCATTTTCCTGATGATTAGTGATGTTGAGCATCTTTTCATGGGTCTGTTGGCCATCTCTATGTCTTCTTTGGAAAAATGTCTATTCACTTCCTCTGCCCATTTTTTTTTTTTGCAGTACACGGGCCTCTCACTGCTGTGGCCTCTCCTGTTGCAGAGCACAGGCTCCGGACGCGCAGGCTCAGCAGCCATGGCTCACGGACCCAGCAGCTCCGCAGCATGTGGGGTCTTCCCGGACAGGGGCATGAACCTGTGTCCCCTGCATCAGCAGGTGGACTCTCAATCACTGCCCCACCAGGTAAGCCCCCTCTGCCCATTTTATAATCAGGTTGTTCATTTTTTTATGTTGAATTGTATAAATTCTTTGCATATTTTAGATATCAACACCCCCCCCTTACCAGATACATCATTTGCAAATATCTTCTCCCAGTCAGTAGCCTGCCTTTTTGCTTTGTTGATAGCAAAATCTTTTTAGTTTTATATAGTCCCATTTGTTTATTTTTGCTTTTCTTGTTTATTTTCTTGCCTGAGGAAAGAGATCAAAAAAAATATTGCTAAGACCAATGTCAAAGAGTGTATTGCCTATGTTTTCTTCTAGGAGTTTTATGGTGTCAAGTCCTATGTTTAAGCCTCTAACTCATTTTGAATTTTGTTTGTTTGTTTGTATATGATGTGAGAAAGTAGTGCCATTTGATTCTTCTGCATGTAGCTGTCCAATTTTCCCAACACCATATATTGAAGAAGCTGTCTTTTCCCCATTGTATATTCTTACCTCCTTTGTCATAAATTAATTGACCATATAAAGTGAGTTTATTTTGGGGCTCTCTATTCTGTTCCATTAATTTATATATCTGCTTTTGTGCCAGTAGCATACTGTTTTGATTACTGTAGCTTTGTAATATAGTTTGAAATCAGAGAGTGTGACACCTCCAGCTTTGTTCTTCTTTCTCAAGATTGCTTTGGCTATTTGGGGTCTGTTGGTTTCCATACAAATTTTAGAATTATTTGTTCTATTTCTATGAAAAATGCCACTGGTGTTGTGTTAGGGATTACATTGAATCTGTAGATTGCCTTGGGTAATATAGTCATTTTAACAATATTACTTCCAATCCATGAACACAGTATATCTTTCCATTTGTTTATGTTTTCAATTGCTTTCATCAAAGTCTTACAGTTTTCCAAATACAAGTCTTTTACTTCCTTTGGTTAGATTTATTCCTAAGTATTTTTCATTTTTGATGTGATTGCAAATGGAATTGTTTTCTTAATTTCTCTTTCTGATAGTTTGACGTTAGTGTATTAGAGTTGCAGCAGATTTGTGTATATTTGTCTGCAGGTATTTTTTATTTCCTCTTTGACTTCTTCGGTGACCTATTGGTTGTTTAGTAGCTTATTATTTAACCTCCATATGTTTGTGTTTTTTGCAGTTTTCTCCTTGTAGTTGATTTCTAGTCTCTAGATATTGTAGTCAGAAAAGATGATTAATATCATTTCAATCTTCTTAAATTTTTTGAGGCTTGTTTTGTAGCCTAGCGTGTGATCTATCCTGGAGAATGTTCCATGTGCACTTGAACAGAAAGTGTATTCTGCTGCTTTTGGATGGAATGTTCTACATATACCTATTAAATCCATCTGATCTAATTTGTTGTTTAAGGCTAGTGTTCCCCTTATTGTTTTTCTGTCTGAATGATCTGGCTATTGTTGTTAGTGGGTGTGAAAGTCCCCTATTATTGTGTTACTGTCAAGTTCTCCCTTTATGTTTATTAATATTTGCTTTTTGTATTGATATTTAGGTGCTCCTAAGTTTGGTGCATATATATTTACAATTTTATCATTATGTAATGTCTTTCTTTGTCTCTTGTTAAAGACTCTGTTTTAAAGTCTATTTTGTTGGATATAAGTATTATTAACCCAGCTTTCTTTTTGTTTCCATGTGCATCGAATACCTTTTTCCATTCCCTCATTTCCAGTCTTTGTGTGTCTTTAGATATGAAATGAGTCTCTTGTAGGCAACATATATATGAGTCTTGTGTTTTTATCCATTTGGCTACTCTGTCTTTTGATTGGAACATTTAGTCCATTTACATATAAAGTAATTATTTATAGGTGTGTACTTATTGCCATTTTGTGAGCTGTTTTCTGGTTGTTTTTGTAGAGTCTCTTGTTGTTCCTTTCTTGTTCTTTTGCTCTCTTCCCTTGTGATTTAAGGGAAGTATTATGTTTGGATTCTTTTCTCTTTTTGTGTGTGTGTATTTATTATAGGTTTTTGGTTTGTGGTTACCATGAGATTCATATATAGCAACCTATGTATACATATATATCTGATTATTTTAAGTTGATGATCTCAAGTTCAAATGCATTCCAACAACCCTGTATTTTTACTCCCCCCACCTAAGTTTAATGTTTTGACATCACATTTTATATTTTTTGTTTTGTGTATTCCTTAAGTACTTATTGCAGATAGAGATGATTTTACTACTTTTGTCTTTCAAACTTCCTCCTAGTTTTATAAGTAGTTGATCTACTACCTTTACTGTATATTTGCCTTTACCAAGGAGATTTTCCCTGTCATAATTTTTACATTCCTATTTGTGGCCTTTTCTTTTCCAGTTAGAGAAGTCCTTTTAACATTTCTTATAAAGCCAGTTTAGTGGTGTTGATTTCTTTTAACTTTTCTTGTCTGTAAAACTCTTTATCTTTTCTTCAAATCTAGATGATAACTTTTCCAGGTAGAGTATTCTTGGTTGTAGGCTTTTTCCTTTCATCACTTTGAATATATCATGCCATTCCCTTCTTGCCTGAAAAGTTTCTGCTGAAAAGTGTGTTGAGAGTCTTATGGGAATTCCCTTGTACAAACTAGTTGCTTTTCCCTTGCTGCTTTTAAGATTCCCTCTTTATCTTTAATTTTTGCCATTTTAATTACAATGCATTTTGGTGTGGACCTCTTTGGGTTCATCCTATTTGGGGCTCTCTGTGATTCCTGGACTTGGATGTCTGTTTCCTTCTCCTTCTAGGATCCCTATAATGTGAATATTAGTATTCCTGATGTCCTAGAGGTCTCTTAAACTATTCTTATTTTTTTTAATTCTTTTTTCTTTTTTCTGTTCAGCTTCAGTGATTTCCACTACTCTGTCTTCCAGTTCACTAATCCATTCCTCTGTATCATCTAATCTATTGTTGGTTCCTTCTGGAGTATTTTTAAATTTCAGTTATTATATTCTTCAGCTCTGTTTGGTTCTTCTTTATATTTTCTAACTCTTTGTTAAAATTCTCACTGTGTTTATCCATTCTTCTCCTGAGTTCATTGAGCATCTTTATAATCATTACCTTAAACTCTTTATCAGGTAGATTGCTTATCTCCTTTTTGTTTAGTTCTTTTTCTGAGGTTTTGTCTTGTCCCTTCTTTTGGAATATATTCTTCTGTCTCCTCATTTTGCCTAACTCTCTGTGTTTGTTTCTATGCAACAGGTAGGTCAGTTATGTTTGCTGATCTTGGAGAAGTGACTTTATGTAGGAGATGTCCTAAGAGGCCCAGAAATACACTCTCCTCTGGTCACCAGAGCTATATACTCTAGGGGTGCTCCCTATTGTGAGCTGTGTGGGCCCTTCTGTTTTGACAGGACCAACTACCATGGGCAAGGTGGTAGGTAAGACTGGGCCCTGGCCTGGTTTGCTGCCAAGCCCTGCCCAATGTGGGTGCAACCAGTTCCTGGGGAAGCTGGCTATGGGGCCAGGGGCTGGGCAGGTAAGCCCTAGCAGCAATAGGCTAGAGGGAGGACTCCAAAATGGCCCTTGCCAGTAGTAGTGTTCTTGTGGTAGAAGGAGCTCCCCAGAATGGCTGCTGCCAGCATCTATATTCCAACGGGGCTGCTAGCTGCCTCCTGCCTTTTGGGAGGCTCTCCAAGATCAGTAAGTGGGTTTACCCAGGTTCCTTTCAAATTACTGCCTCTGAGGTGGGACTCAGAGCATGTGAAATTTTGTACATGCCCTTTAAGAGCAGAATCTCTGTTTCCTACAGCCCTCTGGCTCTCCTATATGCAAGCCTCTCTGGCCTTCAAAGCCAGAGGTTTAGGGGCTCATCTTCCTAGTACAGGGACCCTGGTCAGAGGAGCCTATTGTGGGTCTCAGGCCCCTTGCTCCTTGGAGAGAACCTTGGCAATTGTGATTATCCTTCCATTTGTGGATCTCCACCCCTCCTAAGTGTTTTGTTGCGGTTCCCTCTTTATACCTTTAGTGGCAGAAAATCTTTTCTGTTGGTCTTCAGGTCATTCTCATAGATCATTGCACTGTAAATAACTGTAATTTTGAGGTGCCCATGGGTGATGTGAGCTCAGGGTCTTCCTGCTCCATCTTGACCACACTTTCTCTGTGAGTGTGTTTTTGGATGAGATTTACATTTAAAATTGGTAGACTTTGGGACTTCCCTGGTAGCACAGTGGTAAAGAATCTGACTTCCAATGCAGGGGACACGGGTTCAAGCCCTGGTCTGGTAAGATGCCACATGCTGCGGAGCAACTAAGCCCATGCACAACTACTGAGCCTGTGCTCTACAGCCCACAAGCCACAACTACTGAGCCTGCATGCCACAACTACTGAAGCCCACACGCTTAGGGCCTGTGCTCCACAACAAAGAAGCCACAGCAATAAGAAGCCTGTACACTGCAACAAAGAGTAGCACCTGCTCGCCACAACTAGAGAAAACCCGCGTGCAGCAACGAAGACACAATGCAGCCAATTAATTAATTAATAAAATTGGAGGACTTTGGGGAAAGCAGATTGCTCTCCTTAATGTGAGTGGGCCTCATCCAATCAGTTGAGGGCTTGAGTAGAACAAAAGGCACACCTCCTTCCAGCAAGAGGGATTCTCCAGCAGCTGGTCTTTGGACTTTACCTGCAACATCAGCTCTATATTGGACTGCCTTTGTTTTCAAACTGTGATACTTTCCTGAATCTCCAGCCTGTAAGCCTTCCCTATCAGATTTTGAACTTGTCAAGCCTCCATAATCACGTGAGCCAATTCCTTAAATTAAATCTCTCTATATATACACATCCTATTAGTTCTGTTTCTCTGTAGAACACTGACAAATATATACGGTGATAACTTTAAATGTATTAACTCATCTAATTTTTCAACAATCCTATAAAGTTTGAACACAATGCTTTAAGAAGTGTTACTATTTCACAGGTAAGGGAATGAGGTTTAGTGAGTTAGTGATTTGCCCGAGATCTTCCAAAGCCATGATTTTAACCCAAAGTTCATGGATTGAGACTTTTCTTTACCACAGTAGCCAGCCCTTGACATATTTTGGAGCATTAATGATACTGAACAGACCTCAGCCCCAGGTGGTCTGGAATCTAACTTTGACACAGACCCTTTTCTTCTATCAGGAGGCTCCTGCAAATCTTCCTGGTATCCACCTGGGAGCCTGCCACACCTGACCCTCTCTTGCAATCTCAGACATGATTCTTCACTTGCTAAGCTTCAGCTTCCTCACCTACAAAAGGAGAGTAAGTCACTTCACCAGCTTGTTGTGGAGATGAAATGTGAGTGTATAGAGTATCAGTCTCACTTTCCGGACACCGTAGGCACTCAAATGCAAATGTCCTCCCCCTGCCATCATGCTCTCATGTGGGTCAAAATGACACCGTTCACTACAGCTGGATCTTGGACACTCCTAACTCATTATAGAGTGAGTCCTCCTGTACTCCATCTGTATTAGTCTGTTAGGGTAGCACAGATTGGGTGGCTTAAGCAACAGAAATTTGTTTCTCACAGTTCTGAAGGCTGGAAGTCCAAGATCAAGGTGTCATCAGGTTTGGTTTCTCCTGAAACCTCTCTCTCCTTGGCTTGCAGATGGCCACCTTCTTGCTGTGTCCTCATGCGGTCTTTCCTCTGTCTTCACATGGTCCTTCAGCTGTATGTACGTCCCTAGTATCTCTTTGTGTTTTCAAATTTCATCTTTTTATAAAGACAATAGATTGGATTAGGATCCACCCTAATGGACTCACTTTAACTTAGCTCTTTAAAGGCCCTATCTCTAAATACAGTCACCTTCTGAGATACTGGGGATTAGGGCTTCAAAACAGGAGTTTCAAGAGGGACACAATTCAACCCATAATACCATCTTAGCCCAGGCGCCAAGGACCTGCTACTTAGGACTACCTTTCATACCTTCACTATTGAGATTTATGCACAGAACCTTTTCTGCCTGGCTGTCTCTTCAAATGTTCTGCCAGCTTGGCATGATTTCTTCAGGATTAAGCTAATCAGAAACTAAGGTAATCAGAAATTAAAGGCAAATAGCTCACTCAAGCTCTTTGAAGTTGTCTTTGTCCAATGGTTATGGAAAGCCAACCAGAACAAGTGTCAGGTACATAGAAATTGTTTCATATTCTTAATCTGTAAACTGCACCCTCCAAACCCCCCTACCACCACCAAACACACACACACACACACACACACACACACACACACACACAGCTTACTAGAAAAATACTCTGGGAGCAGCGAGGTATTTCGAAGTATGCTTCAAACAACAATTATATGTGTATGTATTTGTATGTGTGTATGTATATGATGTCACGATGACCACTGCTCTTGACTCCAGGGACTTTTGCATTCTTTAAATCAGCTTCTATTTGTTTCAGTTACTCTCTGAGAGGGTTACTCCTGTAGACATAATGGATCTTATTAATTCTGTCCCTATGTTTATTGTGGCTTAGGGTTTTTTTCTTCCCTGACATCATTAGACCCCAAGAGTCAGGCTCTGGTTAGGCTGGTCAACATCCAACATGAACACCCCTACTGATAAGAGTTTTCAGTCCAGAATATCGTCATAGACCACAAGTCTTCCTGATGTCTAATCTACTTATGGTTGCCCTTGGCTGAGGCATTAATACTGGGTCCAATCTGGGAGGTTTAGGGAAGTAGGGTCTCATGGTACAAACACAGAGACTTACTTAAAAGGAACCAGAGTGACCAAGTCCCAGGAAGAGGGTATGAGAAGGGCGGTACAAGGCTCTGTGGATCCCTCTGGAATTCTCAGAGGTCCATGATGAAGAAGCATATCACGTCAGCAGAGTAGCCACCATATTGGCAAATTTTACTTCCTTTTGCTGATAGCTTCTTCAAAATATTCATGATCCATTTTAGAGACCAAATGGATTTTCCAACTCTAAGAACTACATTTTACAAAACTAGAGAAAACATAGACCCCTAGTTTTGTGTCATTTGAAATCACTTAAGATATAAAACCAAATTACTGAAGAGTAAAGTGTGTGCAAAGAGGATAATTTGATATTCTGGAGGAAAAAGAAAACCTACAGAGAACAGAAATTCAGAGTCTGAGAAGCTGTCCCCACTCCCCACCCCCAACCATGTCTTTTAAACAACATTTTAGAAAGAGTGCGGATGTCTATGGCTGAACTTAAACAAAGAGTAAACGGAACAGGAAATCAACGGGAATCACCTCTTAATGATGTGTCCGAGAATCCATAAGGGACTCATTCTGTATTGGATTTCTGAAAGTCGGCAGAAAGGACCCAGTGATTGATGCCTGCCATCAGCAGCAGGTCCGTTCCTTTCCTCCCATGGAGGCTTAGACAAATTTGGCTTCATTCAACAAGCTCTCAATCATATTCACGAAGTCAGGACTTCAAATGGGGCATGATTATAGCTCTAATAGCTATTCCAGGTAGAACTGATTCACATGTCGTGGGATCTTGGTAGCAGTTTAATTTCTTTAGGGTAATGACGTGAATCTCAGTGAGGGGCCAGTTTGGGCATTGCTGCCTATTATGTGCAAATTAATATGATTAAGTGTGCTGCTTTACAAACTACTTTAGTCCCCTCTCTGCACTATATTTGGGCCTTGTCTTCCAAAACCGTTGTTTGGGCAAAGTTTCCTTCCCCTTATTTTCCTCTGTAGGGTGGGATATATTCTTAATAACACAAGTATCTCTATGTATTGATTAAAAAATATATTTTCTGGAAAAATTTTGCCGAGGAAGGACTCATTTGCTTTCCTCGTCATCTTTCTCTTGTCTCCTTTCCTTGCGTATTTGTTTTGCTGCCTTTTCCATTTTGTAGGATTTTATGGCTCTTCAGAAATGAATTTGGTTTTCCTAGCATTGATGCAGAGCCTTTAGCCAATAATAATAACAACATATATTTATGTTGATCACTTACTGTGGGCCAGGAATTGCTGTAAGTACTTGTCTTATTTCATCTCATCGAAATAACTGTATGATTTTCATTTTGCAGATAAAAATACAAAAGCGTATATGGATTAGGCATCTTGCCCATAGTAATATAGCTAGTAAGTAATGGCACAGGAGTTGAAGTTTAGGTGGTCAGTGACCCCACAGCAGGAGCTTTTCCATACTAACTCCTGAAATCTGGTACTTGTGAAAAGAACTTATCTCTCTCAAAATAACAGTCATTCCTGAAATGGATATCCTGCAACATGCATATGTTGGGGGCTTACTATGTGCCAGGATGACACTGAAGGCTCAGGGCACAAGACCCAGCCCCTGCCCTCAAGTAGTCATGTCCTTCCGGAAGTAATTACAGTAGCATGAGGTAACTCTATGGTGGGAAATCACAGAAAATGTCTTTTAAAATAATGTTAATGTGGTCAGGCAGAGGCATTTGATATGTGCCTGAAAATCCAGGTAATTTTAGCTAATGAATCCCTTCCTGCAAAAGTATGAAGACAAGTCACGGGGTATTAAATAAATGATAGCTTCCCTAGCATCAAACATATATATCCTGTGGTCAGATGCAAAGCCTGTGGGTTCTAGAATCACATAGACCTGGCCTGAAGTTTTTGCTGGGCCCCTTAGTAGTTGTGTGACCTTAAGAAATTTACTCAAATGGTCTGAACTTCTGGTTCCTCACCTATAAAAACAGATGATAATAGATCTTACCTTCTCTGTTTTTTTTAGACCATGAGTCAGCAAACTTTTCCTGGAAGAGAGAGGAAGAGTAAATATTCTACGTTTTGCTGGCCATGCAGTCTCTGCCACAGCTCCTCAACTCCGCCATTGTAGTGCAGAGGCCACCGCAGACAAAGTGTAAATGACCAGGTGTGGCTCTGTTCCACTAGGGCTTTATAAGAACAGATGGGCTAGATTTGGCTCATAGGCTATAGCTTGCCAATCCCCAGTTTAGAGCACTAAATGAGATGTTGAAAGAAAAAAAAAAACAACCCAATATATAAGAGTTTTGGGGGACTTCCCTGGTGGCACAGTTGTTAAGAATCCAGCTGCCAATGCAGGGACACGGGTTCAAGCCCTGGTCCGGGAAGATCCCACATGTCACAGAGCAACTAAGCCCATGCGCCACAACTACCGACACAACTACTGAGCCCGCGTGCCACCACTACTGAAGCCCGTGTGCCCAGAGCCCGTGCTCCACAACAAAAGAAGCCACCACAGTGAGAAGCCCACAAACCACGTTGAAGAGTAGCCCCCGCTCATCGCAACTAGAGAAAGCCCACACGCAGCAACTAAGACCCAAAGCAGCCAAAAATTAATTAATTAATTAATTTAAAAAAGAGTTTTTGGTACACTGTAGGTACTCAATAATTGTTCATTTTCCTTCCTTCCTGCAATTTATTCCACTAGGGTAATGGGTCACAAAGATGCATGCAATCACTGTATCTCTGGAGGCGGACACGGACCAGTTGGGGTGACAAGATATAGAAAATATAGACAGCAATACGATTTTGCAAGTGCCAGTGTAAGGGGAACAGAATAAACTGTAAATTTATAGGAACTGACTGAAGGGAACAGCTGCCATAGGAGAAATGGTTACAGTTAAGTAAGGAAAGAAGAAAGGACTTCCAGGTAGGGAATCCAAAGAAAGGGGAATGCTTTAAGTATTTTCAGAAGAACTGTTTGTCTGGGGAAGTGGAGGTGCATATGAGAAGAGTGAGCGGAAGCCAAGTTTAGGTGGGGAGGTGGGAGGCTGCCTGTCAGGTTCAGGAGTTTGCATCTTATTCCATAGATGTCAATCAATGTGTTATTGATGGTTGTTGAAGAGAACATAGAAGGCTCTCAAAAGATATTTGTTGAGTGAATGAATTCATTCAAAAGTGATTTACATGATGGCTGGGCAGAAAATGGCAGCCAAAAGATCAGGCAATAAGGATTCAGACCAGTGTGATGAGTTAGAATTTGCCAAAAAGGGCATATTGCAAAGACACTGAGAAGGAAGAACTGACATGACCAGGCAAGAGAGAGGACCAGTTAGCGGTGATGCCAAGTTTAAGTTGGGTGTCCAGGAGAAGGGTGTTGCCATGATAGAATGAAGGATATCAGCGAGGCTGCCTTTTGGAGGAAACATCATGAATTAGTCTTCAGTACTTGAATTTAGGATCCCTAAGGAACTTCCAAGTGGAAATGTTTAGAACAATAAGATAGGCTCAAGAAAGAGACTGAATCAGGAGGCAGAGATTTAGACATCAGCCTCATAAAGTGATGGCTTGTGAGAAAGGATGAAGTCTTGACTCTGGATGAGATCTAAAGATCAAACTCAGGACCTGGTGTAGGGACCGAGTCAGAGACAAGGACTTTCCTTAGAAATTCAAAGTGTCTCTCTAGTTCATCATTAATATTATTGCAATAGAAGCACTGAGAGATTGTCAAAGCCTCACAGCACTTTTCAAAATCTAAAAACAAAGATCAGGAAAAGAATTAGATGAACCCTGGGATTCTGGTGTCCAGAAACTTCTCCCATACTATCCTGAAGAAAAGACACCCAGTGGGTTTCTGAACTCTTTAAAGTTGTGATACGTAAGCCTAGTATTGAGTAATCTCATTGAGTTCAGTTAATAGAAGACATGGAAACTTGTCATCACCAATAATGACGATAAAACACCTCTAAGATATTCTCAGCACTTTTCCAAATGTGCTTAATTCAATCATTACTTAGAAAAGCTACTTTCAGATATAGATCCTAATTGCTCGCTCTGTTAAATGAATACAATTATATGCCAAATCTTAAACAATTCTCAGGAGATCTCAAGTCCGTCTATTTCTCTTGTCTCACAACTTCTTTTTGCTACTGCTGTGAGGAAGGGGATTCCCCTTGACTAGGAAGAGAAGTGGTCCATGGAACAACAGCAAGAGAGATGGACCCTTCTAGAATAGAGTTGTCATTATATTATCTCCAAGTAAAATCAGAAAAGTGTCACCCAGAGACATTACATCTGACTTTGTGAGACACCAACTCTTTATTAAACTGGTGAGTTGTGGAAAAAAGTGTCACCATCTGAAACGATTTTTGAAGGAGCTGTTCGTATTCCTCTTTCCATTTACCTTTTTTTTTTTTTTTGCGTTACGCGGGCCCCCCACCACTATGGCCTCTCCTGTTGCGGAGCACAGGCTCCGGATGTGCAGGCCCAGCGGGCCCAGCCGCTCCGCGGCATGTGGGATCCTCCCGGACCGGGGTACGAACCCGTGTCCCCTGCATCGGCAGGCGGACTCTCAACCACTGCGCCACCAGGGAAGCCCCATTTACCTATTTCTTGAAGCCAATGAACTATACTGTACCTATGTCATTGCAGGGTCAAACAGAGCATATGTAACAGTGAAGGAATCACAGGGTTTTAAAATCTAGCTCCCAGAGCTTGCCAAGTTTAAACTTCGAATTTTTTTAAAGAGAGAAAACTCACACCCTGAGGAACTGAATGACTAAAAATGACTTGGTCAGGAAGCTGCAGGGCCAGGTCTAGAACCCAAGGGTCTTGGCTCCAGTCTATTACCTCAAATGCATCTTTGTCAGAGATTCACTTTGGCCACGGGTGGATTCTCATTCCATTGTGGGAATTTGTAAAAGAGCATTTAAGCCACAACCACATTAAAGATGGAGGGTTTATGATGGCACTGTACCCACCCGGCCCATCTCTTAACTACACTCTCTTTCCAAGGGTGGGACAGGGTCAGAAAGCCCTGTTTAGAGACCTGGTCACTTCAGGGGGAAAAGCAGAAATCCTAAGAGGCCAGCTATAATCCCTTTGCCTGGGAGCACTAAGGGCTGAGACTTGAGAGCCAGCCCTAAAACCTTCATACTTAAAGCAGTTGTCCGCAGACATAATGCCCCTTAGCTTGATCAAAGGGCCGGGCCACACAATCCCCGGGAACAGGAAGGCTGACAAGGGGGGAAGGGTCCTTTGTCTTCGAGGACTGGAGGCCTGGAATCCGGATGCCTAGGCAGGCTGGGCTGCTGGCTGTGCAGGGAGGGGCTGAGGCCTTGCCTGTCCCCCAGATTCCTCCCCCTGCCCTCGGCTGGTCCCACACCAAGAAATCGGTCAGGGTCAGAGCCTCGCCCTCTCCTCACCCTGTCTCCTATCAGTTTTCTTTAGCATGTTAATAAAAAGAATTTCCTGAGCCCCACAGTCTTTGCTTGAACGTTTGCTGTTTCATTCTGCAATAAGAAAAGGTGAATGCCCCAATTTAACTCCTTTTTAAGTCTTCCTCCCAGTATGTGGTTTCCTAAACAAATATTTCAAGTATCGTTCAGGTCACATTCTTGACCTTGTTGTTTCAGGTGCCTGATAATTCTGGGGTAATGACAGCCACGGACAGCACGCTTGTGGCCGCTTCCCCTTTCCTCCCATCCCTGGGCAGCTTTCCTAGGCCCATTTTGGTCCTGGTCTCTTCCTGGTGAATTGCTTTTCCCCTGCAGCTTTTCTTTATCAAAATGCCTGCACTGAAGGCTTACCCTTCAGATTCCTGCCCCTGGTGCCCTTGGCCTGTTCATTATTTAATTTTTCTTTCAGACTCCTGCCTGTCAGGTAACGTCTGTATAGTGTGATTGTTTTCATTTTTGAGTCTCCAAATGCTGATCACAGCCTTGGAGATAAGCTTTCAAAAAAAATTCTAACGCTCTCCCAGGCACGCACACACAGACCCACAGGCACACGTTAGGAAAATGTGCTTTGGGCCCGCCCACATTCTTCGAAGCCCAGAATTTCAGTGATGAAAGAGCTTTAGGCACTGCCCTTTGTCCCTGACAGCAACAAGGCCCTCATACCCACTCTCTTGCTTTGCGAGTTGTTGGGAAGGGGCTTTATTTTCCTCTAGTCCCTCAAACAAATATACAGAAAGTAACTTCTAGAGACTTTTCAACATTGTACTGGTCTGGCTGACGGCGTTTTATAGATCTGGTCTAGTTGAGGGGACACTGTCATAGAATAAGGCAGGTCTAGTCCTGTAATAAAGTGTTCAGAAGAGTCAGGAGAGAGGAGAACAGCCTGGGCCTCTAGACATGAGTGACATTTGGATTAAGGAAAGTTCTGCCTCTGACTTTTTTCCTCATCCCTAAACTTTAGATATGTTATAAGCCAAGTTGTTTTTCCCAAATTCATATGTGGAAGTCCCACTTCCCAGTACCTCAGAATGTGACTTATTTGGAGATGGGGTCTTTGAGGAAGTAAGTAAGTTAAAATGAGGTCATTCATGTGCGATCCCACCCACGAGGATTGGGATTTTTGTAAGAAGAGGAATTTGGGACACAGGCATGAACAGAAGGAAAACCATGTGAAGACACAGGGAGAAGATGGCCATCTGCAAGCCAGGGAGAGAGGCCTCAGATGAAACCAACCCTGTGGACACCGTGATCTCAGTCTTCTGGCTTCCAGGACTGTGAGAAAAGAAATTTCCATTGTTTAAGCCACCCAGTCTGTGGTACTTTGTTATAGCAGCCCTAGCAAACTAACACAAACATTAATATTCAAGATAGCTTTAGTTCTAGATGGACAATGAAATTAATCAGAGAGCAATTTCTGGGCAGGAAGTGGTTCTTCTGTCCCTGTGTGGGTTTCCAGGCATGGAATTCTTGTTTGTTGACAAGCCATAGATATTCAGCATGTGTTTATTGGGCACCTAGCACATGCCAGGCACTGTGCTAGGCCAATGAGCAGAGATTCAGAAGTCAATGGCTCTGTCTAGATTCTAGATGAGATTAGCATCTCACACTGGCAATGGATGCCTATTGATGTGGGGTCCCCAAGAGAGTCTCCTCCCTGGAGCCTAATAGCTACATTGTAACAGACTTTTTCTTCTTTGGTTGCTAGACTCTTTCCTAAAGTATTAAGTGGAACTGAATAAAATTGCTTTGTATCCAGTTGAACTAAATGCAGTGGGGTATGCTGGATTGCATCCTGGAACAGAAAAAGGAGATTAGTGAAAAAAATGATTGATTCCAAATAAAGCAGTTCACTTAATAGTAACGTACTAATATTAATTTTGGAGTTTGCCAAATGTGCCCTGCCTATGTAACCTGTTAACATGCGGGGAAACTGAATGAAAATATACAGAACGTCATTACACAATTTTGCAACTTTTCTATGAATCTGAAAATTTTCCAAAATAAAAAAAATATTTCTTAAAAGTTTGAATATTGACAATTTTACGTAGTTTAAACTAATAAAGTCTAGAGGCCTTGAATATAAAGTAGGCTGATTCAATCTCTTAATTATACAGTAGTAGGATTTATGTTTGAAATTTAAGTGTGTTTTACTTATAGATGATTTTAAATGATTGACCAACTCTTTGAACCCTGGATGCCTGGCTAGCCTAGGTAAGAGAACTAAATAAGGTGACCTTCAAAGACAGAGAGCCCAATGGCCATGACGGAGGGACAAGGTTGGGCAAGACCAGCAGCAAGAAACTGCTGATTCAGCTTCTCTCTCTCCTCTGATCAGTCAAGGGTAAACTCAATTTCTTGAGGGCTCTATGCTCTTGGAATGACTTGAGTCCCTCTGCCCTTCTTGGCGGTCAGTGGGCACCCAGTATGGCCTCATTCATAGAGAAATGATCACTTTCAACTCCCTTCTTCAGCTGAGATCCTGTTTTGCTTCCCCACCAGGTCATGAGAAGACAGAGGATCGTGCTATATCCATTTGCAGGGAGTCTGGATTCCCATTTCGAGGAAAAAGAAGAGAATTAATTCTTAATCAGACCAATACCACATGAAAGACTCATTTTGTTCGGCTGACAAATGTTTAAAATTTTTAAGAATTATTTACCACATCTTTAAATTGGGAAGCTTCACAGAAACAATCAGAGCAATCAGAAATTCTAGCAATAGAGACCTACATTCCTACATGGAAAAGATCGGTTGGAGCCTAGTAGCCACGGTGCCCTTCCAAGGGGCCTCCACTTCCCATGGTCCCCACGCAGCCTTCTCCTTCCATTTATGCTACTTGCCCAACAGCTTTAAGCTTTTGAGTTTACAAGCTAGGTCAGTGTTTTTCAAACTATAGATTATGACCTCTTTGTGAGTCGTGAAGTCAGCGTAGTGCTGGATAGCCAGCACTAAAAAAGGGAAAAGGGGAAAGAGGGGAAGGAAGAGAAAGCAGAGGAAGAGGAAGAAATAGAAACTATCAGAACATACCACCTGTAGTAAGGGTTCATCGTACTTGATGAAACTTTTGTTTCAATTGTGTTTGTATGTGCTTGCACATAGGTGACAATATATATATTTCTCCCTGTAAGTTGCAATAAAAAATATCAATATTCTATGTTAAACCATTTTCCTCTACCTGAAAGATTTTTTTCTTTGTGGTTTTTAAAAGAAATGGAAACATTATATGAGCCCTATAGTGGGCAGAATAATGACCCCCTCAAAGATGTCCACACCCAAATCCTCAGAACCTGTGAGTAATGTTACTTTTATGGCCAAAGGAACATTGCAGCCACAATGAAGTTAAGAATCTTGAGGGGGGAAGATTATTCTGAACTATTTGAGTGGCCCCAGTAGAATCCCAAGGGTCCTCAAAGGAGAGTCAGAGAAGGAAATGTGATGACAGAAGTGAATGTTAGAGTGATGCAGCTTGAGCAGGACTCGACTGATTTGGAAGATGGAGGGGGCCACAAGCTAAGGAATGCAGGCAGCATAGTGCCTGGCACCATCAGTATGTGATGCAGGGAAGACAGAAATTGGGAGAATTCTTTTCACACTTCCAAAGAATCACAGAATTCAAAGTGACCGTGAAAGAAACTTAAAGCCCAACTATTGGGTGGCCCGTTTTTTCCCCCCAGAATGCCTAGCGACAATGAAATTGTTGGCCAAAACTGTTTGCTTTCAACAGAGTTGGTGATTCTGGTGCTTCACAGAAACTACATTTGGGAAAGGGTGAGCAGCCTCTGGGGAAAGTGCTTGACCGAGAGACGGGAGAGGGAGACTGGAAAGGGGCAAGTGCACTAAGAGGCCTGAAGAAGTCGACAGAGAGAGAGAAAGAGAGAGAGAGTCCGCAAAAATGGAAAGAGATGTTTACAGAAAAGAGGAAGGGAAGAAGGAGGGGAGGAAGGAAAAAAAGAAAAAAGGAAGCAATCTGGGGATCTGAAGGGACCCAGGAGGAAAGGTGGGGAAAGAAGAGAGACAAAAAGCAAAGCAAGTAGTGAGTCTCAAAGTAAACTTCCTTTCTTCCCATAGCTGATGCTGAGTACAGAGTTGAACTTCACAGGCCAGAAGCCATCTGCGGCTATCAATCCCAGCCCCATGCTGCTGCCGTGGTCAGTGGGAGCTGCACATATGGGACCCAGGCATAATGCAGCCCGAGAAACCAGTGGGCTCCCATATGGTGAGAGGCTGCATTTTCTCTGCTCTCTTTACACAAAGCTGCTATTGACATCAAAGTGCTCCCTGTGACCCATGGTGTTCACTGCTCAAGCTCACAGGCCTCTGTTTCAGTCTCAGAGCATCTCTGTAACTGTCTGAACCAGTCGTCTTTAGGGGAGTAGACCCTATGCCCAAATTTGTAATAATCTCTATGTTTTCCACGGTGTGGGTTTTGTTTAGTTTAATGCCAATGGTCAGTTGGTTCCAGGTGACCTTTTCACCTCTTAGTATCACTTAATAAAGAAATTTTTTAAAGGAAATATTTCTTTAAATGTATATATGTATGCATATGTTGAATATGAATATATTGAATATGGAAGCATTTTGTGGGTACATACACACACATACGTATGTATACAAGCATACACCCACATAAAGCTTCCATATCCAATTTCTAGGAAACCAAGAACAAAGCATTGCAGGGTATTTTTCAATAATCCAGAGCCCCTCTTTCATTTCTATTTTTATTATTTTAAAGAGCATGTCTCACAATGAGATGCATTTCTTAGCTTTCTAGACGATTCACTGGGACCACACTTAGCTGGGCCCCTCTCGTGGTTTTTAATTTTACCCCTTTCAGTTGACTGTTGCACATATAATCATTCATTTCTGTAAGCTCTACCCCAGGAATTTTTTTAAACAAATTTTGTCCATGCGGCTTTTAATTGTCCTCCCCAAATTGTGTCTGGTACGTTGATGTTCCCCCGGGTCTGGGTTTTTAGCTTACTCAGTTCTTTCTTCCTCGGCTGACACTGGGTGGTCTCTCTGCCTTGTCTGGCCTTTAAGTATCAAAACCAGCTCTGTTTTATGTTTTTCACACAGTTCACTTTTCCATCTTGGCTTAGGAACTGAGATATTATTCCTTCTTCTTCTTCTTTCTCAATGGCTTGTGATTTTTCACAGAGGATGGCATTTAAGATTTGTCACCTTGGGTATCAAATCTGTGCAGAGATAAACAAACAGGACAGCAGTTACATAATTTCTTCAGTCTCAGTTTTTAAATGTATGTCTATTTCTTCTGCCCTGAATTTGGAGGACAGAAGAGTCGATATGTTTTCATCTTCTCTCTTAGACAATTTATTTAACAAGTACTTATACTGTACTTACCATATACAAGGAACTAGTGCTCAATGCTTTCCAAATACGAACTAATTCAATCCCCAGGACAACCTTCTGAGGATGGGGCTGGGATTCTTCATAACGGTGGCTCCAAGAGGTAAGTTACTTGCACAAAATCACATGTCTGGTAAGCAGCAGGGTCGGGATTCAAATCCAGACCATCAGATCCTGTATCCAGGCTGTTAACCACTACATTAGGGAAAAATAATGGGGCATGAATTTCTTCTCTTAAGACTTTCTGATGAGTCAGTTCAGTGTTTCCAGGACTAACATCAATTTTTGACTCTATTTACATTAGACACAAACGATTTTCTTTTTTTTCAGAGTACTTCTTTAGGAAAAGTATTAGAATGCATAACAAATGCATGCGGAGTCCTATAATCCTGCTCAGGTATTTTATTTTCATCTTTCCCTTTTTAAGGCAGATGGGCTGAAGTCATTGTTCTGGGATGTCTAACGGCATCTGTGCCTCTTTTTACTGTGTTACCCCATCACTTCCTTCTCGTAGCTTTTCGTGAGTTTCGTCATCAGCACACAAGGCCTGATTTATGTTCTGAGAGCCGCACCCTTTTCAACAAAGCACACACAGATGCCATACATAAATGAAAGGTGACCTTTGCCCACGGAAAGAATTTTGATGAATCACGGGAAGTAATATACAGTTCAGGGAAAATAGTCGTTTGATCATTTTGTCTTTTTCTTCTTCTTTTTTTTTTAAATGTAAATCACTTCCCATGAAGAGCAACCTGAGTCTGATGAGATTCTTTAAGTGGAGACTACAAAGACCCCCAGCATATTAGGTAATAATTCCCCTTGTGCTGGGCTCTGATTTACTGCTACTGATGGGATGTGCATATTGGGAGGCAGGAGGAAGTTGAGGACTGTTGGATGGAATGATAAAAAAAAGCATTTAGATTAGTCGCTGAATATTTCTTGGTTATGGAACAAGGGCTGGACTGTCCATAGCAATGTTTTCAGACTATGGACTAGGACCCATTAGTGGACTCTAAGGTCAGTGTTAAAAGAAATTGAAAAAAACTAAAAGATAGAGGAGAATAGAAAACATCAGAACGCATGACACAGAGTAACAACAGATAGAGTTTGGTGAAACTTTCCTAAATGTGTGTGTACACAGAATGTATATACTAAGCTGCAATGTAAACTGTATCTCTTACTATGTATTACGTTCAAAAAAAGTTTGAGAGGGCTTCCCTGGTGGCGCAGTGGTTGAGAGTCCGCCTGCCGATGCAGGGGACACGGGTTAGTGCCCCGGTCCGGGAAGATCCCACATGCCGCGGAGCGGCTGGGCCCGTGAGCCATGGCCGCTGAGCCTGCACGTCCGGAGCCTGTGCTCCACAACGGAAGAGGCTGCAACAGTGAGAGGCCCGCGTACCACAAAAAAAAAAAAAAAGTTTGAGAAATACTGCTCTACAGAATAGAAGCAACCACAGACACTTTCTCTACCTTCTGAGAAAAACTACAAGACAAAATGACAATTCCTGATGTTCTAAGAGGTGTTAGGGGAATTCTATACAGGTGATTCTACGGGGAGTATTAAGAGGGATCAATTGTAATAGGAGTAAGTGGCTCTATTCTTCTTAGTGAGGGTGAATTTCTGAGGTGCAGTCAAGAAAGAATTCTGAAGAGGGAGGTCAGCGTCCAAGGAGATATGAAACGGTGGCTCCTCCAACTTCACAGGCTGGGAGAAAAACACTCAAGTTGCAAATGGCCGATGAAGGTAGATTGTGAGAATATCCTCCTGTTAGGAGCAAAGAAGTAGAGTCCAGGAGAGAAGAGGGTGAGGAGATTGGATCTAGAATAGCAAACTAGATGCCTTTTGGCCAAAACTGAACCGTAGATATTTGCTTTGACTTGTCTGCTGTTTTAAAAATTAAGATGTTCCCATAAAACTTGGGATTTCCAGTTTCTCTAGAAAAATCTGAAGACCTGGCACCACTGAGTCTGCACTCATGCATGGCAGCAGCTGGCTGGCACCAATGAGGAGGGGCTCCCTGTGTGCTATCACCCGTGACTGCCACTAGCACATTTGGCTCTTAAAATTAAATGTTCAGTTTCTCAGTTACAGTAGTCACATTTCAAGTGTTCAATAGCTACGTGTAACTGGTGTCTACCATATTGGTCAGCACAGGTATAGACCATTTTTATCATCACAAAAAGTTCTACTGGACAGTGTTGCTTTTAGACCCTGTCTCCCCACTAGTCGCTGCTTTCTCCCCCTGGGGCAGCCCCACTCCTTTCTGCTATCTGCCTCACTCTATTTGCACCAAGGATTTCTATTTGTAACTCCTATAACACAATACTTGGGTTAGGTTGGCTGAAAAGCTCTGAGTAAATCGTGGGAATTGAAACCTACCCCAACTGACCACAGACTCACTGAAGTATCTTGAATTGTGTGTGTGTGTTCTTTGCAAGGGAAGGAGTGACATGAGAATTACAGATATCGTGTATGTGTAAATAGCATCTTATAAAGTTACTCAAATAGAAGAAGAGTGGGTTCCAGTTAAAGTTCTTCATTGCAGGGAAAAGCTGTAGAAAAATAGCCTGATTCCCTGTCATCTGCAACTATGGATATCCAATGGGGTGCTCAGACAGAACCAAAAAGACCAAATCTGGTGACAGTAACTAACAGTAAAGCAATGCATAACTTTCCAGATAAAAGTTAATATCCTGTTACGATGCAGGTGGATAGAGTACCTTCCGGCTCTGCCCAACTATCACAGAATACAAGGGAGAATTGACAGCGATCGAGTTTATTTGATCAGTGTAGGAAGCCAGTTGGGGTAAATCAGACCTGAGAGAACTGTTTGGTTTGAATTGTCTGACAATTCTAAATTAATCAGATGAGCTTAAATCTCCATGTTATTTATGCAGGCACAGTCATTAAATATTCACCTTTGAGCACAGTAACACACACACACACACACACACACACACACACACACCCTTTAATTTCCAGGAGCCTAATGCAGTTGCCAAGAACCTAAGATGGCATAATGCCCTTAGAGTCATTACATGTTAACACATTTGGTGTCCATGTTGTAATTTAGCAAATTTTAACTGTTATTTCTTCTGTCTTGGTTGCCTTTCCTTGCCTTAAACTCTTTTGCTGTGGAAATGCATGGAAAACATGAGAGGATCCTGAAATTCTTTGGGCAGCGAGAAAATTTTGTTTTTCAACCTGCGTTTGTTCATTGGCATCACTACCTACATTTTTGCAGGTTCACATATGAAAACAATTATTCCTCACTTCAGGAAGTCCGTTTTTAAAAAGTCCATTTGACTTCAAAGCATCCAGCACCCTTAACAAGGTCAGCCCAGCTGAGGAGACAGCTAGCAGGAGCCCTAGCCTGGGGGAAATCTGGACTTTCCTGGCTCCTTATCTCTTGGAACTTGCGCTGGAGTCCAGGAGTAGGGGCTGTGCCCACCCAACAGGGGAAGTATAAATGTCCGTCCCTAAGAGCTGAGAATAGGGCACAGCTCTCTCAGTCTTTCCTGGAGTCAGGACCAAGTGCTCCAAACCCTGGTGCATTTAAATTTCCAGGAGCCTAATGCAGTTGCCAAGAACCTAAGATGGCATAATGCCCTTAGAGTCATTACATGTTAACACATTTGGTGTCCATGTTGTAATTTAGCAAATTTTAACTGTTATTTCTTCTGTCTTGGTTGCCTTTCCTTGCCTTAAACTCTTTTGCTGTGGAAATGCATGGAAAACATGAGAGGATCCTGAAATTCTTTGGGCAGCGAGAAAATTTTGTTTTTCAACCTGCGTTTGTTCATTGGCATCACTACCTACATTTTTGCAGGTTCACATATGAAAACAATTATTCCTCACTTCAGGAAGTCCGTTTTTAAAAAGTCCATTTGACTTCAAAGCATCCAGCACCCTTAACAAGGTCAGCCCAGCTGAGGAGACAGCTAGCAGGAGCCCTAGCCTGGGGGAAATCTGGACTTTCCTGGCTCCTTATCTCTTGGAACTTGCGCTGGAGTCCAGGAGTAGGGGCTGTGCCCACCCAACAGGGGAAGTATAAATGTCCGTCCCTAAGAGCTGAGAATAGGGCACAGCTCTCTCAGTCTTTCCTGGAGTCAGGACCAAGTGCTCCAAACCCTGGTGCATTTTATGGGCGTGGCAGAAGGTCCCAGCACAGGGTCAGGGCAACTGCCATCTTGCCGTGATATGTGACCTTAGGTGAGTCTTTTAGTGTCTGTGAGTTTCTGTTTACTCAGGTGTATGGAAGGTTTCAACTAGATCAGTCTCCCTTTTGATAAATATAGAAATCTCACATCCTTGTTGGATCTACATCACAGTCACTGCGAAATCAACCTTTCTCCTAAAGCATCAATAGAATTAAGATCAATGTTACGCTTCGGTGAATAAAACAGAAAATGTTCACATTTGCACACATGGTAGGAATTAAGTCTACTTAAAAGCCCCACACCAGCACTTCTCAAATTGTAATGGGTGGAAGAATCATTTGGGTAGGCTTATTTAAAATGCAGGTTCCTGGATCTCTCCTCAAGAGATTCTATAGCAGGTTTGGGGAGGTGCTGGGAATCCGCATGAACAATCACACCAGGTGATTCATTGTCCAGAGGGGATATTTTGAGGGATCCTGGCAGTGGCTTTAAGTTTCCAGATGTGCAGAAACCACGTCTGTCATGTTCAGCATAGAATCCCAGCGCACCGAATGCCTTGTAGGGCACTCAGTGTTGGCCATATGCCTTGTTGATTTAATCCCTCCAAATACTTTTTTGTAACATCCAAGAAGAACATGTCAAGTTTCTTTTGAGAGAAAATATTTTTATCTGATTGGTTCACTGTTTTATATTCAGCCGTGAAGATGTGCCTGGCACATTGTAGCTGCTCAGTAAACATTTGTTTAGAGATTAGATGACTCTCTATTACACAATGATTAGAATTGCTCTTCGTGGGCTTCCCAGGTGGCGCAGTGGTTGAGAGTCCGCCTGCAGATGCAGGGGACATGGGTTCGTGCCCCGGTCCGGGAAGATCCCACATGCCGCGGAGCGGCTGGGCCCGTGAGCCATGGCCCCAGAGCCTGTGCGTCCGGAGCCTGTGCTCCGCAGCGGGAGAGGCCACAACAGTGAGAGGCCCACGTACCGCAAAAAAAAAAAAAAAAAAAAAAAGAATTGCTCTTCGTTTTCCAAATATGAAATTATATGTTCTGAAATGCCTGCTGTCTTGGGAGGGCAACTGTGGTCTCCACCCTTACAAGCCAAGTGAGAATGTTGGACTGTAATTGTCCTTTAAACTGTCTCCCCATCGAAGGTGGAGGGATTTAAGAGCAGCATCTCAATGAGGCTCTTGAAGCCACGGCTCAGCCTTCTTACTGGGAGAGGCCATAGCGTGAGAACAAGGCATCAACCTCCTCCTCTCCCCTCCCCCTCCATCACCACTACCCTCTGACGGCCTGTCCCAAAGCACCCAGCTGCACCTGTCCTTGCACTCTACTGTCAACACCTGCTGGCCTTCCTGCCCACCCTCACACCCCAGAGGAGCAATTCTGGCTCCCTCATCTGTGTTCCTAGCACCGAGCACAGTGCCTAATGACGGATGAGGGAAGACCAAGGTGGGGACAACACGCAGGCTGAAGGGCAGGTAGTGGGGGGCCACTTGCCCCTCGCCACCGCCTTCTCTTCCTGCAGCCTCAGAGGACAAGTCCTCAGAGAGGTCCTCCTGCCCCTGAACTAAATTTTTCTACTCCTATTATTTTCCCATAATAGCCCATTCTCTTCTATCACAGCACAGTTACCAATCGTTAACTATATGTTTACTGGATTCCCTTCTTGTTTATTATCTGTCTCTCCAACTAGATTGTAAAATCCATGGGGCAAACCTATGTCTGTTTTATGCTCTACTCAGAATCTCAAAAAAATGCTTATAGGTGCTCAATACATATTTACTGAATGAACGAACTGATGAATGAATGAACAAAGAAGTATGCCTAGTAACGTCCTGAGGCTACTCTTGTAGATCCATCTCTGCTCCAGGCAGGAAGTCTCACTTGCTCCAGTTAGCCTTCCCCTCACCTCCTACCCCAGTTCTCCCAGCAGTGAGGGAACTCCTATACCAGGTCAGAGTGACGGCTCTGATTGGTTATTCCCTGGGGACACCTATCAATCGATACAAATAGTTTGCTGGTTGACACAGGGTCTTAAAAAAATGATGCAGTACCCCTACATAGATGGAGATGATCTTATCTCAAAATTCATTTTTAAATGAATAAATCATAATAATAGCTCTCATTTTTGAGCATTTACTCTGTGCCAAGTACATAATGATATCCACTATTTATGGAACATATGTGCCAAGCATTTTAAATATATTACTTCATTGAAGCCTTACAAAACCAAAGACAGGTCCTATTATTGTCTTCATATTACAGCCAAGAGCTTGGATAAGTCAAGTGTTTGTCCGAAGGTCATACAAGTCGTAAGTGATCATCTCTCTCTCTCCCTCTCTGTCTGACCCCAAAATCCATGTACGTTCCCTGCCATCTACTTCCAAATCTGCTCTGAAGAGGAGGAGGGGGTATATTCATGCCCAGATGAAAATGATGAGCAGTGGACGTGAGGGAGGGACAGGGTAAGGAAAGAAATAGAGGGCAGATTTCTAACTTGTGGGAGACAAACGTGACCCTCATGGGCTGGAACTATAACCTTCCCTTTATGAGAGGAAGGAAAGCCTCAGTCCAGCTGAGGGACTCATCCCAGTGGGCCAGGGAATTAGGAGAAGCTCAAAGTCACAGATCCAGTCCTTTCAAGGCTCTGCTTTCACCTTCCGTCACCTTCACGCCCAAACGTGAACCCCGCTGCCTTACTCAGGTCTCAGACACTTTAGGGAGAACACTGGGCCTAAATCTTCTCGTGCTTCATCCTTGCCTTGACAGGAGTGCCCTGCAGTGGCTGGGTAATCAACTCTGCTTAGCAAGTGAACCAAAAATAAGTAGGAGAAGCTCAAAGTCACAGATCCAGTCCTTTCGAGGCTCTGCTTTCACCTTCCGTCTGCCCAAACGTGAACCCTGCTGCCTTACTCAGGTCTCAGACACTTTAGGGAGAACACTGGGCCTAAATCTTCTCGTGCTTCATCCTTGCCTTGACAGGAGTGCCCTGCAGTGGCTGGGTAATCAACTCTGCTTAGCAAGTGAACCAAAAATATTACAATTCTGACACTCTCTTCTTCTAGAGTTAAAGTCTTTGCTGTGTCTCAAGGAAAGTTGCTGTTAGCCAAATATGTCCCAGAACACACAGCCTCAGTGATGCTTTTGTTTATCAGAAAATGTGGAGGTGAGGCATCTATTGTTAGTTACAGAGGACAAATGATTTTTGCTTTGCAGCTACACTTGAAGCATTAAAGAATGGAAATTTTACATATCTTTTTCTCCTTCCCTTCTTCCTTCTTTCTCTCCCTTCCTCGCTCCCATTCTTCCTTCTTTCCTTCATTCTTTTTTTTAAAAAAGATAACATCGAAAGTTAGAAGTAGGAGCTTCCCTGGTAGCGCAGTGGTTGAGAGTCCGCCTGCCGATGCAGGGGACACGGGTTCATGCCCCGGTCCGGGAGGATCCCACATGATGCGGATCGGCTAGGCCAGTGAGCCATGGCCGCTGAGCCTGCGCATCCGGAGCCTATGCTCCGCAACGGGACAGGCCACAACAGTGAGAGGCCTGCGTACCGCAAATAAATTTAAAAAGTTAGAAGTAGTTTGAAAACTATTTTAACTTTGAACTGTCTTGACCTATTGAAAATAGTCATTATGAAATTATTGATTCAACCATGTATTGATAGAAATTTTGATAAGTGCTTTTGTTGAACATAATTCTAGGTGCATTTACTTCTTACCAGATGATTTGGCTTAGTGTCTAAGGTAGAGCTCTGCTTGTCTCCCAGAACAGTTCTGTCTTAGTCATTTGGGCTGCTATAACAGAATGCCACAGACTGGGTGGCTTATAACAATAAATATTTGTTTCTCACAGTTCTGGAGGCTGGGAAGTCCAAGATTAAGGGTCTGGCCAATTCAGTGTCTGGTGAGGACCCACTTTCTGGTTCACAGACAGCTGTCTTTTCCTTGTGTCTCACCTGGCAGAAGGGGCAAGGGAGTTCTCTGGGGTCTCTATTATAAAGGCACTACTGGAATTTCATTCATGAGGGCTCCACCCTCACGACCTAATCACCTCCCAAAGGCCCCACCTCCAAATGCCATCACACTGGGAATTAAATTTCAAGATACGAATTTTAGTGGGGACAAAACCTTTCAGTCTACAGCAAGTTCCTTCACAATAGTTCGACTTTTCACTGTTTCCTTATCTTATCTTACTGTTCAAATTCCAGAGGAACTCAAACTGTGTAAGAGAAACAGCAGGAAAAGCAGACCACCTGGATCTGTGAATCTCAAGCTATTTCTGCATGCTTCATCCCCAACCCTGTCCCTCAAGCCCAATTTTTTTCACTGCTGCATCACCAAAAGGACAGGTAATCAGTCAGTGAGTTTTCTGTCTTTTAATCTGGGAGCAGAAGACCACCTGACCTTTAATTAGCAGCTAGCAAGGGAGATAAAAAGGGAAATAAATATTAATAATATCTATTTTATAAAACATTCAATTTTGTTCACATGAATACTAATCAAAGCCTGCATAAAATCATAGCACATCATGTTTGAGGAAAACATGTGAGTTATAATAGATCTTATTTCCATAATTCTAACATGCTGTAATTTCCATCTGATGAAATGTAGCTATGAAATTAAAAGTGCCATTTTATGTGTGAAAGTTCTAAACCTGGACTGAAAGTGAAGGAAGATATTTTTTAGAGTTTTGAAAAGAGGACAGAAAAATGGTGGAAATATGAAATATTCTCTTGAAATTTACTAACAATTTAGGAGAACTAGTAAGAAAAGCAGCCAAAACTTTGCATGGTTGCTAAGAGGGAAAAAACAGTCTTTAAAAATGTTACCATATACTTAGCCCCTAGAACAGTTCCTGCCAAATAATAGGGCCTTCATACGTATTTATTTATTTATTTATTTATTTATTTATTAGCGGTAAGCGGGCCTCTCACTGTTGTGGCCTCTCCCGTTGTGCTCTGTACGCGCAGGCTCAGCGGCCATGGCTCATGGGCCCAGCTGCTCCGTGGCATGTGGGATCTTCCCAGACCAGGGCATGAACCTGTGTCCCCTGCATCAGCAGGCGGACTCTCAACCACTGCGCCACCAGGGAAGCCCCATACGTATTTATTGAATGAATTTTTGAGCACAAGTTTTGGGGAGAAGGCAGGAGGGAAAGGATGGAGCAGTCCAAGAACCAGATTTCATGAGAACCAAGAGGGAGGTAGTATGGGGAGCTGAGGGGATATGATAGTTGGACTTCAAAGGCACGGTGTCTGTAGTAGTTTCTAAGACTGTCATCACAAAGTACCATTAACTGGGTGACTTAGAAAAACAGAAATTTATTGCCTCATAATTGGGGAGGTTAGAAGTTGAAAACTGAGGTGTCAGCAGGGCCATGATCCCTCTGAAACCTATAGGGGAATCCTTCCTTGCTTCATTCTAGCTTCTGGTGGTTTGCTGGCAGTCTTTGGCATTTCTTGGTTTGCAGCTACACAACTCCAATCTCTGCCTTTGTCATTGAGCGGTGTTCTGTGTGTCTTCACAGGGCCATTTGCTTATAAGAGAACCAATCATATTGGATTAGGGACCCATCCTACTAGAGTACAACCTCATCTTAACATTGCACCTGCAATGACCCTATTTCCAAATAAGATCACATTTTGGGGTGCCAGGGGTAAGGACTTCAACATATCTTTGTTGAGATTACACAATTCAACCCATAAGAGTAGATATTTAAAAATCAAAATGAGACACCCATTGGGATGGCTATTACCAAAAAACAAACAAACAGAAAAAATCTCAGAAAGCAACAAATATTGGTGAGAATGAGGAGAAATTGGGACCCCTTTGCACCCTTGGTGGGAATGTAAAATGTTGTAGCTACAATGGGAAATTGTATGATGTATCCTTAAAAAATTATATGTAGAATTACCATATGATACAATGATTCCATTTCTGGGTATATATCCAAAAGAATCAAAAAAGGGACTCTAACAAATATTTGTTTACACATGTTCATAGCAGCATTATTCACAATAGCCAAAAGGTGAAAAAACCCAAAAGTCCAACGATGGGTGAATGGATAAACAAAATGTGTTATATATACACAATGTAATATTATCCACATTCAAAACGGAAGACAATTCTAACACATGCTACAACATGGATTAACCTTGAAGACATCATGCAAAGTAAAATAAGTCAGTCACAGAAGCACAAATATTGTATGATTCCACTTATATGAGATGTCTAGATGAGCTCGATTCATAGTGACGAAAAGTAGTATGGTGATTGCCAGGGGTGGGGGGGTGGGGGAAGGAGGAATAATGGAGAATTATTGTTTAATGGGCACAGAGTGTTAGTTAGGGAAGAGGAGAAAGTTCTGGAGATAGATAGTGGTGATGGTTGCACAACAATGTGGATGTACTTACGCCACCAAACTTAAAAATGGTGAACTTCGTATTACATATTTTTTACCACAATAAAAAAATCAAAATGAGGATTTAATAAAGGGATTATTAAGGACAAAGAAGAGGGGATTAGGAGAAACCCATGTAAGTGCTCTCAAGAAGTAAATAGACCTGACCCCAGGGATAACACGGAAGAGGCATGGACCAAGATGGTAAGGGTCGTGCAGAGTGTGTAGGAGTGGACTGTGTGGTCAGGCCACTCAGGATGGCTGTTCTCTTGCTCTCTGCCCATACCCTGCCCAACCAGTGCCTGCTTCACTCATATCTTATGCGCATGACTGACCTTCCTATGTACTTGCCCCGGGGCCCAGCTGGTGATTGTTTTTATCAAAGGGGTGGTGAGGGGGTGTGCCTCTACTGATTTCCCTGGTAACTAATGAATCTACAGACCTCAGTTCCCCTATAACTGGTAATCTCCCTCCTCCCCCAACCTTAGCAAAGACTGCCACCATGTCCTGCCTACTGTGTACCGCACACGGTGGGGTGTTGCTCCAGGACCTTGCTTTCAGACGTGTAAGCTCCCCCATCCATTAAACTACTGATGTCGCAAAAAAAAAAAAAAAAAG
Source organism: Neophocaena asiaeorientalis asiaeorientalis (assembly GCF_003031525.2). Lineage (NCBI taxonomy): Eukaryota > Metazoa > Chordata > Mammalia > Artiodactyla > Phocoenidae > Neophocaena > Neophocaena asiaeorientalis. The sequence continues at coordinate 7,478,662 of NW_020175670.1, forward strand.
TAAATAGAAGTATAGCTAAATTGGAGAGCTAAATAATAGTATGTTACTCTAGTTTGGAACTTAAGAGTTTTCAGAGGTCTTTCCCACAATTTGACTCATTATATCTCCACAGCAGGTTATTATTACCAGAGAAGGAAATAGTCTTTATAAAGTATACATTTTACACTACATAATGCACATATGTGGGCCCTAAACTCTCTGACTGGAAGTTGAACTATACAACTTTTAAGGTCCCTTCTGATTCCTAGAGATAGTATCATTTTAGGTAATTTACCCAAAGCAGTAGATATTGGGCAAAAACTGGGTCAGTAGTGATTAATGGAAAGGGCCGAGTGTCCCTTCAGAGTCCTGGTTTGGGTCCAGACAGTGGCTTCTCTGCCTTTAATAACCTTGGGTTTCTCATCTGTAAAAGTGGGTTAATAATTCTTCCTGGTCATTGTGGGGATGCAATGATGTATTATATATAAAAGCAACTTTAACCAATTCAGGGTTCTATTTATTTGACCTTATTTGAGACTACTCATAATTCACCTTAAAGGGTCAGGATATCTAGTAATACATAGCAAGGATACTGAGCTATCTTTACTAAGTGATTTAAGGGTAAATATATATTTAAGTATATGAGAGTATAGGCAATGCCCAGCTCTCCACCCAGAACCCAAACCTCACATGAGGGCGTTTAGATATTCTCACAGTTTTCTGGCTTTATCTTTCTTGTTTGCCAAAGATCTACAATTGCTCTTTACACTATGTGGCCCAGTAACAAGTTTTTGTTTTGCAAGAATAGCACAAAGAACTTTTTTAATGAACCACTTGAAAGTGAGCTGCCAACATAATGCCCCATCACCTTTGATATTTGAGTACAATTCTCCTCTACACAAAGACATGAATCATAACACAACCATAAAAATCAGAAAATTAACACTGACACCACTACCACCTAATCCTCAGACCCACTCTAGTTCTACCAGTTATCTCAGTGGTGTCCATTATAGCAAAAGGATCTGACTTACGATCACATGCTACATTGAATTGTCATGTCTCTTCTATCATCTTCAGTGTAAAACAATTCCTTAGTCTTTCCTTAACTTTGATGACCTTAATACTTTTAAACAAGGCTAATGGACAAAATCCAGCCTGGTCACCCATTTTTGGAAATAATATTTTATCGGAACCCAGTCACATACATTCATTTACATATTGCCTAAGGCTGCTTTGGGGCTACAACAGCAGAGTTGAGTAGTTGTGACCATATGGCCTGCAAAACCTAAAATATTTACTACCAGGCCCTCTACAGAAAATCTTTTTTGACCCTTGCTCTAGAAAGTACTAGAAGGCAAGAAAAAGAATTGAGGAGAATAAATATCAGAAAAGATGAAGACTAGTTTTAGTGTATTTTATTGCTCACACAGAAAGTTCTAAAGAATCTATAGAATAACTACTAGGACAAATATTGAATTTAGCAAAGTTGCAGAATATAAGGCAGGCACAAAAAAATCAATCTTGTTACTCTATATTACCAGCAATCGGTAGAAAATATTTTTTAAATTTCGTTAAAATAGTGTCAGAAAACATAAAATACTTAGAAATAAATTAATGAAAGATGTGCAATCCCTCTACACTGAAAATGAAAAAATATTGCTAAGAGAAATTAAAGACCTAAATAAATAGAAATACCATATTCACATACTTGAAGACTCAAAATTGATGAGAAATTAACACTTCCCAAATTGATTATAGATTCAATGCCATTCCCAGTGAAAATTCCAGCAGGATACTTTTTAGAAATCAACAAGCTTATTCTAAAATTTATATGAAAATGCAAAGGCTCTACAGTTGCCAAAACTATCCTGAAAAAGAAAAACCGAGTTAAATGACTTATACCATATGACTTTAAGATTGTGATTTCAAGATTGTAACCAGCATACAAATGGCCCCCAATGATCCCCACTTGCTGGTATTATCCTTGGGTAGTCCCTTCACAGATGGCATCAGGGTTGGTCTGTGTGGCCAAGAGAATATGACAGAGTGATGATATGTTGCTTCCTAGATTAAGTTATGAAAGACATTGTGATCTCTCTCTCTTTCTGTCTCTCTGTCTCTGTCTCTCTCTTATTCTCTCTTTGATCACTTGTCCTGAGGAAAGCCAGTCTCTCTTTCATGAACAGTCCAATGCCAAGGCCCATACAGTGAAGAACTGAAGCTCATGGCCACCAGGCAGCAAGGAACTGAGGCCTCTCTCAGCAGCTGCATTAGTGAACTTGGAAACAGAATCTGCAGCCCCAGCCCAGCCTTCCGATGACTGCAACCCTGGCCAGTAGCTTTACTACAACCTCATGAGAGACTCTGAGACAGGATCGCTCAGCTTAGGTGCTCTCAGATTCCTGACTGTCAGAAACGGTGTGAAATGGTGTTTGTTGCTTTATGCTGCTAAATTTGGAGATAATTTGTTATGCAGCAATAGATGGCAAATACGAAGAGTTACTTTTATAGTAATCAAGACAGTGTGGTATTGATGTATGGATTGACAGATAGATCAGTGGAACACGATAGAATCCAGAAATAGACCCACACTTAAAGTTAATTGATTTTTGACAAAGGGACCAATGTAATTCAAAGAGGGTAGTCTTTCTAAGAAATGGTGCTAGAAGACTCTTTGTCATACCAACCACCAAAAGTAATTCAAGGTAAAACACAGAGAATATCTTGGGGTAGGCAAAGATTTCTTAGATAGGATGATGGATGGATGGATAAAGACGTGGTATATACATACATATATATTATTTGGCCATGAGGAAGAAGAAAATTCTGTTATTTCGACAATATGAATGGACCCTAAAGACATTATGCTAGGTGAAATAAGTCAGAGAGAAAAAGACAAACACTGTATAATATCACTTATATGTGGGATTTTAAAAAATGAGATTCATAGAAGCAGAGAGTAGAATAGTGGTTACCAGGAACTGGGGGGGTGGGGTAAATGAGAGATGTTGGTCAAAGGGTGTTACAAACTTCCAGTTATAAGATGAATAAGTTCTGTGGATCAAATGTACAGCACGGTGATTGTAGTTAACAATATTTATTATATACTTGAAAGTAGCTAAGAGAGTAGATCTTAAATATTCTCTCCACAGAAAAGAAATGGTAATTATGTGAGGTGATGGGGGTGTTAACTAACCCTACTGTGGTAATCATTTCAAAGTATATAGTTGTATCAAATCAGCACATTGTCTACCTTAAACTTACACAATATGATGTCAATTATATCTCAATAAAGCTGGGGAAAGGGACTTCCCTAGTGGTCCAGTGTTTAAGACTCCACGCTTCCACTACAGGGGGCATGGGTTCGCTCCCCGGTCGGGGAACTAAGATCCCTCATGCTGCATGGCACGGACAAAAATAAATAAATAAATAAATAAATAAAAATTGAAAATTAAAAAAAAAAACCTGGGGGGGAAAAAGACTTATACAAGAATGTTTATAACAACTTTGTCATAGTGGCAAAAACCTGGTAACAAGCCAAATGTCCCTAAACTATTGAATGGTTAAACAAATTACAGTATATCAGACAAAGAAATACTACTCAGCAGTAAAAAGAAACGCATTACTGATACATACGACAAAGCGAATGAATTTCAAAAACACATGTTGCATCAAAGAAGCTAGACACAAAAGAGTGTATACAGTGTAATTCCATTTATATAAAAATCTACAGGTAAAACTAAGCTACAGTGATGGAGATTGGAACAGCAAATGCCTCTAGATGAGGGGTAATTGATGGAAAGGGACTGGAGAAAACTTCCTGGGGGATAAAAATATTCTATATGTTAATAAGGGTGCATACATTTGTCAAAAACTCATTTAACTGTATACTTAGAAACAGCATTTTATTGTATGTAAATAACAGTGTAAGAAAACAAATATGAATGCTTTGACAGGACATGCACTTTCTAGGTCCTGGCTATTTATAACATTGCAAATATGCTAGTTGGTTTACACCAGTCCTGGGAGAGACCTAAAAATCTGGGAGGAGTATAGAATTGATTCTTAAGAAGGAAAGGAGAGAGTGGAGAAGGAACCCACTCCAATGGAAAAGAAACACAAATGAAAGAAGTTGAATATTCACTTGGCATTGGGTCTTACACTGCCTTGGACTATTTCCCTTTTTCCATATGTCTCCTCTTTAAGGTGAGATTTCAAACTCTCCAAGGGTAGTGATGTGTCTTATAAGCCTTTGCATTTCCCATAGCTGTGGCAGTATTTTATGCAGACAGAATTTGGTAAATATCATGGAAAGAGAGAGAGAGAGCTATGATTTAGAATATTTTTCAATGGGGTTTTGCATATGTTACCCGGAATGGTTGACTACAAATCACATGGGAACCAAGACAGTTCTATGTTTCCCAGTCTGGCACAGTGTCTGGCACATGGAAGAATATTTTTTCATTGATTAACCGAAGCATACACTAGAGAGAAAAGTAAATGAGCTCCTCTCAAAGTCCTGTTGTCTCCCCTTCACCACCCCCAACAATCTCCCAGCAGCGGAAATCTTTAAATATGCTTTTCGTTGTTTTACAGACTTTTGCATTTAAACTGGGAGTGTCACCATCCCATTTTATTAGCTATTTCTCATACCAGCCCTGTGAGGTTAGCGCTGTTATCTGCCTGTTACAGGCAAGGGCACTGAGAGGTGAAGCCTCTTGCCCGGGTTGGGATCCACAATGAGCTGCTGGGAGGAGTGGGATTTGAGTGCACGTGTTCCCCTTTCCAGCCGGCTTCACTGGTCCAAGGAGCGTGCGGCTTCCTACAAGATAATGAAATGTGGATTTTCTATACTAGACTTTGAAAATCATTTTAAAGGCATTTATTCCAGAAGAAAGAGTTAGGATTGTAATTCTTTGATTCCTTTTCCTGAGATCTTTTTAGCTACTTGCTGGGCTGCCTAGACCTAAGGTCTCTGAAATGACTCAATCCATCCAGAGATTCAGCACCGTTAGTTCCCTGCCTCACAGAAGTCACTCTCCCTTCGACAACTCTCCAGTACAGCCCTCCCAAACAACATAACCTTAAACAATATTTTAATTGGAGTAAAATAATTTTATAAAGTTGGAAGGGGGTTTAGGGTTTATCTAATTAGGAAATTTTTAATTGGTTCGTGAACTTCCATAAATTTAAAATGTATGTAAAATTGTGGGTAAGGATGGATATAACTTTTTTTTCTTCTTGAGAAGGTCAAGCTTTCAGACTGTTCTTCTTAAAAGTGGGCTTGTTTCTAACAAACAGGAAAATGGAAGCTCAGCAAGTTTAGAGAACATGCCTTAAGTGTCACAAAGCCAGGTGACTGGATCCAGAATCTCAGTCCTCCAGGAAGACAGCAGAACTGACTTATCTTGTTTCCTGGAACATGCATTTCGTTTGAAGAATTACACCCACAGGTTCTTTGACTCCTATACTTTGTTCTAAAGAATTGGTTTCCCTAAAATTGTATCCTTCATCAAGATAAAACCACTAGTCTGTCCTTTCCTTCATCTGCCTAAATCAGCTCCCCTGGAGGACACTCGGTGGAGGGGTGCGAGTTTTCTGTGTCCTTTCTCTGAATGGCAGAGGGAGCCTCAGCAGTTCCCAGAATTCTCAGTTCTGATAACTTGGCCCAATGTGATCAACAATACTATTATTGCATCACTCACTAACTCCCTCCAGACAGTAGATTTAATTAAGACAAGTGGTTTTCAACCTTAGCTTCACTTTAGATTTTCCCCAGGGAGCTTTTAAAAACTCCCATACCCACAGCCAGCCTGCACCCTGGACCAATTAAATGCAGCCCTCCAAAGGAAGGACTCAGTCAAGAGTATTTTTTGTTTGTCTTGTCTGTTTGCGGTACTCGGGCCTCTCACTGTTGTGGCCTCTCCCGTTACGGAGCACAGGCTCCGGACGCGCAGGCTCAGCGGCCATGGCTCACGGGCCCAGCCGCTCCGCGGCACGTGGGATCTTCCCAGACCGGGGCACGAACCCCGTGTCCGCTGCATCGGCAGGCGGACTCTCAACCACTGCGTCACCAGGGAAGCCCCAAGAGTATTTTTTAAAGCTCTTCAAGTGATTGCAATGTGCAGCCAAAGTTGAAATATACTAATAGAAGCAAGAGAAAAAAAAATCGTATTGATTAGGCACCTATTATGTACCGGGTTTTACATACACTAGCCCTTTTTCCTCTCCCAGGCTCAGAGAGGCTCTATTAACTTTTCTAAAAATCACACAGCTGGAAAGTGACAAAGTATAGCTTTAAATCCAGATCACTGTAATTCCTGAGGCATGCTTTCTTCACAGGAACAGATGGTTTCCTGAAAGCTGTTTGTAAAACAGAGATTTAGTGACAGTCAAATGAGGTGACATCTGTCAAGCACCTGGCACATAGTAGGTGGGCCTGAATAATCTCTATGTCTCCATTTCTCAGCCTATTCATTTATCTAGAACGTTCCTCCTGGCTGATGCCATGACATGACACCAAGACTTTAGGTCAGGGAACTTCGGGTTAATCCCGGCAGCTATGCAGTTATCATGCCTTCTTTATGCACTAACCATGTTACATTGTAATTCATTATTTGAGATGTTAGGTTTTAGGGAACTTAAATTGATGGAATATAAACTGAAAATGTGTCCTCTTACCTATGACAATCACGTTATAGATGCTCTTAGCTTTATGTATTTTAATGTTCTGTAGTCATTACTTCTCTCTCTTGTCATTATAGAATGGGATAATTCCCCATGTAACCAATGGGAAAGTTGATGTTGGTGGCACTGCCCAGCCACACAGTTGTAACCTGATGTAACCAGATCATCTATCCATCCATCACAGTGTCTTTGTAAGACTAGAGCAAGGGCCTGTGCCCTAGTAATTCTGAAGTTTTTCCTTTTCTTCTAGTCTATTTATGAGACTCATAAATCATTAAAAAAAACTTTTTCTGACTTGGTGGCATTCAGTCAAATAGCATATGGTTGGGAGCACAGGCTTCAAGACGAGATGCCTCCTTGGGGTGGGATAAGTGTTGGCACCTGCCAAGGGGGAAAGGTAATGACCTTGTTCAGAATGCCTCTATCTGCTGACAGGTACTGAAGGGTTTGACGAAAGCAATAACAGTTATGATAGCTAATGTTTATAGCAGCCACTTAGTCCAAGCATGTCCGAGGTGCTTGGTGGTGAGAGAGATAGCCAGGATTCAAACCCAGGCAGTCTGAACCTGGAGTCTGGTTTCCAGCTCCAGTGTTATACTTCAGGAGCCACCAGTGGGCTGGAGGGGCTTTCACAGAGGGAGGGGGCGTCTGTGTCAACCTCAGAGGAAGAGGGAATGAGACATGGAGCTGGCCATGACCATGCCGTTATCCTTTCTTTGTCCCCCTCTTCCTGCCAATCACTATCCACCCACCTCCTTCTAAGAGAAGGAGACACAGGAGTCAGACACAGGCTTTGTTGAGCAAGAGAGGGGAGGGACCAAACATCCATCTCGTCTTCTCACTTTAATCTCTTATTCATCAAGCCTGCACTGAGTGCCACCCGTGTGTCTGACACGGTTTTCAGTTCCTTGTACATGTGAACTCAGAGAGGTCAAGTCACTTGCCCGAGGTCCACTGCTCTGAAGGGTGAGGGCTGCGTGTGAACCCAAATGTTATCAAAGTGATGGCATGCAGTGCCCAGCCTCTCACTTTGGGAACGCTCTACTCCGTGTGAGGGGTTTTTAACAGAGATTCTTGGTAGCGCATAATAACTCAAGTAAACCACCATTAAGTTCTCATCGGAGACAGGAAAGTGGGGGGCCTTAGACTTGGAGGTTTCCTCCCTGAGAAGCCTCACTGTGCATTTGTTAGCTTCCGTTTGGGTCCTTGTCTGAATATTGCACTGATATGGCCGTCTTTGTCTTAATGACGATAGCACTAGATGCTGTTGTGCAGAAGCTGTAATGTGTCAATAGCTTAACATCATTAACTTATAGTTCGCGTTTCCATAAGGAGCCAAGGCAATTCCAAGTCAGGAGGGGCTGGATGGGGTGGGAGCTCTGCTCAAACACAGACTGACAAGGGGCTCTGTCTTTCTCAAAACAGGGATTCAGAAGTTGTCTGCTTCATTGGCATTGAGCTGGCAAAAGAGGAGGTGGCGGAGGAACACGTGTGAGAGGTTCTTATGGGTCAGGCCTGGAAGCTGTGCTCATCAGTGCTGCTCTGATGAGTTCCCATTAGCGGGAACTCACTCCTATGGCCATAGCTTAGTGCAAGGGAGTTTGGGAAATGTGCCCAAGTGGGTTCCCAAGGAGAAGAAATTGGGGGGTTTTTTCCTTTCTTTTATTTTGTGTTTTTTTGTTTGTTTTGTTTTGTTTTTTGGCTGTGTTAGGTCTTTATTGCTGCATGAAGGTGAGCGAGGGATTCTCTTGTTGAGGAGCACGGGCTCTAGGTGAGTGGGCTTCAGTAGTTGTGCCACATGGGCTCAGCAGTTGTGGCTTGCAGGCTCTAGGGCACCGGCTCAGTAGTTGTGGCGCACGGGCTCCGCAGCATGTGGGATCTTCCCGGACCAGGGATTGAACCTGTGTCTCCCACACTGGCAGGTGGATTCTTAATAGGGAAGTCCCTATTTTGTTTTGTTTTGTATTTATGGTTTGTTGTCATTTTATGGCCAGTGGTTTGAGGGCTGAGTTGCCAATGGAAAAAAGAATAATGAGAAGAATCTTCTGGAGTGATCCATGTCTGGTGCTAATTCTAAGTGTGAAAACAATAAAATCTCATTTTTATTTAGTCTTTTCTATATACCAAACTGTCTAAGCCCTTCATTTCATGGTTGCACTTAATCTTAAAGCAGCCTTGCACATGGATTTTAAAGTGTATCAATGGTTAGTTGCCGGATGATATAGTTCCACTCTTGGAAAGGTAATAAAGAGCTAACATGCCCCAGTAGGTGCATTCTCCACCCTCCTTTCCCTTGCATGTGTCCCAGAGGTTGGTTTCCATGGATGAGTCACCCAGGCTTTCTTGTGCTCTGGCTTCTCGTTGGATTTGGTCAACGGGTGTCCCCGGCAGGAAATCAGAGTTGGGTATACTGTTGTGCCCTCTTGCTCTGTGCTTTGGAAGTTGCTGTGCTCCTGTCAGGCAGCCACTCTCCCGCGGCTACAGGTATCACTAGGTCCCCATAAGAGGTCTCTCTTTCTGCCCCTTCAGGCCTGGGATGACCATGGCTTCCTGACTTTGATAGTCCCTTGGTGCTTCATCAGCCCTTGACGGTCCCTTAACCCTCCCCACATCCCTGTAAATAGTTCCTTCCACGAACTCTCCTCAGTTATCCCTTGGAGAGTGCCATCTCTTTCCTACTGGTTCCTGGCTGATTCAGCTAAGACTTGAGAAATTATACCATCCCTTTATTAATTATAGTGTCTACTTTGGAGTCAGGAAGACCTAGTTATGAAGCCCAGTTTGATGGCTTACTAGTTGTGTGATCTTGAGCAAATTACTCAATCTCTCTGGGCTGTAGTTTGCTCATCCACAACATAAAAGATAATGGATTTGGGAGGATTAAAAGAAATAACATATCCAAATTACCTAGCCCAGTGTGTTGCACATAACAGGTGATTAATAGAATTAGAAATGGCAAATGATGCCATGGAAATATGTCAAACTCAATTATTAAATTAATTCAAATTAAACTATACACAGTCTATTAAACTGATGGACATTTTTAAAAGATGATGATTCCCGGCATTGATGGTGATGTAGGGGAAAGGCATGCACTGCAAGTGAAGTATAAAATTCGGTAAAACCTTTCTGAAGGGCATTTTATCTATAGGGATATAAAGCTTAAAAAGTGGACCTTCTTTGTGATCCAGCAATTTACATCAATTTTCTGAATTCATCCTGAGGAAATAACCCTAAGGAAAAAATCAGACAAAGATGCAAACATGTTCACACTATCGTTGTTTACAATAGTTAAAAATTGGAAATAACAAATACTCAACAATAGGGAATTGGTTAAATAAACTTTGGAATATTTATACAGACAAATAGATGAATATAGAAAGATGGCCCTAGCACATAGGAAGGAAAAGAATCAATCACAAAAAAGTGTTTGTAGAGCATTATTTCATATTTTTGTAAAACTGTAAATTGAAGAGCTATATATTGAAATACTAATTTTGGTTATTTCTGGATGGTAGGATTACAGGTGATATTTTCCTCTATTCTTTTCTCTTTTTTTCTGTATTTTCTGACTTTTCTACACTGAACATTGTACAGAACATTATGTAGATACGATTGTTCTTGGCTACAAGTAACAAAACTCCAAACTACAGTGGTTCGGCAGTGGTTGGCGAGGACCAATGTCTGAAATTTTCATGGTTTTTCCTTCATGGCCTTAACGTGGCCACTGCTGCCCAGTCATCACATTTGCATTCAGAGAAGAAAGGGGAACCAGAAGGACCAGTGCCTCTCTCAAGAAAACAAAAGCTTTCCCAGGGACTCCACGACAGACTGATGCCTCATAGGCCAGATCTGTGTCACATGACTACAGCTAGCTGGAAAGCGGAAGAGAGAAGGGAGTTGGGAAATGAAAGTTGAGTCAACCACTTTGCAATGGCTGCCGCAAACACATATTGCTTTTGTCATAAAAAAATAAACGTTATTAAAAATTTCAAACAAGTTATTTCTTTTTTCTTGAGTACTTTCATGCTTCCCTCTGCCACCTTCCCATCCACACCGGCTGCAACAGCCAGAAATTCATATTCACTGAGCCAAGAGGGTGAGGAAGGATGAAGAAACTTGAGCCAAGGCTGCACCCTCCAAGGCAGTGGGAGTGGAGAGATGGGCAGAGCCCCGAAGGCCTGGGAAATCAGCCTGTTGCTTTTGCAGCCAACCTCATCTAGGTATCCCTGGTTTGATGCTGTGGCTGCACAAAGCTTATCAACAGAGACTTTTGCAACTTTAGTACCTCTGGCCCTGTTGTTATTTTCTAGTGTGCAGGACTGGCCCAGATATTTTGTCCAGCTTGCTTTGGGCTCAGCAAGGCTTCCCAGATAAAGAACGTGCCCATGACAGCTGCTGAGGGAATGGACTAGATTGCCTGGGTCCAGATCCTGGCTGTGCCACTTACCTGTTATATGATCTTGGGCCAGTTACTTAAGCAATCTGTGTTTCTGCTTCTTCAACTGTAAAACGGGAATAATAGTATACTTTTCATATGGTTGTTATGAAAGATTAGATGAATCAGTATTTGTCAAGTGGCTGCAATGTACCTATCACGTGGTAAGTGCTATAGAAATACTTGTTTAAAAAATAAATAGATATGAGAAAGGCAGAAACAGCCATTGCTGTCTGGACACAATTTGTTTGAAGCTACACCTTACTTGACATAAATCTGAAACATCTAAAGCTGCAAAGAAGGGCTGAATTTTCTTTTGTTGCCTACTGGCTGCCCCATGTGGTCTCAGTGAGGGGGAAAGGAGAGCCCACGGGAAGCTAAGAGCCATGAAGAACCTATTGCAGCTCATTTAAATCTTACGAGGCAGGTGTATACTGCCCTCAGTTTACAGATGGGGAAACTGAGGCTCAGAGAAGAGAAGTAACGAGGCCACAGTCACATGCATATGAATGGTGAAGCTGGGATTCAACTGCAGGTGCCCTGCATATTGCATGATAAGAATGATATTTACAGAGGGGAACTTTCCTGTACAAGATCCTAAAATGTTAACATACACATCAATCCCTAGTTGAACAATACTTAAGGAGTTTTTGCTTAAAAGGTTCTATGACAGGGCTTCCCTGGTGGCGCAGTGGTTGAGAGTCCGCCTGCTGGTGCAGGGGACACGGGTTTGTGCCCTGGTCCGGGAAGATCCCACATGCCGCGGAGCGGCTGGGCCCGTGAGCCATGGCCACTGAGCCTGCAGTCCAGAGCCTGCGTCCAGAGCCTGTGCTCCGCAACGGGAGAGGCCACAACAGTGAGAGGCCCGTGTACTGCAAAAAAAAAATAAAAGGCTCTATAACAAATCGTTTTGTAAGATGCTGTATTTCTCTATATTTAATTTGGAATTTTGAATTTTCATATATTTTGTTTTCTTATAATATATAATGTACCTCTCTTGTTTAAAAAATAAATTCCAAGGCTGAAACTCAGCTAAAATTCTTTTTTGGGGGGCCGGTGGAGGGAATGGTGTTGGGGTTTTTTGCCCCTTTTTTTGTTTGTTGCAGTTTTGTGGGGTTTTTTTTTTTTTAAGTGTAGAATATAGTATCTAAATACATATGTGCCCCTACAATAAATGATCATTTTGTTGTCAATTCCAGGCATATTATCTTGAAGCTCAAAGCCTGGCTTAAACCAGTGGAAATCATTAATAACTAACATCATAGATATCTCGCAGGTCCAAATTCCTCCATTGCTCCCCTCTTCTGTGTTGATGCCACCTTTGCAAATGCCAGTTCCAAAGAGATACAACCAGACATTGCTCAATGGTTTTCTTCATGACTATGATCAACTTCAAGCAAAGTGTAAATGTTTCAGGAGACTTCCCTATTCTTTCCCTTTAAGAAAAAAAAAATCGCCAAGCCCTACCCAACCCCACCCTTAGCTTCTAAGGTTCTGGAGCCTGCTATGCAAGAGACAGAGCCAAGGTAAAAAGAACTGAAAACAAAATGGGCTTTTTTTTTTTTAAACTTTTGTTCCCAGCTCTTATACCCCACCTCCCTATATTGCAGAGTCCCGGGATCTGGGATCTGACCCTGACCCGTGCCACCTGGGGACCTCTCCCTGGCCCTGGGCCAGGCCTAGGCAGGCTGATGTCTGTCCCAGATCAGCCCCCAAAGCCATCAGAGGGGAATTAACTCTTTCAAAAGACATGGGCTAACCTCCAACAGCCCCAACTTCCTATTTCGAGTGCTGATCTTTCTACCTTTACACTTTTGGCTTCAAAGTTGTTCTCATTCCTCTGCTAGGGGGTTAAAGGGTGCAAACAGCCAAGAAGCAGCTGCAAGGAAGCTCTGAAGTGCCTATCTGGTAGGTAGGGCGACCGCCGCAGGCAGGAGAGACCTGGAGAGAGATTAGGTGAAACATTAGCCATGGCCTTTTGGATCCAGTCCAGTGTCTTTCAATTATTTCTTTATGTGCTTTTGGTCCTGGGTTTATTTGGCATGGGACAGGCATCCATTAGAAGATTTCGCAATGTTTTGCCATGTTACAGTTCTAAACATATGTGAACTCGTCACCAAAGGAAATTTATGTTTTACCATCTTTTCCCCCACCTCTCCCTGGAGAGCTGCAGGGAAAAGCACTCCAAGCAAATTAATCAAAATGACTAGGTAATGCTCTAAAAATAATAAATGGTGGTGTAGTCTGGATCCCTTTCAAGTTTGAGCTCATTTTGTGAGCTTGGATATCCATACATCACATCACGTGTATATATTTTTTATCAGAGTGAAGTAGGCAATTGCATAGGAACAGATAAGTTATTAAGACACATAAATGCAATTAGTCTCATAACAATGGACCGCATTTTAACTAAGTTAATTAAGCAACTCGGCCAAGGAGCAGGCAAAGGGTAGGTGTCTTAATGATTCCTTAACTTGCCTCCAGAAGCCAGCTATGCAAATCAGGACAGGCTACAGGCTTTGGGCTCTGAAATCACGGCTGGCCAGAAATGGAGGCGAATTATAACAAAAAGGGAAAATATATGTTGTGTCTTCCTGGGCTTCCCTCACCTGCTGACAGAAGATGCGCTGTGGCTGGACAAAGGCAGGAGGACTGGACATTTTTGAAAACAGGTTCCCAAAAGTCAGTGGATAATAATGAAAAAACGAAAAAGCTGACAGCATTATTATCATCATATTTTCAAAATACCTTCCCTGAGATCAGCTCTAAAAGAATGTTTTTATATGAAAAACAGAAACAAAACAAAAGAAAACAAAACAAAAAACCTGTAACTGGGCCCTGGGTTCTCCATCACTGGAATAAGATTAGATAAGCTTCAGGGTGAGGTTGAGAAGGGAAATCCATATTGGAAAAAAGGAAAGCACGGATAACCAGGATAGGTTCTTTTCTTATTTTAACTGATGCAGTTCTTTAATTTTCACTTGACCTCTTTCCCTAATATATGTCCCAAATATCCAAAAGCAAGATGTTCTTTAAGGATCTGTATCCAAACCATCCACAGCCCTCGATGATAATTTATCCACGTCAGACAGGGGCTACTAGGCCAGTGTAACCGAGAAAAACTAGGAGCAAGGACTGCCCAGGTTTGTCATGTATGCCCTTTGTCTCTAAATCTGAGCCCTCCTGTTATTAGGCTAAACCACAAGGATATTTCCAACCTAAGAAATCTCATCCAGCCTCAGAATGCTTGTTAGATAATTCCCACATCTTCATTCTCCAGAAAGGGTTGATTGCAGTGTTGCTAATCCCAACCCGTTTAGCCAGCCTCCATTCATCATGGCTGGCAGGAGAGACTAGAGGGTTATGGGTAATTGAATTGCAGCCAGCCTTCCAACCTAATTTAAGTCAACCCTTTGACCTCTTTCCTGACCAAATCTGCTGCCAGAGCTAGTAAATAAATATTGTTTTTCCATTAGAAGAGGCCTTTTCTGAATGCCTACTATGCGTCAGCTTTGTGCGATGCATCCTTTATCTCACCTCATTCATTCATTCTGTCAACACTTTCGTGGGAACCCAGACACGAGGAATTAACAGATAGTGAAGATGAGTGTAAAGGTCATCTTGGGGTCAGCCCGGTGGGGGAAATGTGTGCTCTGCAGACACCCTGACTTCCTATCTTTGAAAGGAGATAAATCTTTACCCTGACAGAAAGCCCAAAGCCCCCTGCACACAGGAAAATGAAACGATAGACATATCCCTTCTCTCAAAGAGAAGCCACGTAGGTCTTCGAAGTCCAAAGACCCCCATTCCAGTCCTCCCTCCATCGTATTTGACACACGATGTCAGGTACCAGTTTAAACTCTCTGGGCCTCAGGGTCCTTATCTGTGATAAGGGGGGTTCGGGGGAGGTGCTTGTCGAGAGAGGGAGTAACAACCCTAAGTGGCAAGGCTATCGTGAGGATTTGGGGATTAAGTGACATATCGTGGAGAGAAGTTCCTTGTAAACTGTAAGTCTCTTCACAGATAGGAGATTATTGCTAATTACTCTCACTCACTCTCTGTTAAAACTGCCAACCAGCCATGAGATCAGTGAAAGGAGAGCTTCTGATCGAAGGTCTAGATGGACAGTATACACTCTTATTTTAAATAACGGAAGCATAGGTGGTATTTCCCGTGAAATTTGCTTCATTTTCTTTGGTAAAAATCTCTGGGTCACCATCATGTCTGCTAAGTGTATATATGATCTGGGTTTTGTGGCCAGAAAGCTTTCTAACATTTCAAATTTGGCAGGAATCATGGTCCCCCACCTATTTTTCATCCTCAGTTAGAAACCGGCTCACCAGTGACTAGTAATGTTCTACTATCAGCAACCCTCGAATCCACACTAAAGCTGGCACTGAATTGTTGCAGATAATATCCTTGGCACCAATACTTTTTTTAGGAACGGTGAGTCAAGGATGTGCCGAGGTTTGTTCAGGGAAAAATTAACATGCTTGAAAAATTTACTTTCCCTTTTTAATTCCAAAGTGATACGAGGCCTCTAAAATTTTACGAGCAGCCAGGAGACCCTGAGCAGCCCGAGAGGGTGGGTTTAAGTGACGATGTTAATGGAATTATCCGTTGATGCTGGATAACGGTCTGCTGCCGAGAGGTAATTATCCATGCAAAGATGGGGTATTGCTGAAGATAAACACTGAAGGAGAGCCCGCAGTGTTTGTTTTCCATGCTGCAGCTTAATCTCCTCCACTGTTTAACTTCATCAGCATTGCTGCTAATCCTGAGCCACACAATTTCGCTTGAAAGAAATTAAATCCCCAGAACATACATGCAATTGTAAAGCTGCAGGAGATGTGGGTTGGGATGTTTTTGCTGCTTCGTCAGTGGCAAACAAGTGTTCTCTTTTACCCCATCCTTCTCCATTGTGCGATAAAAATGAGAGCAACATTTGCTGAATGCTCAGTGCGGGACTATGCCCTACGTCAGTTAAGCATTTTATATACATTGTTCTATTTCATCTTCGTGCCCAACAATTCCATGAGTTAAGTGCTGGTCGAGGGAGCTGGTATCAGAGAAGTGAAGCAACTGGCCCAAGATCTCATGACTAGTGAGCAGGGGAGTGAGGGTTTCAATTCTGGCAGACCAGCTCCAGCTGTTCACAGCAAACCACTAGAACACACATGTTTCCCCATCTTGAGTCTGCTCTTCTTGACTTTAGAGATGAGTCCAGGCAGTTTTATGACTTCTACAGCTGCCCCTGCTATCTTTACTGGAAGTCTGCCAGATCTCCCATCCGGTCCTCTGTCTGGATTCTGTTTTATTGAGAAAGAATTTGCAACCAACCCTGTGTGGCCTTATCCTGAGGTAACTCACCTCTGAAGGCCTTCTCATTGGCCAAGCTCCCTGCCTTCTTCAGCCAATCTGTAAGTAATCACTGCCTCCTTCCTCTACGTTCTTTCCCCCAAAACCTATTAAAATAAAACACAAAAAAAACTAAAAGAGGGCTTCCCTGGTGGCGCAGTGGTTGAGAGTCCGCCTGCTGATGCAGGGGACGCGGGTTCGTGCCCCGGTCCGGGAAGATCCCACATGCCGCTGAGCGGCTGGGCCCGTGAGCCATGGCCGCTGAGCCTGCGCGTCCGGAGCCTGTGCTCCGCAACGGGAGAGGCCACAACAGTGAGAGGCCCACGTACCGCAAAAAAAAAACAAAAAAACAGTAAAACACTTAAAAAACTTAAATTGTTGATTTATTTGACATGGCTGCTGCCTTTACATAGAGGTAGTCTGTATCATAGAAGAGGTGATAAATGGTAAGTGATACAGATTCTGAGCAAATTAGATTCAAACGTCAGCATTGCTACTTACAAGCTGTGTGACCTTGAACAAGTTACTTAACCTCTCTGTTACCCAGTTTTATCATTTGTAAAATGGTGGTGATAATAATAGAATCTAATTCACAGAGTCTGGCTGAAGTGAATTGATAAGCACAAAGCAATGAGAATCCTTCCTGGGACAGCATGTTATTCATAGTGGTAGCAATCATCATTATCGATATCCCTCTCCTACCTTCTATCAACTTCCTTCTCTAGTCATTTCCTGGAACTGGAGCATCCAGCATTTCTGCCTGCCTGCTAGTTTTACCCATTGCCTTTCACTTTGTGTTCAATTTATTCCGATTGACCTGGGGAACCCTCAACCACATCCTCCTTCCTTGCTCCCCTGTTTTGTTTTGTTTTGTCTTTCCAGTCAAATGCTTTTTAAAAATATCTATTTGGTCCTCCTTTCTTCTATTATCTTGTATGTCTGAAATAAGTTCCTCCTTTTCTGTACTGAACCATAGCTTCACCCTTTGATTGAAGATGAAATTACTTCAGCTGTTTCTAGTCCAGGACGACTTTCTTGCTTAAATGAAGGTCAGAGCTTCTTGGTTCCCATTCATTCATTCAGTCAGACTGCCAGTCATTCAGTGCACTTTGGGACCCCCATGAGGAACTGGGCACTGGCTGAACACTGGGGATACACCAGTGAACTAGACATCATCCTGGCTGTGGACAGATAACCAGCCAATTACTCAGAGTGCATCTGAGCGGCAGTTAGGGATGGGTTGAAACAGGTAGCTCTGGACCCTCCCTGCACCCGGACCACACTAGGTGAATCATCGAAAGCGCGTTAACGGGTCCCTTTCTCCACAGGTGTACCCTCCATTGTTCTGAAATTCCTACCAGAGGACCGCTAGAGTAGCTCATGTTGCTTCCTGTTTCTCTACAAGTCCTTTAAACATTTCTAGAACCCTTTAGAGCTTCAGCTATTACGGCCTGTTTCCACAAAAGTGCTCGTATTTTATTAGAATAACTGTAATAGCACAACATCCTCGTCTGAACAATGGGGATCATAATAGTACCTACCGTCTAGGGCTGGGATAAACATTAAACAAGTTAATAGAAACATGCTTAGAATGCGGCATGGATTTGTACGTGTGAAAAATAAAGTAAAATAAAGTTTGTTGAAATATCATGATGGAGTCAAAGACAGTATGACTCAGAGCAGGTGAGCTTTGAGGGGGTTCAGGGGCCCTGACTTAAGGAGCAGATGAAGCAGGAAGCATTTGAAGACATTGTGGAGAGGTTAGAGGGAAATCCAAAGATGAATTCTGACTACTTAAAAAAAACATTTTTGTTTTCATGTGGCCTCATGTACTTCCTTTATTCTGAGTTCTGTACCCTAATCAACCACCTCCAGAACAGATACATCATCATTTGGGGCTGTATCAGGAAAGAAACTTGTTGGGAGAAACAGTTTCCATGTGTCTCCCGAGTTTTGCACATCTTGTGAGCAGGGAGACTCACTCCCTTCGGGAATATCTTTTCAAGGATGTTTGTATAGTGAACAGCCTTGACAGATAGAAATAATCTTTCCCTCCAACGCAAAGGGCAGAACGCTTACTGCCATTATAGATGTTCAGGTTCCCTAAGCTCAGGTTCCTCTCCTGTAATGAAGTTCCCATGCAAACAGAGTCACCTGGCCCTCTTCCCATCATCCTACGGGAATTGGGGGTCAGGAAGCTGACACAAATGAGGGTGCTCTGACTGCTGCCGTTGCTGTGAGTAATAAGCGGTCCTTTGTCTCTGAACCCGAAGTCTCATGTCTTCTACCAGCCTTCACGAAACTACAGCAGGCTGATTTGTTAACTTGCAAGTAGGGTAAAATCTTAGACCCTTCAGGGTTCTTGACACAACTGTTACAGTCTGGGCCCCTCCTCCTCTCACAGTTCCTTGCTGGGGCAAACAGTCCTAGGTGGTTCTTGGAGAGTGGGTGGTCCAGATCTATACCACATGATCCTGCTTCTTGGATAGGAAAAGCACGTGGACCAAAGGCAGACAATCTATAGGATAGCTAGTGATCCATAAGGTGGTCTAACATGCAAGCTTTGTCCGTCGGTGACAATAATAACTAATTGAACCAATCAGATCCTCTGTCTCAGGAACTGAGCTGAGGATACAGAGAGCCTGTCAGTTACAGTAGTGGAAGCAGCCGTGGCGTGACCCGCAGAGGCAGAAACAAACAGCAGAGGCAGGCTAATGGCAGTGCACTAGACAACAAGGAGGGTCAGTCAGTCAGGGCATGGGGAGGAAAACTGTGGCATTGTCTCCATGAGCCCTGACCTCAAGGTTGCTCGGTGTCTTAGTCTGCTCGGGCTGTTTTAACAAAATACCATAAACTGCGCAGCTTATAAGCCACAGAAATTTATTTCTCGCAGTTCTGGAGGCTGGGAAATCTGAGATCAAGGCGGCAGCAGATTCAGTGTCAGTGAAAGCCTGCTTCCTCCTGGATGGCTGTCTCTCACCGTAACCTCACGGGACAGAAGGGACAAGCAGGCTCTCTTTCACAAAGACACTAATGCTAATCATGACGGTCCTGCCCTTCATGATCAACATCCCAAAGGCCCTAACTCCTCATTCCACCACTTTAGGGGGTAGGATTCCAACATATGAATTTTGGAGGGACACAGCATTCAGACCGTAGCCCTCTGCCTCCTGTTTTTCTCTTGGTGAAGCCTGATTATTCAATAATTTCCATATTCTTTGAGGCCTGGCAAAAAGGCTAAGAGTCATCTTTTTTTTTTTTTTTTTTCAGCTTTTTGTCTTTCCTTTTAATAAAGCAGGAGAGGTCTCACTGTCATATAATGCAACCACTACTACCTCTCCCCAACCCTTTCTCCTCCTCACTGAGACCAGGTTATTACCTAAAAATGATAACTCTATTCTCTTCCCTCTTCCCCATTTCCTCACCCTCTGCTTACCCTATCTAGTACCTCCATCACTTCAGCCCCGTGTCCCATTTTAACAAGAAAAACAGACTACTCTACACTTGACCTCCTACTAAATGTGCCCATTTGTGACCACAGGCTTGTAAAAAGGAAAGCTTGAGGGAGTCTTGCCTCTGTGGCTTCCTTCTCCCTTTCTAATGCAACAAAGCATTCCAGTTCAGTGACTCCCCGAAAGCTATGGGCTTATAATGTCCCCATTTCCTGTGCTTTTTCTTTCTTGTTTTTACCCTAATCCTTTGTGTTGTCTGGGCCTCTCTGAGCCTCCCCCATGCCTCCTTTGTTAGTGGGGAGGGCATCCCAGCACCTGGTCCAGCAACTGGCACGTGGTAGGCACTAAATTACCATAAATTCCCAGAGTCTTTCACCCCATGCTTTTTCTCTATCATCCTAACCCTTCTCTCCCACACTCTCTGCATCTCTTTGTGCTCTTAAAATACATCTATGAAGAATCTAGAGGAAGAAGATAAAAGCAAAGACTAAAGAACGCTTAATAGAGCACAATTTTATTTTCCAAACGATAAAAAATACGTAATGTGTGCTTTTTTGTAAATGGTTTTACAGATGACAGTGATAATGTAGTAAGTGTTTAGAGGACAAATAATTAGGTTTTAAAAGCCTTCTGCTCCTTGAGCATTTAAACATTTTACAAAGCAATCTCTACCACCAACGCCCAGCACAGAAATAGTTTTGGGTTGATTTAGGTTGGATCTGTTGTACAGTATTTTGGGGACAGATTTTAACACGATGCTATGGGAAAATATTTCTTTTTCAGATAGTGTTGTTTTTGAAGTATGCGTCAGTTGGGTGAGCTTGGGCCAAGACTGGGTGACAGCTACATGCATTTGGCAAACTCTCTGGGGGACAGAAGTGGGAGGATGCAGACCTAGTGTGCAGAGATCATGTTCTCAGTGTCAGGTAGCAAGGTCCACTGCGTCTCTGGACCATCAGCCAGACCTAATCCACCAAGAGACCAGGAATTAGAAACAGGCAGCCTCACTTAAAAAACAAAAAATAAACCAAAAAACCACACTATGAGTTTTTAAAATGATACAAATTATGTGTGAACATTGTAGAAACATGAGAAAATATAGCCAGGAAATTAATAAATAAAATTATCCATCATTTCACTAGCAAGATATAATCAGTGTTAGCATTTTTATGCATATCCAGTTTTCTTTTCAGTGTATATGTATATTTTACACACACACACACACACAAACAGGGACATATTACAAATCATATATTCTTTTTATTTTATTTTTTATTTTTTTCGGTACACGGCCCTCTCACTGTTGCGGCCTCTCCCGTTGCGGAGCACAGGCTCCGACGCGCAGGCTCAGTGGCCATGGTTCACGGGGCCCAGCCGCTCCGCGGCACGTGGGATCTTCCCGGACCGGGGCACGAACCCGTGTCCCCTGAATCGGCAGGCAGACTCTCAACCACTGCGCCACCAGGGAAGCCCCTTTTTTATTTTTGCTTACACTTTTCTGTGGCCAAAAATTATACATCCACAGTTAAATGGCTACAAGGTATTTCACTGTATGGATGGGCTCTAAGTTAATTAAACTATTTGATCATTTAGGATGTTTTCAATTTTCCATTATTATAAATAGTGATTTAATGAACATCCTTGTGCATACTTCTTTGAACATTTGTCTGACTATATCCTTGAGATAACTTTCTAGAAAGGAAATTTCTAGGTCAAATGGCATGCATATATTCAGAGCTTAGATACATACTACAACTATACCCTCCAAAAAGTTTCAATCCATTACTGTTTCACCAGCAGTCACATCGGATTTTTGAGCAAAGTTTTCAGGCCAAGCTCAATTCTAAGAAGGAGTTTGAGAATCACTTACTGCTAAAAGTCATAAGATGGCTTGATGTATGTGCAAAATGTTGTTCATACAAGGCTCTTTGGTGCTGTGACCTAGGTCAATTCTACCACAAAGAAAAGATATCCTTGTGTATGGGGACATAATGTATACATTGATCATGAAAGTAAGCCAACAGTTTTCAAACCCTTAAAGAAATAAACCCAGTCCAAGAATCCTTGGTCAGAAAAATAAGTTATCAAAGTAAGTGTATTTACTTTTCACTGTTGCATGACATATTACCACACTTAGTGATTTAAAGCAACATACCTTTGCTATCTCACAGTTTATGTAGGTCAGGAGTCTTGGCACACCTTCTCTGGGTCTTCTAAAAGGCTGCAATCAAGGTGTCAGCCAGGGCTGGGTTCTCATCTGGAGGATCAGCTGGGGAAAGGTGTCCTTCCAAGCTCATTCCATTTCCTGCTGTAGGACGCAAAGAAGCTTGATTCTTCAAAGCCAGTAAGGAGAGCAAGACTCCATAGACAAAGCAGAGTCTTGCACAGTGTAATGTAATGGTGAGAGTGATAGTCTATCCACCTGGCCATATAACAGAATGTAATTATGTGAATGGCACCCCATCACTTTTGCCATATTCTATTGGTTAGAAGCAAGCCACAGGTCCCAGCTACACCCAAAGGCAGGGGATTACACAAACACATGAACACCAGGAGGTTGGGATCATGAGGGCCACCCGAAGTCTCTTCATCATAGTAAATAACTCTGAAATCTCTCTCCTTAAATTGCTTTCCACATGAGTGATCAAGGGGGCTGAAGTCTTGGGAAAATGTAAAATCTGAAACTCATCAATCTAAAAATATTCATTCTATGTCTCTCGTTTCAGCTGGAGGTGAATAACACAGTATTCTATAAATAATCCTTGGCCTGAGATAAATGTGGTATCTTCAGAGGTGTACCCTGGAGTGGGTGTTCCATATTTTCTTGGGAATTCAGTTCTACATCTCTATGACTCAGTTATTTTCTCCCAGTTTTGTCTTGTGGAATGAGGTAGCTTATTCCCAAACCCATGTCATGATGACCACAGTTGAGATATTTTCCATGTGAACTTGTGCTTGCTGTTTTTATGTCTCTAATTACAATGTCTCCCCCAAGACCCAGCCGTGAGCCTTCACAGTCCTTTCAAGAATTTAAAAAATACAAAGGGAGGCAGGAAGATTAAAGTGTTCTTGAAAAAAGTAATAGGAATCACGTTATTAAAAATGGGCACTGGGGCTTCCCTGGTGGCGCAGTGGTTGAGAGTCCGCCTGCCGATGCAGGGGACACGGGTTCGTGCCCCGGTCTGGGAAGATCCCACATGCCGCGGGGCGGCTGGGTCCGTGAGCCATGGCCGCTGAGCCTGCGCGTCCGGAGCCTGTGCTCTGCAGCGGGAGAGGCCACAACAGTGAGAGGCCTGCATACC
>NW_020175670.1:7501913-7503042 GCF_003031525.2 Neophocaena asiaeorientalis asiaeorientalis
AAAAAAAAAAAAAAAAAAAAATGGGCACTAATGAATTTCGTCATTGGTATCCGCATTTTTATCTTCCTTTTTACAACTCTAGGGAGAGTTTATGTTCTATATTTCACACGTTCTTTTCCGTATGGTCAATCACTGCCTTCACTGTGAAGCCTCTATAGTGTAGCATTTTCTTAGGAAAACGTGCATTTCATGTATCTTCTCATCATTGCTCACAATGAACATCATTTGAGATTGCATCAAAAAACCTTGGAGGGAGGGGAAGGGAAGAAGTTCTCTTAAAACACTTAACCTTAGTCCTCTTCTCTTCTTCCAACTGGTTCCCTTCCCAGACCTACATTTAGAGAAAAACAAACTGTGATGGTCCAGGGGTGAGTACAATAAATGACTGGAAGGATCGTCAGCTTCAGTCACACAATAAAAACTGCAGAGATTTCAAAGGTTTGATTTCTATGTAACTACTTCACTAATCAAGTTATTCCTTCCAAGGGAACCAAAGGGAAGATGGTGATGGTGGGCTAAAAATGCTTAATGTGTGGTGTTCAGAGCCTATCCTTTTCCCCTCGCCTGCTTAGCTTCTTGCCCCGCCCTCTTCTCTAAGGAAAGGAAAAGCTTTGCAGAAAGATTCGCCAGAGAAACCTGAATGGAAAATAGAAGACTGTTCCACAGGGGGTGAGGCGGGGTGGGGGGTGGGGGGAGT
Organism: Neophocaena asiaeorientalis asiaeorientalis; assembly: GCF_003031525.2. Lineage (NCBI taxonomy): Eukaryota > Metazoa > Chordata > Mammalia > Artiodactyla > Phocoenidae > Neophocaena > Neophocaena asiaeorientalis. The sequence continues at coordinate 7,502,611 of NW_020175670.1, forward strand.
GAATCTGACCCAGGACTGTGTTTGGGGAATTGAGCTCTTCATTGCCAGGCAAGATGAAAGGCGAACTAGGAGGGAAACAGAATGCACTTAGATAAAAGTTTGGTGGGGCTAGGAATTTGGTGGGAGGAAGTTAGGGCAGGGCAGGGCATTTTGGTAACAGTCACTCTAGACCTTATACTTGGACCCTCTTAAATATTTGAGGGAATTGTTAATGAAGATTTGTGTTCCTAGTTAGGCTGGCTTATTAAGTGTTACATGACTCTGACACTCCGAAAGCATGTATTATTAAATGTAAGCATGTACTGTCATGACCTCTCCCCAGCACCAGCATGGATTTCCTACAGCTGCCATAACAAAATACCACAAACTAGGTGGCTTAAAACAACAGAAATGGGGCTTCCCTGGTGGCGCAGTGGTTGAGAATCCGCCTGC
>NW_020175670.1:7503076-7741977 GCF_003031525.2 Neophocaena asiaeorientalis asiaeorientalis
AAAAAAAAAAAAAACAGAAATGTATTATCCCACAGTTCTGGAGTCTAGAAGTCCAAAAGCAAGGTGTCAGCAGGGTCCTGCTCCCCCTGAAACCTATAACAGAATCCTTCCTTGCCTCTTCCTAGCTTCTGGTGGTTGCCAGATATCCTTGCCGTTTCTTGGCTTGCAAACACTTCATTCCGTTCTCTGCCTCTGTCAGCACATGTAATGTGTGTGCGTGTGTGTGTGTGTGTGTGTGTGTGTGTGCGTGTGTGATCCCCTCTTATTATAAGGGCACCAGTCACATTAATTTAGGCAGTACTAGCCCCGTATGACCTCATCTTAGCTAATTACATCTGCAAAGACCCTATTTCCAAATAAGAGCACATTCTGAGATTCTGGGTGAACATGAGTTTTGGGGAGAACACTATTCAACCCAGGACAAAACAGAACACAAAGAAACACACACACACAAAGCTACTAGCCAATTAAATTTAGTCTTTATGCTCTAATGAGTTAGTCTTGGAAACAAAGCTAGTTGTATTCTGCTTGGGGAAGGAATACCTTCAAGTTCTCTAATCCTTTCCTAGCCAGCAGACCTCACTGCAAGCAATGGGCTGTACATTAAGGCTAACCCTATTCTCCAAACCATCTCTTTCTTAAACATTCTGCACAAACACACACACACACACACACACATGCTCACACACACACACACACACACTACCATCACCAACACCACTAACAGGAGAAGGGAGACCTTGATGGTTCTGTATACCTGCCACCTCCAGTACCTGCAGACAAAGCACTTTGCATTTTCCCTGGTTTGGAGCAGCAGGACATTAGCCCCATTGGTATCCAGCATCACACAGAGGTAGAGTCTCTGCAATGCACGTATCTCAGGTTTAGCCAGGACTGATGGGAGGACTGGAAAACCAGGGACCACAGAGCTATCTTGTTATGGGGGCACAAGAAGGTAGAAAGGGTACAGTGACATTAGGATACTGCTCCAACAGATGACTCCCCGCCCGCTTAGCTGAGGACGTCTTACAAGAACCTCATTCACCAAGTGCCAGAAGATGTCTAGGACCATATTTTGCCCAAGCAAGGGGTCTGCATCATTCAGGACAGGTAGAGCCCAGTCTCAGACTTACCCCAGGCTCAGGTGTGCAAAGAGAACATAGGTTCTTAACTTTCTATAACAGACCCAATTGTCCTTAAGTGTCCCCTGACCCCTATGCCACTGACTTGTGAGAAGTGCAGGAGGAACTGAATTGTGGTCCAATCTGGTAGACTCAGGCTATCCCAGTAAGCAGTCTCTTTTGAGTGAGTCAGTTTTTCCAATTCACGTCACTCTCACTGTTCCTCTCCAAGATGGTATCTGGGCATGTGGGAAGCTCAAAGACTTTGGGCCAGTGTGGGAGAGGGAGGCCCTAGCTAGGAGCTAGCTGGTATCTGCAGGGGTGACTGGTCTGCTATTAGCCCAGGCTGTTCAGAAGTCCCCTGCTGAACTGGGCAGCTGCAGCCCTTGTGGTCTTGTCTGTCCTGGCTTGGACAAGACTCAAGGTCCCCACTGCTGACTCTGCCCCACCGCAGCCCTCGTGGCACTCTAACGGGACTGCCTCTCGAGCCCCAGCTTGGTGGAGGGCGCACCACATGCATGACCACTGTCCCATCTAGGGCCAGGGCACAGGTACTGGGGGACCCTCAAGAAGACAGAGCCTTGTGTCTCTGGCTGTCCCATCTGGGGCAACTCCAGCCATCTTTAATACTTCCCAACTATATCCTCTGCCCAGGACCAGGGCAGGAGCTTGAGAATGACATAGAGGAGATTTTGCATTGCCACATTGCACTGGCTAGCTCAGCTCTCTGAACAAATGTGGCGCTGGGGGTCAGGGCAGAGACTGGGGTTAAAGTCTTAAACACAAACAGGAGGACAGCAAGAGTCTTAAGGGAAAGGCACTGTGCTCCCAACCTAATGCCAATATTAATGTAGGAAAAGGCAGTCCATAGTATTGGGGGTTAGGGGCAAAGTGTGGCACTGAAAAGACAAGTCAGAAATTAAGCATTAAGCTCCAGACCAGTGTTCTCCGATAACATTTTCTATAATGATGGACATTCCGTATCTATATCGTCTGCTATGGTAACCACTAGCCACACGTGGCTATTGGGCACTCAAAATGTGAGTGGTGTCACTAAGGATCTGAATTTTTAATCTAACTTAATTTTTAATTAATTTGAAGTTAAATTTAGATAGCCTATACCTTAACCCATATGTATCCCGAACCCCTTTGGTACCCTGGTGAAGGCCATGAGCTATTTCTCAGACTAATGTATAAAACAGATAGGATTACAATGGAAACCAATTAATTTCATGTTTATAGTGTTATTTAATTTTAAATTAAAAAATTTTATTTTTGAAAATGCTGATGATATAATATTCTATATTTTTCTTTATTCATGCATTAAACATTCGTCTAGCAGCGAGCCTAATCATATAATTTAGAAACAGTGATGAACATAAACAACGTTTTGAGGTATCTGATGCAATGTAACATGATATACAAATGCTTATGATTTACACAGGTGATAGAGTCACAGGTACTGCTAATACTCTAATGGTTTGTGTTCAGTTAAGAGTTAGTAAAGGAAAAGCATGTAAAAGTTTTTCCCATCCAAGTTTACAAACCCCCTGAATTCTCTTCACAGCTCTGTTGAAGATACAGGGACCTAGGCTAAAAACCCCTGCTCTAGATTTCTGTAAACAAGACAGGCTGATGAGTAAGGTTAATGCATTCAAGAAATATTTATGGAATGCCTTCTACATGCCAGGTACTGTTCTAGACACTTGGGATGCAGTTGTGAATAAGACAGACAAAGTTGGAATTTTTCTACAAGTTTTCAGCAAGTTTATATTTCAGTAAAGGGGAAATACAATGAATCAATAATCCTATCATTTCAGATGGCGGTAAATGCTGTGAAGAAGACATAACAGAGTGACCTGATAGAAAGTGACCCAAGGGAGAGTGGCTATTTTAGACTGGGTGACCAGCAAGGTCTCTAGAGAAAGTGACATTGGAGTTGAGGCTTGAATGAAAGGATCCAGCCACGTGAAATCTAGAGACAGCGCCTTCTGAGCTTGGGGACAGTACATAAAAAGACCCTAGAGCTAAAAGGGGTTGGTGTGGTTGGAGCTGCATAATCAACAAGAGAGAGCACCATGGAACTGAGGTCAGAGAGGTGGGGAGGGTCCAAGTCAGTGCTAGAATTTGTGAGTTGTCACAGGCGGCGGGGAATTCAGATTTTATTCTAAGTCCACTTAAAATAAAAGGTGGTTACGTGACGCTCTCGGTGAAGATTGGATGAAATGGGGAAGTAGAAGCAGGAAGTTCATGTAGGAGGCTGTTTTAGTCATTCAAGTGCAAGGAGGTGGTGGCAGGTGACTATGGAAGACCCAATGGAGAAAGAGAAGTGAAAGAATTTAGGACATGTCTCCAGGTAGAGCTGATCAACTATAATTAGAGAGCACCACGGAAAGAAAACAGTCCCCGAGTGACTCAGGGCAGCATGATTTACTGAGATGAAAGAGTGGGAGGGGAGGTAGATTTGGCACAGAACCGAGACTTATATTTTAGTTTTATTAATGCTCTTTAGGTGTTGAAGTAGAGAAGTTTGTGTATATGAATCTGAAGCTCAGTAAAGAAGTCAAGACCATAAATGTTGGATTCACCATCACAGAGATGGTGTTTAAACCATGGATTGAGTGAGATCACACAAGAACAGTGTTTGTACAGAAAAGAAAGGGCTGGATCTGAACCCTAGGAAAGGCAAATATTTAGGATTCGTTTTTTGATTATTTATTGTACACCCTTTTTTGGTCTGTACTTTCAGGTTCACGTGTGCTTCGTAAGGCAGTAAAGTTAGCGTGTACCTCCACCCCCGAACAGTTCCTCGGCTGCTCTGGTCAGTTGTGCATTAACATGTGACCTCATAAGGCTTCTGAGAAAATACAATTATCCTATTTGCAAGGACCCATTCCCATACACTCCCATAACTAACATCACAGTGATGCTTCCATGGGGCATTTGCCATTCTGTTTTGGTGAGTCCAGGATCTTTGAATCTCCTTCCTGTATTGGAAGAAGTCCCCACTTTGTGAGTTCTTCCTTCCTCTATAGATTTCCCAGGGTGCGGGCAGGTGATCTGGTTTCTGCCAATCAGATATGCCCACCCCAGACTTTGAGCAGGAAGCTAGAGACACAAAGTAGCAGATCCTGTCCCCAGTCCATTCTGGAGAAGGTAGTTGCTGCTACATTCCCTCCACAGTCAGGGGTGGCAGAGGTCCCAGCAGTGTCAGTGGTGCAGACTATAATATCTTTGCACAGGAGAGAGCAGGAGCGTTTCCACTGGAGCTGTCTATGGAGTCATCTGGAACTTTCTTTTTTAGAACACATTCTCCACGTTTGGCTTGCTGGCCTCCCTGGAGATTCTATGAACCACTTTTTTTTTTTTTTGCGGTACGCGGGCCTCTCACTGTTGTGGCCTCTCCCGTTGCGGAGCACAGGCTCCGGACGCTCAGGCTCAGCGGCCATGGCTCACGGGCCCAGCCGCTCCGCGGCATGTGGGATCCTCCCGGACCGGGGCACGAACCCGCGTCCCCTGCATCGGCAGGCGGACTCTCAACCACTGCGCCACCAGGGAAGCCCTATGAACCACTTTTAATAAATTCCTTTTCTGCTAAACCAGCGTTGATGTTTGGGTTTCCCAGGAAACAAGCAGACAGAGATTTGTGTGCAAGAGCTTTTTGGGTGGAGCGGCCTCGGGATCAACATCTGTGAAGGGTGAAGTATACAGGATGGGGCAGTGGAAGAACTTGAATCCTCGTCTGATCCCATGGGGAGCTCTAGAGCTGGGAGTTGCCCTGAATTGAGCTGAGGGGGCTGGGATTTTTTACCCCTACTGCCCCTGCTGCCCAGTCACTGGACACAGGTGGCCCCAGAGAGGGGGCATGTCCTTCGGTAAGATGACTGTCAGATTGAGAGCCATTCCTAGCCAGGGATGCAGCAGCTCCCTGACAGGAAACTGTCAGCCGCCAGCGCTCTCAATCTCCCAAACAAGCTTTACAGTTTGGAAATCCATTATTCCCCTGAAATCTAATAATAATCTGCTTATGTTCTTCACAGTTCGAATAAGAAACTGAGGCTCAGAAACATTCAATGAACTGCTAGAAAGTGGTGGACATGAAACTCAAACCTTACTCTTATGACTCCGAATCCTGTTGCTTTGCCTGCACCATATGGAACATTGAAGAGGAACAGACAAACCCTCAGGAACAGTCAAACTACCCAAGAACCAGGGTAGAGCTTGGCAGTTTTAAGATTTTGAGGCACATCACTTTGGGAGCTTTTCTCAGGAGATCTCAGTTTAGAAAGGATTTGGGACAAGGGAGTCCAGTTGGAACCACCATTTGTGAAGGAGTCTTGCCCTATACGCCCGTGCAAAAAAAAAAGGGGCCACTGGACAGCAATCAAATCCCCATGCTGCATATTATTTTTTGACACGAGGCATCTATTTTCCTACCTTCACTCATGTTCCCTCCTAGGGTCTGATAGGCAGCTGGGGTTCTGGGTGAGATTTAATGTCTGCCAGGGAGATGCACTGGCTTGATATTTGGAAGGCAGAAGAGAGATGGAGATTATTTTCCTATAACTGGGGCAGTGGACAAAAGTATAGAGCAGCAGCTAGACTGCACATCCCCTGCCTGGTCACCAGTGGCAGGAACAGAGATGGCAGCTGCATCAGCCTTTTCCCAACCTCCAGCTTACAGCTACAGTGGTTGGTTTTGAAGCCAAAAGGCCAGGAGCTGTTCCCTGATTTCTATTCCTCCATCCGTTCCAAGTTTTGTTAGCACTTAATTTCCTGTATTAAGCCAATGTCTCTTTCTGCTTGAAATACTTAACGATGATTTTCCTTTTCTGGTGCAGAACCTCATCTAGCACCCCAGTAGTGAAGCCAGAGTCACTGACTTTGCTTCACACAACCACACACATGGCACAACCAGAAGAAGAAAGTTCTTACTGGGAGAGTAACACAGAACAAACCAAATCCCTAAGTGTGAGATGACTCCTTCAGGGAAAGTAGTGACAAAGGGCCATTTAGGGATTGCCTCTTGGAGCAGGTGGACTTAGAGCCTTGTCTTGCTGTCTGGATTATAATATTCAACCTTACTGATCATGACATTTGGTGCCGGCATGGACCTGTCCTCCACCATTTTGACCCAGCATTCACAGAGAGGTGAGGCGTGAAATCCTAACAGGTGGTCAAGATGCTTTCCGGGGCACTGTGTCAACAAGATGCTTCTCTGATAAAGCAGATGTGCAGAAGCCCATGACCACTGGCGATTAACCAAGTGCCAGCTAAAGTCAGAGGCACCAAAAGCATAATGAAATGAAGAAGAACACTTTATGGGCCCCATGAATCCCATCCCCAAGAAATGGAGAAAAGCAATAAACTTTTGGAAGTTAAGAGTCACTTGGATTTGTAGCCATTAAAAGCAAAAAGATTCAAGCATGAAACAAATATTCAAGAACAGACTGCCTACAAACACAGAGCTTGGAAGACAGAAGATGCTATGAAACTACCGGTTGAATGACACGCAACGTAAGAAAGGATTAAGGTAATGTACAGGCACCCTTCCGTTTTTTTAACAAGAATCACTGAACTATGCGTTTCCACTTCACAGGGCTGTTTCTGTGTTTCAGGCGACAGCTGGTCCCACTTTATTGCTGTGGGTACCATGAGTTCTAGTAAATCTTGTGTAATAGATGTATTCATATGCTCCATCCTTTTAACAATCTTCTTAATTAGGGTGCTGTCCTTTAAAAGCAAAGCATTTATATAGTTACTTTATTGCATTTAAATACAGTGTTAGCTTCATATAATTTTATAGGTTTTTTTTAAAAAATTGCTTTACAATGAAGGGAATTTATTTTATCATCAGTACAGAGTTATTCCCATGGATATTTAAGAGCCATTGGCACAGAGGTTTATGAATCTCTGTTGGGAAGGAAAGGTTCTACAGATGGAGTAGATGGTGGTCGTTTGGCTAGTTATTAACTTAACTTCTGCGAACCTCAACTTTCTTATTTATGAGATGGGCTCAATATTTTCCTTGCCTACCTTATGGAGTAGTTGTGAACACCAAATAAAATATTATACATAAAATGGCCTTATAACGCCTCAAGAGTTATGTGCATTTCCAGAGCTCTTCCCCTCCCCATGTAAGCTTCTGACCTCACACTCCACGTGGAGATGGTGCTGGTGTTTGAGATTTACAGCATTAGAGTAAATGCAGACTTTCAAGATGCATGGGACATGGAGAGCAGAGAGAGCTTGGATTGTCTGGAAGAGATGATGAAGGATAAGCAGAGTTGAGATCCTAGGCGTTTTGAGAATGAGGGACAAAGGACAAATGTGTGGTCAATTAGGTGTTAGCCATGGGTACCCGCTGACGTTCTGATAGCACGTCTGTGGCTCCTCTCCATGACACCAAATTGTTTTTCAGGCCTCCACCCACCCAGCCTCGCCCAAAATCTCATTCTTTCTTACATCAGAGTTCAAACAAACAATTCTTCATTTAAGCAAATGAATGTTCTGGAAAAGCCTCTCCATGCACTCCTAGAGCACTGGGATTCCATTTATTGGTGTCAGATGTCCTAATCCCCCAACAGGTAGATAAAATAGAACTTGGCTGACGTCAGGTTTCGAGCTGCCCATGCACACACAGTTAGATATATCCTCAGCAGTGTAATTTTCAAATTTGAATGACAAGAATTTACAAAGTAGGCTCTAATGTCTTTTGAATAATACTACATCACCAGTACTCCAATATAAATCTGTACCATTTTCTTTATCATTGTGTATCACAGAACCAAAGGAATATTAGTCACTTTTCAAACCATGGAGTGAAATCCACTGTGTTGTCCATGATACATCCAATAAGAAAATTCAATTATTTTAAGTCCAGCTGTTTTATCTATTTCTTTTAAATACATAAAAGTTTATTATTTTCTGAAGTATATAGGCATGGAGGCAATTGCAATACAGGAAAAAGATCACTGTGTTTGAGGTCAGAAAACATATGTTGGAATCTAACACTTAATAGCTGAGGAATTTTGAGCAAGTTACTCTATCTCCCTGGGCCTCAGTTTGCCAAGCTCTTAAAATGGGGATGAGAGCATTTACTTCACGGGGCAAGGATCAAATGAGATAATGTGGATACGAGAGCTTTGAAAAAATTAATGTTAGGACTTTTTTTATGGATAATATGTTATAGTCACAGACAAATGTCCTATTTATGGGTATCTCATTGATATTGGAAACTCTCAAATATATTCTTACCACAAACACTAATTGCAAACTTTTGAGCTGAAGATCAAGATCGGGATCTATCCTTTCCTTCTTGACTTCCCTCCTCCCGTCTCCAGTTTTTGATTTTGTTTTTGTTTTTTGCGGTACGCGGGCCTCTCACCGCTGTGGCCTCTCCCGTTGTGGAGCACAGGCTCTGGATGCACAGGGTCAGCGGCCATGGCTCACGGGTCCAGCCGCTCCGTGGCATGTGGGGTCCTCCCGGACCAGGGTGCGAACCCTTGTCCCCTGCATCGTCAGGCGGACTCTCAACCACTGCGCCACCAGGGAAGCCCTCCAGTTTTAATATTTAATTTAATTGTGGCCATGCCCTTCTTGGCTAACCTCTCATTAAAGACCAAAACACAGAGTCTCATTGTCAATTTCAGGCCCATCTAACTGCTATCCAGGTAGAGAGGCTTTTATATACCTCAATATGATCCTAAGAATCTAGTCACAGGAAGAGTAAAGGGAAATGTGGAACAGTCTTGGAGCTCTGAGTGAATGGAATAGGAATGCACAAGGGTTATAACAAACTGTAAAGGCTAAATGGTTTTCCATATCACAGTCTTACTGATTCTGAGGGTCCGTTTGTCCATGTAAGCCTGAAACGGAATACCAAGCTATTTCTTTAATCCAGTGGAGAGTAAAGGAAATGTTAATCTATTGATCAACCTGAAAGGTGAGTCCAAAACAATGTGAAAATATATTTTCTATCAGATGAAACCTACTAAGAATCTGTTGGGGTTTGGGGGGAACCAATAATTAGCACGGCTTTTTCTTGCCCATGTTCTGAACCAAGAAGTCAAACAAGAGGTTAACAGGCAGGTAGCGAACAAAAACATCACCTTTATTGTTGATAATGTTAAATTTAAGAACACAGCTAATCACTATAAGTGGGCTTCCTAATCCTTTCTAATAGTCAGTAGCATGCCTTGTATCTAAAGGCAACTGGGCATCCTCCCCTGCAGGCTTATTTTGTGTCTGAGAGCAGTAATGACTTAGGCTCTCTGAAAGTGGGCTCCTTCCCAAGAGAAAAGGGAAAAGGAAGGAGTTCAAGAATGCATGCCCAGCTTCTCCTTTCAAACTCACCCTGAGGATGGATAAAAGACGGAGAGCACAGAAAATTCAAGAATGTTATGCCATGGACATATATACGCTACCAAATGTAAAATCGATAACTAGCGGGAAGCAGCCGCATAGCACAGGGAGCTCAGCTCCGTGCTTTGTGACCAGCTAGAGGGGTGGGATAGGGAGGGTGGGAGGGAGACGCAAGAGGGAGGAGATATGGGGATACATGTATATGTATGGCTGATTCACTTTGTTATACAGCAGCAACTAACACACCATTGTAGAGCAATTATATTCCAATAAAGATGTTAAAAAAAAAAAAAGAATGCCATGCCAGTAGAAGTCCCTCCACATGGATGGAAACATCAACTCTGGGGAAGAAGTATTCCTCTATAATAGATCACCCATCATTTTCAGCCTGAAAGTAAATTTCTGTAAGTAGAGTTAACTCTGAAATCCACAATACCATGCAATTGTGCTTTTAAAGGTGAAGACTTGGAGGAAACACCCATATTTTAAGAATACTTACTTGTATATTGCAAAATGTTTGGTTGCCACATGTTTCAAGTCCCTTCTTACAGTGCTTTCTCCTCTGGGCTATCTACCCTGTTAATTATAAAATCATCCATCAATCCTAGTCTAGTAAGACAAGGGTTGAAGAGTGGTTGGAAATAGAGGGATTGAAGCAATGGCTGGTTTCCAGATCACAGAGTCGATGCTATGAAACACTTTGAAAGATGGGCACATTTTTTTTCTCCCTCAGCCTGAATTACTTCGTACTGTTCCTGATTCTCCTGGCAGGAGTCCTATTGAATTCAGGAAGACCATATGAAACCCATCCCAGATGTTGCCAAAATAAATTGTTAATCATATCAGATGTAGCACCAAAAAGTGTTCTATCATAGGCAATCTTCTGTTTTGTAGCTGTTCCCCTTGGCTTCATTCAGGATCTGCCAAGAGGAAAGGAAGCCCATAGTGTACATGCCACATCTGGTTATCTGCCAGAGGAGGGAGGACACTGGGGGATGCTGGTGGGGTCAGGGCGAGGGTACTCCTAACACTAACGGGACATGTTCATTACAGCCCAATTTCAAATATCCCTCAGGGGATATAAAGAGTTTGGAAGCCTCTATTCTATCCATTACAGCTTGAGAGTATGAGAATCCCATGAAGGTTTAGGTTTCACAGAGTGGGGATGACCGACAGCATTTGTGGCTGCATGTTTCAAAAATGGCTTCTTTAAATACAGAAAGTTATAGAAAATGACTGCAGTTATCTGAGCACTTAGTTATCTGGACTGTTGTCTCTTTCTCCATTATGGAATGAAGTAAGAAGTAAATGATAACCAGATTTTTTTAAACAGAGCAAAAGCAGAATAGATCAGCAGCAAACAAAATCTGTCCTAGGTAAGATCACTTTGACACATCTAACCTCATGGTAATAGACGCTTGGAAAACAGGTTGAATTCCTTGGAATTCAATCTGTACCCCCCCCTCCACATTTATAGTTACGCTACCTCTGTTACAATGAGCATTCGGCAGGGCTATGCAATTCTTGAACATAAATCATGGCATAGGACCTTTGTATTTATCGAGGTGAGAAAATGCATTGACAGAATTAAAACAAGAGAGGAATTTCATCCGGGCCTCAGACCCTCAAATAAACAAAATCAGCCCCCCTCTTTGGCCTTCATTTAAGTGAAGTTCAACCGCTTCACAAAATAAAACACACAGATTGTTACTTTGTCCTTCTAAAAGCATGCCAGTACTGAGGACTCCCATCATACCTACTTCTAGATATAAATTTTTTAAAATAGACTTATTTATTTATTTTTGGCCGTGTTGGGTCTTCATTGCTGTGCACGGACTTTCTCTAGTTGCGGTGGGTGGGCTTCTTATTGTCGTGGCTTCTCTTGTTGCGGAGCACGGGCTCTAGGCGTGCAGGCTTCAGTAGTTGTGGCACACAGGCTCAGTAGTTGTGGCTTGCAGGCTCTAGAGCTCAGGCTCAGAAGTTGTGGTGCGTGAACTTAGCTGCTCTGTGACATGTGGGATCTTCCCGGGCCAGGGCTCGAACCCACGTCCCCTGCATTGGCAAGTGGATTCTTAAGCACTGCGCCACCAGGGAAGCCCTAGATATAAATTTTTATTTCAGCCTTAGTAAAGCAGGTGCTCTTCACCAAGCTTCAATTTTCCATGACTCATTTAAACAGTGATTTAGGCGTGCTGATTTGTTCCAATTTAGGCATCTCACTGCTCTTCTGAATTTGGAGACGCTTCTTACCTGAGCAGGGATCATGAGTCCAAGTCGAAAGCAGAACTGTCATACTAGAAAGTTGCTGACACTGAATGAAGTCAATCTGAGCTTACTGGCAGACCCAAGGGTCAGATTTATGACACTTGGAGATGGTTAGCCATCGAGGGAGGAGGAATATATTTAACAAAGGCCAAAGGAAAATGCATCCCAGCAAAGCAGTGTGGATACCAGTCTGCTATATTTTCAACATGAAACTTCCAAATTTGAAGTTTCAATCCACCAGCTCAGAGTCTAGCAATGATGTTCCTATGTGTGTGCGAGCATATGTGCACGTGTGCATGTGTGTAGGTGGGTGTGTGTGTGCGGTCGGGGGAGAAGGTGGACATTTTCTGTGAAGGAATTTAAAACAATAATACAGGCAACTAAGAGATGGGATACTTTTTATTGTCACATGTGCTGGACCATTCTCAAAAATGTCAAAGATAAAACTTCTTTCCTCAGAAAAAAGTCTTCTATTGGTCTAAGTTCTACACAAGTGCTGTTGTTACTTTTGAGTTGAATAATATATAGGTAATTATATGTATAACTGATTCGCTTTGTTATAAAGCAGAAACTAACACACCATTGTAAAGCAATTATACCCCAATAAAGATGTTAAAAAAAAATAATAATATATAGGTAAGACTCAAATTGGCACATTTTGTTATTTATCCTTTAACAAACATTGTATTTTATGGGGAAGTTAAGTTGTAGGGCTCCCAGTGTATCCCAGTGATACAACTGCACCTGACACATTGGACACAGCTATGGGCACCATTCATTTCAAAGTAAGTTTATGGCTCAGAGTTATTGCCACTCACTTTGGATGTAGTTCTTTCTCCATCTCTGTGGTACGAAGTTCATTAGAAGAAAAATTTCACTGTTTCTCTCTGGCCATTATTGTTATTAATTTCATTTCATGATTATTCCTGAAAGTAATTTTGTTATGTGGGGAGGAGGAGTCATAAAAGATGACCTGCTCTGGGCATCAAATACACCAAGTACACTACTGGGTTCTAAGCCAAGATATACAGTGTTTCTACTCTGAAAAAGTACAAAAAGTGATCAAGGGGAAATAGTGATTTACTTGCAGATGAATATATAAATGAACAAATCCTGCTTCATTATACAAAGATTTGGTAGGTTTTTTAAAATGCCTACAGTAAAATAGCAAAATGCAGACAAAACATTTAAAAGTTAGGAGAACTACTGAGACACCCTTAGTAAAATTACTTCACAAATACTAGTCTCAGCGCTTGAAAGGTACAAAATTTGACATGTCACAGAACCCACACACCTCAGGAATGACAATTTCATGGCAGAGCACATACAAGAGTTTCAAAGAAGAGTTAACTGTATACCAGATCTGCCTTAGGTGAAGAAGTATTTAGACTTCCCAAGCAGGACAGATTTTAGAACATCAGATGTTCCAAGATTCTAATCTGGAGCAGATCGTCCCCCATACTCAGTTGAGACAGGTTCCAGGCAACAGGGTAAGGATGAGTCAGGAGTGAGGAGAGTAGCTGAGACATTTTTATTTACTTTAAAGAATCATTTCACGTGGTATCCCCATGTTCATGAGGCACATAGCATAGTGGTCCAGAGCACAGCCCCGAAGTCAGCTTCCCCGTCAAATCCTGGCTACAACCACAAGCCTCAGTTTCCTCACCTGTCAAACAGGGATGATAACAGTAGGGCCAACCCTATAATAATGTTGCTGTGAAGATGAGTGAAGTATGCCATTTCTGTCACTGAGTAAGCACTCAATAAATGTTCCTCATCCCCATTACTAGGTGCATTAAGGTGGAGTTTAATCCTGACTCTGGACAGGGCATTACATTATAATACATTACTTTACGTCTTAACTCACCTCATAACATACACATTTGAAAGTAAAATGAGAGATTCTCTTCTGTTCCAGCTACTTGGTAACGTTAGAAACAAGGAAGTGGCTACAACTCCTCCCTCCCTCCACCCCTTGAGATTAGGGGAGAAAACTGCTAATTGAAAATAAATAGTTAATATGTTTTGATCCAAGACCCAGCTCCAAGTATTTGATAGTTATTATATTAGTTTCTTAGGGATGTCATAAAAATTACCATGAACTGAGTGGCTTAAAACAATAAAAAGTTTTTATTCTTGCAGTTTAGGAGGCTAGAAGTCTGAAACCAAGGTTTTGGTTGGGTTCTATACCCTCCAGGGGAGAAGGCTCTAGGGGAGAGTTCTTCCTTGCCTCTTCCAGTTTCTGGTGGCTCCCAGCAGTCCTTGGCGTTTGCTCCTTGGCTTGTAGCTGCCTCACTTCAACCTCTGCCTCTGTCATCACATGACTTTCTTCCCTGTGTGTGTGTCTGTGTGTCTTCACATGGCCTCTTATAAGAATACCGGTCACTGGACTTAGCACTCATCCTCATCCAGTATGACCTCACCTTAACTTAATGAATTTCATAATGCAAAGACACTGCTTCCAGACAAGGTCACACTCTGAGGTTCACGTCCAATTCTGTGCACATGAATTTGGGGTGACACTCTCTAACCCAGCATGGTTATGTATAGTCACATTTTCCCAACTGTAGCTTCAGGTCATCACTCTCCTTTACATACTAGTCCTCAGACATTGGCACCTGCTCTGTCCCTCTTGCTGTTAACTGCACCATGAAGCATAGCTGCCTCTGCAAAAGAAAGCTTTAGAAGCCCACTCCTTCATTGTTTTACCTCTTCTTTGGCAAAGCAAAACGGGACTGAATAAATCTTTGCCTTGGAACTGTGCTTTGCCATTTGGAAGACTTTCTGTTGGAAAAGGCAATATTTTCTCTTAGAAAATACATTTCGAGTTGCAAACAGTCAATTTAGAGACTATTTTTAGAAATGCCATCAGCTCCGTGTTGGGGGATGCCTGCATTGTTAATGAGACATCACACAGGGTTTTGGACTCTCATCAGAACCACAGCGGGAATCCAGCTTCAGTGTAATCCCCTCAGATAATGCTCTTTGATTTTTAAGAAATGAGTATCATTATCAAATATAAAAATTTATTTTGGGTAGGCTCATATAAAAATCAGTTCATTTATTAGACAAGATTCTAACTTATATGCCAAGAATTCAAATATTAGACTTCTTAGTATGGGTTCTAAAATCAGAGCCTGGGACAAGGACTTGGGTCTGTGTGGTTAATTTGGGAGGTGATCCCTGGAAGTAGGAGTGAGGGAACAAGGAGAGCGAGAGGCAGGCAAAAGGAAAAGCCAAAAGGAGGTCCATGGTCAAGGTCACCGCTGTGTGCACTGGAGGTTTGGTCCCCCAGGACTTCGGAGAATTGTAGCGAACCCCTCCCCAAAATCATCCTCTCAAAAGACCCGAGGCTGGAGCACTTCTTCAGGTTCTTCTCACCATCGAATGAGGTCTGCCTCTGGGGCATCCTTCACACTTCTGATCTGTACCTGCCTGGGAGAAGGGGAGGGGCAGAGGTGGGGCAGAGGTGCTGGCAGTACATGATGAGGCTTAACTTACATGTTAACTGTGCACCACAGCTGTGGCTTCAATCAGAAGTGGGCTGAGGGAAGGTGACACAGGGACCAGAGCATCTGCTCTATTGGAATTCCTTCTTTTCATCGAGGATATAATCTTCATTCTGGTCATCACCTAAAAGTTAGCTGCTCTATGAATTAGGAATGGCATATGGCATACTTCTTTTACAAGTAAAATATAATTAAGGTATTTTTATGTAACGTCGTATCAATTTGCATGCTTTAGGCTGCATTACAAGAAGATCCATGTCAGGATGGTGTAAAGAGAAGAATAGAGGCTGGTTTGGCATCCCGTGCTGAGAAACAGCAGTCCTTTTAGCCTCAGGCAGCCAGCTGGAATCCTTCCGCAGGCTGACTTCTGCTGCGAGAAGTCTCATCAGGGGCTTCTCACAGGTTGGCTTGAGTGGGATGGGTTCTACCCACACATGGTTGCACCATCATGACTTGCTGAGTTTAGCCAAGAAGGTGCTGTACCACTGGATGTGGACTTCTCCAGTGAAGCTGCTGGAATGTTCATATTCTAGGTGCCCAAAGAGTACAGCATGGAGTCTAAGCTTTGAGGAGGGATGTTGAGATAAGGCAGGGACTCTTAGCAGCACAACTCCAAATGGTGGCCCAAACATTTGTCTTTACATATACTAGGTACTTCTGTCCATTTGCAGCTGCTATTACCATATAGTGGCCTCTGAGCCAGCTGTAGGGTCTCTACTTTAACAGTGTATCTATAAATTAGAACTCCGCATTGTTTTGAAATATTTGATATGAAATTTTTTTCATTAGATGAGAAATCCATTTGCATTAATCCAAGAAATTTCAGCAATAAATTGTCAATGACAGAAAAATGAGCTCTTGAACTTGTCAAATACAATTTCAACTATTATATTTTTAAATAGTTTTTTAAATGGCTTAATTTTTTTCAACTGCTTTTGCAAAGTTTCTTGTCAACAGCCACATTCAAGTATTTGAAGACATCATTATTACAGATTTTGATCAGTGATTTCACGTAGCCATTTCAAGCATAACTCTCTGATTAAAATAAATGTTATGTTCACAAAAGCAAGCTCAAGTTATTCATTAAGATTTTAGACATGTTATTATTTGGAAATTTTATGTAAATTCTGTATTCAATATATTCCCTACTCACTGTATTTTATTTTCCATGTCCTTATTTTCCATATAACGTAAGCTTTCATAGAGCTTCTATGCCAGTGCGCCATACAAACGTTATCATTTTCTATGTCCGCCATCTCATTAAAAAGAAGCAAGAATTTTGAAACAGGGCAGTTTATTATCTCACATAAGAAGTTTGGAAGAAGTACAGTTCCTGGTTTCATTGCATTAGATGTTTAATGACATCATCACATGCCTACAGTTCTTTCTATCTTGTCTCTGCCATCTTCTGTGGTTTAGCTTTTGTCCTAAGATCGTCCCTTCGTGCTTTCATGATGACTGTGGCAGCCTCAAACATTATATCCTTATGCAATAATATCCAAATGTTGGAAGGAAGAATGTCCTTTCCTTGGGCCTACCCTCAGGACAAGAAAGCCTCTCATAGAAGTTCCCTTGCAAACTTTCCATCACATCTCAATGGCCAGAATTTACCCATGCCCCTTCCCAGAAAAGGAATTACGACATAAATCAGTTAGTATGTTTCACTGTAGACTTCAGAAGTTGATTCTAGGTGATAAAGAAGGAAAGAAGGTTCTTTTAAAAATATTGACTGTAACTCACTATTAATCAGCACCACGAAAAGGAAGACCAGCCAGTGTATACCTCATGATAAGATGTGATACAAGTACCTAGCACAGCCTGTGAAGTATCCTTGCAAGAACGTGAAATTGAGCCTGAATCTTATCAGGTCTCTAGATCCAACTACCAGTTAAAAGGAAATACTGGGGCTAGAGGAACTAGCTAAACAGCACCACGAGGAGAAAGTCAGCCAAACCCAGGATATAGGACATTGTGGGACAAATGATCCAGTTTTCCCAACAAACCAATGCCATGAAAAAAAAAAAATGAAGGGAGGGAGACTGTTAGAATAAAAGAGATTTAAGAGACATGACAATCAAATGCAATAATGTGAACATTTTTGGATCCTGATTCAAGCAAGCTGACCATGAAATGACGTATTTGAGACAACCAGGGAAATTCAAAGACAAAGTGAATAGTAGATGATATTGAGGACATTAGATGCTATTAATTCTTGTGCATAATAAAGGCATGGTGAGGTATTTATGAATGAAATGACATGATTGATGCCTAATATTTCCTTTAAAATACTCTAGGGGAAAAAGTGGTGGAAGGAGATAGGTAAAACAAGATTAACAAAACTTGATAATTTTCAGCAATAGGGATATGTATACAGGACTTAATTTTATGATACCCTCTGCTTTTTTCTAGCTTTCAAAATTTCTATCATACATTATAAAGAGTTGAACAAATGCTGGGTAGCTCACGGTACTTGGGGGAGGGCCTGAGAAGGTAAGCTCCCAACAACCAATCCTCCAGACCACACCCCAGAACTGGCATGATAGGAGACAGCCCCAATGGTTCCACCCCACTGAGCACCAGAGGAAACTACTGCCCACTCATGCCTCCTCTGCACCAGCAACTTGTACTTTAAAACTAGTACTTCTGACACTACGGCCACTAAAAGACAGACATCTCGATTCCTCCTCCGAGCCAGCAAATGACGGAAACTTCACACAGAGCCTGTTTCCTCACAGCGCTCACTTTTGAATTGAAGTCTTATATAAGTGCATCTGACGTGTGGAGTCTAATCTGTGTCCTAGCTGCAAGGGAGTCTGAATTTAAGTCCTGGCTTATACATTAGCAAGGCAGAATGTGTAATACCAGCATGAAGCTTGTCCCAATTTTCCTCAAATATAGATAATGGGCACCCATGCCTAGAACGGATATCCACTGTCTCCTACACCATAATCACCGTAGATGGATTACGATTCACTTTTGGGCTGGAGAGGGACTCAGTCATCCCTGAAATATATGGGCACCCTGTACCTGACTAACATAGGGTTCTAATGGCAAGGAAGAAGAGGGCATGGGTAGGGAGGGCCATGCAGGGGACGGCTATTGGGAAGGTAACCCATAGTGAGTTCCGCAGATGTTAAAGCATTAGTATGATAGTACATATGAAAGTGAACTGATCTGGAAATCAGATTTATATGCTAGCTGTATGGTCTTGGGTTACTTAACCATCTGCCCTCGAATCAAATAGCAAGTTGGCTTAGATCAGTTGTCTTCCTCCCTCCCACCCCTCCATCTCTGAAGAACCCCAGGGAGCACCTCAGACTTTTAAAAAATTACTGGACTAGTTGATATTTTAGTGTTTTTCCCCCTAGTTCTAGTATTTTCTTATTCAGTGACGCCCCCTTGGACCAATTTACATTTCATACTTGGCTTTACATTAACAGAGCAAAGTTTTCTGTGAGAAGAGTAAAATACACTAAGGGTCATAGCAGGTTGATTTTACTCTGTCCCAGCATTATTTACTGTGTTTTGTCATTTGTCTATACCTCAGTGTTTCAGGCAGTCCGATGTTCAGGTCTTCAGATTGCCAGGATGTAGATCTCACATATGCTCTGTTCAAGCTCTCAGATTGTAAACTGCCCAGGGAAGAGGCTCTGTCTAATTCCTTTTCACAGGTGTCAGTTTCCCACAATGCCCTGCCCAGAGCAGGTACCTAGGAACTGTTGTCAGATTACTGGATGATATACAAATACAGTTTTAAAATTCTGAGCAGTTTACGTCTTCATGAATCACTAGTACAATGGAGACTGACTAGGGAGTGGGTTCCTCTGGGCTTTGGGAGCAGAGGGAGGGGCCCCCTTTGAGGTCACTGACATACAGAAGACACTCCAGAGGTGGTGAGACAGGCTGGGACCTGGGACCCTTTGCTGCAGTGCTGCATTGCTTGCACCTGGACAAACCTCTCCTGGAGGAACAAAATACAAAGAAACCATATGGGACTAAAAATAACTGCATGCATGCACAGTCAGGGCAAATTCTGGGCCAAAGATACGAAGAGACCAAAAAACCCAACTGCCACTTCTGAAGAGCCTAGGGCAAAAACAGGGTGTAGGGAGCAAAAGCAGGGTACTGCACATACCTTCTGCACACAGCACCACCTAAGGGGTGGGCAAGCCACTAAGCCACCCCTCTGGCCCGACCCCTGGATACACCCCTACCCTCCCTCCCATGGAATGAACCACTCGCCCCCACCCCCATCAGCCAGAGAGCCAGCAAGGGAAACTGTTACTTGTTCTCACTACCCACTGCTGTAACAGGGGCCCCAGTAAAGCCTTGCCTGAATTTGTTGCCTTGCCTCTTAGTCAATTTCTATTGATTGGGGAAGGCCAAGAGCCCTGGTCGGTATCAGTGGCAAGTAAAGCTGCATCTCTTACCATCTTCTCCACCTTCTACTCTATCCCTTGGATCACTGATTTTTAAAGGATTCCACCTGTTTTTCCAGATCCTTTTCCTTTCAACCTACTCATCTTCCAAGAGCAGCCTAGCGTGTGTCTTAGTTAGAATCAGTGCAAAATTACACGGATGAAATTCAAGGTGAGGCGAAATTCATAGTCAGTGTTGATATGACTAGCATTTTTCTTACAAGAATCAGACCTATCAGGAGACATTATGATTCCATGATGTCTCTTTGATGGTCTTGCTTATCATGAAGAAGGGAGAGAAGGGGGTAAATGTTAAAGAAAAGAACTATTTAACATTCTGCAATGGGTGGTCCTTTCAAATACAATTAGTTTCACACAGTATTCATCTCTTCTCGCATTTGTTAAAAGACAAAGTGTCCTGTTAGTTCGTCATTTCTGTCCTCTGCTTTTCAAACCATATTGAGTGTTTCAGCAGGAAAAGAGCTGAACCTCACTCCCTCTTATAAATTGTGTAACTGGAAAGCAATAAATTTAAATATCTAAAAGAACCACCAGAAAGAAAGTGTCAAACAATAACTTGCTCTAATTAATAATCATTTAAGTCTCCCATTTTGTAAAGTGCTTTGCAAACGCAATCACCTTTTAGTTTAAAGCATATTCTTTTTTGTGAATAGAAAATGATTTCATTTGTGAGAATGAGAATAAATATGGCTTTAATCAACCTAGAGCTATTTAGTGCTGGGGGGCTTTAAAAATTTTAGTAGTACTATGAAGAGTTAATTTGCTACAGTAGTTTAAAAATCTTATCTTACTATAGATGCTAATTTTTACTTATTTCTAATCAGCAGAAAATTAAACTTAAAGGATAAAAGCATACACACACACACAAGTATATAGTATTAAAACTTAGTGTTTAAAATTCTCAAATGTTAGCACTATTTTTGAAAGTCGTGTCTTTATTTGCGACTTGATTTTTTATGGTTTATCATTTTAGGTAACAAGTTGCTCTATTTAGAACCAGCCATCCAACTATTGAGTTGCAAATACAGAAAATTCTAAAGATATTGCTACCACTAATAATTTCATATTAATGGCACTAACTGTTCAGTATCTGTCCTTCCAGGAACAAATGTCATTTTCTGAAAAGTTTAGTGAATTTTTTCCCTAACTTCAGACTACCTTGTAGAAATCTTTGAAGTTTGTTTTTAATAAATGTGTGCTCTATAGGAGTTGGGAAGACATGGCAGTCTGTGGAAAGATCTTTGTAAGCTTTGATTGGATTCTCACTATTAGTGTGGTCCAACCAGAAGGACAGAGAATGGTAGCCTTTTTCCTCCAACATTTTATTATGAAAAATTTCAAATATACAGAGAAAGTTAAAAAGAGTTTTACAGCAAATACCTGTGTACTCCTCGATAGAGTCTACAATTAGTATTTTGTTATATTTGCTTTATCACATAACTATCCATCTGTTCGTCCTTATAGCAAATACCTGTGTACTCCTCGATAGTCTACAATTAGTATTTTGTTATATTTGCTTTATCACATAACTATCCATCTGTTCGTCCTTCTACCCATCCGTCAATCTAGTTTATTTTTTAATGAAAAAGCAAGTTGTAAATGGTAGTATACCCTCTTATAAATATGTCACTATGCATGTAATAGCTGGAGTTCTATATTTTCAGCTCGTTATGGAATTTTTTTGGTAAAACTTATATACATTGAAATATGTAAATCTTAAGGATTTTATCTGATAAGTTTTGACAAGTGCCTGTAGCTGTGTATCTGAATAATTATCAAAATACAGAACATTACCATCACTGCAGAAAATTCCCTCTTGTCCCGTTCCAGTCAATCCCTGCTGCTACTTCCCCACTCCCATTTAATCACTCTTTGGATTTTTTTTCACCATGGAATAGTTTTCCCTGTTTTAGAACTTCATATAGATAGAATCATCTAGTACATACTAGATGTATAAGGCTTCTTTCACTCAGCAGAATGCTTTTGAGATTCATCCATATTGTTGCCTATTTAGTAGTTTGTTTCCTTTTTATTTCGCTGTAGTATTTCTCTGTGTTAATGTATCAACTTTATTTATCTGTTCTTCTGTTGGTGGACATTTAGGTTGTTTCCAGTTTGGGACTATTTCGATTGAAGCTGCTTGTACAAGTTTTTGTTATTCTTGTGGATGTTTGCTTTCATTTCTTCTGGTCACCTAGAGCCTCCAGAAGGGGTTGTAGCCTTGATTTTCAACTCCGTACTGTTAGCCCATGAGACCTACAGAACTGTAATATAATAACCTTGGGTTGGTTTAAGCCACTAAATTTGAAGTGATTTGTTATAACAGCCATAGAAAACTAATACAGACTTTGGTACTGGGAAGCAGGGGTACTGCTATCACCCCTCTTTTATATATCTATATATTTCTCATTGGTCCTGTTTCTCTGGAGAACCCTGAATTACACATGGTCATAATGTATTGTTCTTTTTTATATTACTGAATTAACTTTATTAAAATTCAGTTAAGAATGTTCATGAAGGATATTGGTCAGTAATTTTATTTTATTTCTAATGTCTTTATCAGGTTTTGGTTTCAAGGTATGCTGGCTTCATAAATCAAATTTTTGGAGAGTTTATCTAAGATTGATGTTATTTATTCCTTAAACATTTGACTGAATTAACAGCAAGATTATCTGGCCCTGGAGTTTTCTTTGTGTAAAGATTTTATATAAAAATTCAGCTTCTCTAATGAACATAGAGCTATTCAGATTTTCTGTTTTATCTTGTGTCAGTTTGGGAAAGTTGTATCTCAAGAAATTTTTTGATTCTAAATTGTCAAGCCACACTGGCTTCAGGCAACTATAAATAATTTCCCCATCCACAACCAAATACAAGTACCTGACATGCTGCTTATATGGCTTATTAATCATTATTTAGTCAAAGGAAATGTCAAGCAATGGACAAGCCTGGACAGAAGATGCCTCTTTTGTGGAGAAACTCTTTTGGCTTGTTATATAACTACCAATATTTTATAACCATCATGATTTAGAATAAGACTGTTGAGCTATCCTGCAAACTCATGGCAATCTTTTGACTTTATAAAAGCGACACAGCTGGGTAATTTTATTTGGAGGAAAAAAGAGAATTTGATGGGCATGTACTGTTTGCTTTCCTCATTGCAAGCTCTTTTTTTTCTTTAAAAATATGTTTTCAACATGTTTTCATGTAACGCTAACTTGAGTGTGTATATTGTTTTGTGATCTATTTTTTCACTTGCGACTACTTTCTATACACATTTTTACATAACGATACAGATTATATATTTGTCATCATTGACTAAGGAGCGTTCTATCATGTTAAGATAATTTAGTGTGCTTAGCTATTCTCCTATTCTTGAGAATTTGAATTGTTTCTAATTTGCTAGCTACTCTAACAAATATTGGGCAAATAAAGACTTCACTATCTGAATTATCCTCCCTCCTTTGGGGTTATTCCCTATGTATATACTATCAGCTGCTCTGCATATTATATTAAAGCTTTCTTTGGCGGGGGATGATCAGAAGGAAACCTTTATTCTGAGTTAATTCTTTGTAATCAGATTTTACTTCAAATATTTGAGCAATGGTTTACTTTTCATAACCATGTTTCTTATGGTTTTTTTCAACCTATGGGGAACTTCAGAATTATAGAGTCAAAATAAGAACTTTGGAAATAAGTTATTCAACTAATATATATTGTACATTTATTATACCTTAGGTATTATGCTAATCCCAGCCCTCCCCCCTTTTTATAAATGAGGAAAGTGGGACCTGGAACAGAAACTCTGACAGTGAAATACTAGTACTTTGGTCTTGTATTTGCATATGACGTTTTGCATTTCAAATTTTTTACTTTTAGCTATTACCTTTAATTATCCCATTATATTGGCTCAACGGTCCCATAAAATAAAAAAGGACACATTGGTTGACTTTTATTTTGCTTTGATTTACAGAGGAGGTATTAAAAACTTACAGAACTTATTCAAAGTCACGTGGTTAACTCTTGGTCAAGCCAGGATACAAATTCATTTTAGTGACTGCTTTTCCATGATTCTGTCCTCAAGACTGTATAAATATTCCAAAATTAGAAACATAAACCAATATCACACACGTGGGAATGTAACTTGCAGGCTACTTTTTATAACTGGGTTATAAAATCGTAGACTTCCCACCATAGGATTTTATCATTTTCAAATATCTGATCATTAAAAACATTATTTCTGAATGGATAAGTGAGCAAAGGTTATAAGTTAGAAATATATTTTTAAAAGTATTTATTGGGTGCCTTCTGTATGTCAGACACTCTTCTCAGCACTAGGGATTCAGCAATAAGAAAAATAGACACAGTCTCTGCCCTTATGGCTAATATATATTGAATTAAAATGTTCAACTTTATTAATAATCAAATATATACATAAAGAAAAGCAGCAACCATGTACTTTTAATTATTATTTTATCATATCCGTCTTTAAAACAAAAAGAGAAAATACTCAAGGCCTACAAGTATGTACAAAACTCATACTTTCATACAATACAAGAGGAACTCTGAGATACAATCTTCTGCTGGGAAAGAAATTTTGCAATAGACAGAGCCTAAGAAATGCCTATACGTTTTAATTCAAAAGTCTCACTTCTGGGAATCTTTCCTAACAGAAAAAACTAGACGCACAAAGATGTTCATTTCAGAGTTCTTTATAACAGTTTTAAAATATTTTTAAAAAGGAAGGATGACAATGAGAACAAAGAAGAAAAACATGAGGCATGCACACAATAGATTTAAATATTAGCTTTCAAATAAGACATTTTAAATACTTTGTGTAGAAAAAAAGGCTTTGTAAAATGGTACATTCAGTATGATCTAGAAGGAGAAATACCAGAATGATAACATTAGGGACGGTTTATTTTTCTCCTCCTGTTACATTTTTGGTACTTTCTAGATTACGACAGCAAGATCTTATTCCTTTTATAATCAGGAGAAAACTTTAGCTCTTACTCCCCCTGCCCCCTACCCCAGTACTCCCACCACCACCAAATAATGCGTTAGCTACCGATACATTTGTCTTTGTGGAGTCACAGCACTGAAAATGCTAATGGGAAGGAAAGAGTACCAGAGGATGCGTGAAAAATAGGTTTTATTTTTCTCAATTGTCATCTTGTCTTATATTTAACTCTGAATAGTTCCTTTTCTCTCTTTTATCTTATTCATGCTGGACTTACGTATAATAGGTTTCCCAAAAGAGAATTAAAACATTAATTTTAGCTTAAAATTTTATCCTCTTGCCTTACAGACTGGATTAAGGCCCACATTTGTTACAATGTTCACATTCAAACATCTTTGGGCAACTAGAATGATTCTCTTATTGGGTAAGCTCACTGTGTCCCTGATCCCACATTAGCCCACAACCCTACCTATTCAGGAAAGGTGGAAATGAATTCGGGCAACAGGCTCAAGAAAACCTGCCAGGAAGAAATGTCTTCATTCAGCCTTGTTTGTCCACAACTTTTCCGTGAACTGCTGTGGGTTTAACTGGATAGAACGTTCCATGCTGGCAATGGCAATGTCAACTTAAGAATTAAATCTGGCCAGGTCAGAAGAGTGCTGGGGGGCAGTCTGAGGGACTGGAGGGGCGGGCAGACAGTGAGGGGGGATTGTGATCCTGCCCAGCTGTTCTCAGGGTCTTGAGAGACTTCCGATGACCTGACCCTCCTCTCCTCCGGTCGCTTCTGCTTGTCCTGATGGCAGGTGCCAGGGGCTGTTAGGATCACTGATCTAAGTGGAATGAAACAGCAGAACAAATCTTGGCTACTGACGGAACTTCCACCAAGTATCAATTCGTTGTTGATGCATGCTGAATCCTTAAAGAAAAAGCCTTAATAAGCTTGTGTTTAATATTGTCATTCAGTTGGAAAGCCTAGCTCTGAAGGATTTAGACGATACATGTTTATTTCTTTTATTATTAATACACGTTTATATGTGTGCATTATTTAACAATTTTATTTAGAACAAAATATGATTATACTATATCATGTTATATTATGTTATACTAAATAAAGCCTTTAAGATGAAACTAATCCAGAATGCCCAATAGTTTCCAAAAGAAAATTATTTAATATAACTCAACTCGGGACCCTGACAATGTACAAAAGCTCTGTGCCTTCCATTGAGTAATTTCTACTGAAATATTTGTATTCAACTGAAAAACGTGCTGGAAAGAGAAACAGGGAGACAGGGCACTGTGCAAAAACTCTGGACTGGCTAACCAGCTGTAGAGTTTGGGGAAGATGGTTACTCTCCACCTCTGAGTCTCAGTCTCTGTATCTGTAAAATGAGATCATTGTAAAACGAGAGCCTCAAAGTCCAGAGCTTGTCACAGACTTGATGGGCTGGGCTCCCAGGCATCCATGGTGGTTACTAAAGAAAAGAACTCCAGGGCCCAGACTCTTGCCTCTGCTTCCACTCCAGATCTCTAAGCATGTGCTGTGATGACACAAGAGTGTGTGTCCATGACTTCAGGCAAACAAACATGTTCCAAGGGCTAATAATAGTGAGACGCAAGGGAGGGAGAGGAACCAGAGAGAAAAGATGGTTCTGGGGTTATAGGTAGAGCCAGACATCATAGAATAGAAACACAGTGCTGAGAGAAGCTGGCCTGGGTACTGTTACCCGCTCCCCGTAGTCAGACCCAAACTCTCCCATCCCTTAGCAAGGACCACTATAATCTGCTCTCACTACGGGTAACTAATTCCTTTTATCCTCCACAATTTTGAGGTTGGTTCAGGCTAAGGACAGCCCCCAGGGTTCAGAACTGGCCCTCAAAACTCCAGCAGCGGGCTTCCCTGGTGGCACAGTGGTTGAGAGTCCGCCTGCCGCTGCAGGAGACACGGGTTCGTGCCCCGGTCCGGGAAGATCCCACATGCCGCGGAGCGGCTGGGCCCGTGAACCATGGCCGCTGAGCCTGCGCATCCGGAGCCTGCGCTCCGCAACGGAAGAGGCCACAACAGTGAGAGGCCCGCGTACCGCAAAAAAAAACCAAAACAAACAAAAAAAAAACCTCCAGCAGCGAAATACATATAACGGTTTATTGCGATAGAATTATTCTTTTATTTAACCAGCTCTTGCCGGGCATCTTTTTATTGCCAGAGAGCTGTTGGGGCTGAAGGCATAAAGAGGATATAGTCCCTGCCCCCAGGGATAGCAAGAGCCTTGCACATAACCACTAACTCTCTTCTCAGTTCTATAGGATTTACAATGTGTAATACGGTCATCAGAGACATGGTCATATCGTACCTAGAGTGATGTCTTCTTATATCCATATCCTATCTCCTGGGCCAGTTATTAAGTAACTGTCTTTCAGTTTGAAGCCCACCCTTCTCTAGCCTGCAACTGGGTTCCTGCAGACTGCAGCTCTGCTCTGACAGTGGGCCTCAGGCTAGTTTGTGCCAACGTAGCTGCAAGGCAGAGGGGGGCTGTGAGGCCGAAAGAGGAAGAGACTTGCTTCTTCCTCTCTGCCTCCTGGTCGTGGGACTGTCATCCCAGCAACGCTTCTTCATTCCAGCAGTGACAGTTGCTTCCCAGAGCAGTAGCTGAATCCAGTTTGCAGTTTTCCGGACATTTAGAACCTGCTTTGTTGGGTCAGCCTCCAAGACATCGGCTGGCACAGGGCTTCTCCGAGTCTGAGTCCCACACTCCTCTGAGCTCAGAGACGCCAACACCAGCAAGTACCATCCATTCTTCAGAGGCCCAAGTTTCAGTTCCATGGGGCCTGTTCTCTCAATTTCTAAGTTTTAATAATGCAACTTCTTCCTGTTGTTTCCTCAGCCTGGGGGCAGTAGCTACTTCCTGCTGCAGCCACCTCCACGATACCTGAAGACTTCCCTTTTCATCTTTCACTTACCTGTGAACAGCTGCAAATAAGGGATCTGGTTTTTTGTCTCCTGATAAGAGTCTGATGGATAAACTGAGAGGCAGCAGAGAATAGTGGGAATGGAAGGAGTTTTGGAGTCACCTGGACTTGGATTTGAATTCTGGCTCTTATACACTTTGAACAGCTA
Source organism: Neophocaena asiaeorientalis asiaeorientalis (assembly GCF_003031525.2). Taxonomy (NCBI): domain Eukaryota; kingdom Metazoa; phylum Chordata; class Mammalia; order Artiodactyla; family Phocoenidae; genus Neophocaena; species Neophocaena asiaeorientalis. The sequence continues at coordinate 7,530,844 of NW_020175670.1, forward strand.
CCTAATTCCTTCCAGCTTTCTGATTCTCTGGTAACAAAGACGGGGTTTCCAGCTATCCTGAGGGTAGCTGAAGGGCTTGGCACAAAATGGTCTGCTCAGTGATAGCAGTCATTATGATTACCAGAGTGTTAGCTTCTAAGGCCAAAGCCAAGGTCTTGTACATCTTATCATTCCCAACAGGATGTATCATAAATCTGTTCATATGATATATGCTTGATAAAGAGATGCGGAATGAAAAAAGTACTTAAACTCTTTGTTACAGTGAACCTGCTTTGAAGGTTACAGTTCATGGATCTAACATGAAACCCTTTGTGGTGATCAGGTTTCATCTTGAAGTTACGGTTTAAAACATCTTTTAAATTGTTATTTTAAAATGAGGAGTCGTGAGTTGACCTGCAGGATAGGAAAAGAAAATCAGTGTCATTCATTCTTCTACCGGCCTGGCAAGTCTTCTTAGAGCCTGGATAATAAGATGTCGGAATGTGCCATAACTTCCAGAAAGAAGCCAAATTTGGTCGGCGAGTGACACATTTGGGGCTCTTTCCAGCTACACAGCAGACATTAGTTTTGTTTTTTGTTTCACTGCATGCTTCATAAACAAAAAAGATTTTGACGACTCATACAATCAGTGATGTCTGAGTGTTGAATTCAAGACTCTAATGTAAACCCTGAAAATGAACAAGGTCCCAAAGGAGTGTCCAGTGCCTTCACGAGTCAGTGTGGATAAAAGTTGTTCCAACACAGAAGGGAGAACAAAGCATCTATTCTTTTCAGTACAACAGATAGATAGACACCCAATCTGGGTAATGGCTGTGTACGCTGGAGGGGTGGAAGTCAGCAGTGTTTTCTTGTTTCACATTTAGGGTTACGTGGGGCAGGGCCTGATAAAGTTATTTGCATCTAAGTCTGGAAGGTGTACAGCCCTGGCCAAGGCTTCCCCAGTCCCAAAGGCCTGAATGGGGATGTGGAAGAACCCAGTTCATTCCAGAATATTGCCTCCCCACAAAAGCCTAAAACTTCTATAAAGAGAAAAACAGCTGCACAAGATCCTAAATCATTCCTTTCTCAAACAAGCCATGAATCTCAGCTAACCAGGGGGGCAGGTTTGAGAGAAGCAGAGCTCGCTGTCATCTTGGATGTCTTTCCTAGCCTCGAAGTAGGTGTTGATTGGGACTTCCCTGGCGGTCCAGTGGTTAAGACTCCACGCTCCCAATGCAGGGGGCCCGGGTTTGATCCCTGGTCAGGGAACTAGATCCTGCATACTACAGCCAAGATCCCACATGTCACAGCTAAGACCTGGTGCAGCCAAATAAATTAATTAATTTTTAAAAAATAATAATAAATGTCACTATTAAAAAAAAAAAGAAGTAGCTGTTGATTTCTTTGTAGAAGGGTGTGACACCTAAACACAGGAAAAGAGACTGCAGTGTGCAAGAGGAACCAGAGAACTAATCATTCTGTTTCTGGAAGACTTTTCTTGTCTCCATATCTACTTATTTGGGGTCCCCAAGACCATGTCCTCCAGGAAGCCTTTTCTGAGCATGCTCCCTTCTCCTAGAGCAGGTGGGCATCACAACGAACACAGAATCCCATCTGGACTGTGTGCAGGCACTGTCTGCTCTCCTATAGCAGCACGCACGCACGCACACACACACACACACGCACACACACGCACACACTGCATGAAAAACAGAAAGAAAGAGGGAGGAAGGAAGGAAGGGAGGGAGGGAGGGAGGGAGGGAGGGGGAGAGAAAATATGAGAGAGAGAGAATCATTCAGAAACAAAAGGGCTCTCAGGCTGTGTGAGCACCAGCCTTTTGTAGAGATCCTTGCTGCTACACGGACTGGTATTATCTTTTCTCCAGTTAATCATTGCCCAGGTTGCCAGTGGAGTGCCTGAACTATCTGCAGAGAGCACCTGGGGGAAAAAGTCTGGGTAACCTGAGAGGGGGAAAAGATTTACTGTGTCTTGGACACTCATTAAGCTGGAGTGTGCTGTCACCTCTGCTGTGCTAATTCACTGCAAGCTAGAGGTTTCCCCTTGGCCTGGACACACGGCTGGTGGTGGTACACTAGGACCCCAGCTTTATAAACAGATAGAGACCGCAGCTTTCAGTGAGCCGGGGCCAGGGTAGAGATGGCAGTGAGGGGAAGGCCCAGATACCAGGCTAGATCGAAGCCAAATATCCCATCAAGCTAGAGGGAACAGCTAGCTGATGAATATGCCTCAGGCAAGTTCAAGGACAGCTGGTTGAAGGCCAGGCAAAGCACAGAGGCCTGCGTGCCCTTTAAGCAGAGCCTGCACATCCTCTGTGCTGGCCCAGCCCAGCCAGTCCTCAGCTGGCTCTTATCTCAGGACACCGAATCTGTGCTTCTCCGCCCAGCCATGCCCAGCCATTTCGTTACCTTGGGGTTTCTTTTTCTCCTAGGTTTCCTAGCCACACTTATTTTGAAAAACGTTAACTCTTTCTTAGCTGAATTAAGGTATAAAGGGTATGCTTACATCTTAGCTAGGAAAAATAAAGAGAAAAAGCACACATAGCCTAGGCATGAGTGACCCGTACAATCCACTTTTTCCATTCTGTCAGAGGGTCATACAGGCTTAGGGGGCAGCCAAACACTGTTCAGTCCCAACTCCTTTGTTAATAGCCTTACACAAGTTAACCTCTGAGCCTTGATTTCCTCATCTCTAAAATGAGGATGATAACCATAACCACCTCACAGGACTGTGTGATAATAAAGATCAAGTCAGTTAACAGGATTGTGGCAGAGGCTGCTACATGTCCACCTATAATGTCTACTCCCTCCTTTTTTTCTAATGGAATTTTAGAAAAAAATCCAGGTAATGGATTTTTACCTGGACACATGGCCGTCTGAAATAAAGACTGCATCTCTGAGTGCCCCTGCAGTTAGTTGTTCCATTTGACTAAATTCTGGCCACTGAGTTACATATGGAGACATGGTGGTCAACTTCTAGGGAAGGTCCTTAAACTGAAAAACAAATGCCTTCTTATCCTCTTCCTTTTGCACTGGTTAGAATGTGGAAGTGATGGCAGAGCTCAAGCAGCCCTCTTGGGTCAGGAGGCAGCACACTAACCATGGTGGAAGAACAAGAAGAAAGAAGCCTGGATTCCTGTAAAGTTGGAGGGAGCCATCATACAGCCAGCCCTTAAGTGCCTACCCTGGGATTCATTATGAAAGAGGAATGAACTAACTTTTGAAAAAAATTTCATTTGGAGGGAGTCTTCAGTTACCATTGAACTAAAATCTAACTAGGGCTGTAGAGTGTGCAGAGTGATTAGCATAGAGTAGGTAAGATCTTATTGCTGTTTATTTGCTTTTTAGGAAGTACACATCAAGGTTCTCAAAAATACACACATGAAGCAGATGGACCAAGAGGGCCAAAGAGGGAGTATTGGCTCACCCTTCCCTGGCCTTGGCACCACTCCCAAGGCCATGTGGGTGGGACGAGAAACACAGTTTTTGCCAGGCAGAGGCTATGGGTCACCAGCCAGGAGGGAGCACCCAACTTCCTGGCCTCACTTTATCCCCACTGCTAAGCCTCTCCCACAAGCAGCACTATGATCTGGAGAAGGGGGAAAAGGACAGAAACAACCCCCATGAACCACAGAAAGAACCCCCATGAAACTTTGGACATAGTAGACCTGGGCTTGCACCCTGGCTCCTCCATCCACTTGCTGTGTGACTTTGGGCTAGTTACGAGCCTCTCTGAGCCCCAGTCTTTTTGTATTAAAACGGAACATGGGATAATACCAACTCCTTGGTGTACTTGTAAGGCTTAAACAAAATGTCAGTCAAGGTCTGAACATAGTGCCTGACACATTATAAGTATCTGGTAAATGTTTAGAAATGAAGCCTGGACTTCATCTCTTACTATTCCCAACCATAGCCCCAGGCTTCATCCAGAGCCATTTACTAACTGTCCGCAGTATGGACTTTTACCAGCACTGTGCCTTTTGTTCACTTGGCCTCTACCTGCAGCTCCATCACTTCTTTCTGTCCCTCCCTATCTTCCACAAATTTTCCGGGCAGCTTTAAGTCCTTCTTGACTTCCAGCCCTGGATGATCTCTCTCCCTCTTCCATGAACAGTGCCAGCATCTGATGTCCAGCCACTCGTTAACATTTACTGCTTTGTACTGGTGTTGAATTTTGAAGTGTGTGTCTCATCTCACCAGCCTTACTTTATGCTCTGCGAGGGTGTGGCTCGTGCCCTTTCCACCTTATATCCCCTTAGCCCTTAACTCAATGAGTACTTGCCTCTGTGAATACTTGCTGAGCAAGGAAACCAAACCCAATTATCCAGAGCCCTGTAACTAATTTCTTTTTCGGTATCCTTTTTGAACCTACATGCCTATTGCGCATCTATGTTCCTTGGAGTTCAAAGCACATAGACGATGGTACCTTCCTGTGATGTCATCAGGGGCTCAGTTACCTTTGCACCTAAGCATCCAACTTAGGTCCAGCGGCACAGATTGCTTGGCTGACCTTGGTCAGTCATGGGGAATAGGGGGAAAATGTGAGAGAGGACTTCATTTAGGAGAAATTCATTACTCCAACCAAGTAAAACGATTTAAAAATATGTTTTATGGGTGATAAGTCAATACTACTATTTGGAGTTTGGGAGCACATCAAATTTGTCTTTTGAAAGAGGAATATTGCAATGTAAGCCATCACTATCGTTTTGAATACGAGAATGCATGTCTTTTTAAACAGATAGGTTGGACTTCTTTTCATGTACGTGTGCGTTATTTGCATGCTGCCTCCGATGCCTCAAGGAGATGAACGGAACAGCAAGAGCCCTGAGCTGGTAGCTCTAGAATGAGTGTCCTCCCCCAGGACGTGAGGCCCTGCTTTCCTTCAAGCAAGCTAAAAAAGGCCCACGGGACTGTGAGGTCATTCCAGCTGCATGGTGGGTCAGAAATATTACAAAAGGAATTCTCGCGCCACCACTATCACTTTTCGGGTAATTGAAGACTCATGAGGGATGCTCATTAACAATATAAATTCCCTGGTTTCTAACTCCACCCCCCCAATCCCCCAGTGACTCCATAGGGCTAGGGTAGGACTCAGGAATCTGCATTTCTACCCAAACTTCAAGTGCAGGGGGTGGTCTGTGGACCACACTTTGAGAAACATGACTTTAAAGGAAAGATGTATCACTCTGAACAGGAGCCGCTACTGCCTTCCTTCCTTCAATCTTTCTACCTGAGATGTGGCAATAATAAAGTAATAATGAGTTAATAATCTGAGTTAAAATGTAGACAGAACAGCTATCTGAGTATAATTTTGAACTAGAGATCCTCCCATCCTGGAGATGTGTGGGTGACTGTCTTTGCCAAAGGAGCTTTCCCTGGAGGGTAGGTCAAAATGTTTTTTGGGGGGTTAGGGGCAGGTCCTGAAAGTGCTCCCCAGCTGTGGACGAGAGAAGTATGTAGGCCACCAGCTGCTCTGGGAGGGTGGCTCATCGGCCTATGTGGCAGTAACCGCTGGCTGGTGGAATGACTCCCTTGGCCACGGGGGGCCCTGGGGGAGGTGATGGCCGTGGCTGGAGAGAGCAGTGCATTCCAGAGGAGAACCAGACCTCCTGCAAGCATGCCGATCTGTGCTGTCAGTCACCTTGGCAGCCATGAAGGAGGGAAAGGGAGGGGCAAATGAGAGGTCTCAGCAAGAGGGCAGAGGCACCATTTAGTCATCGGCGCCCACAGTCCTGCGTTCACTATCCCTGGACTCATCCTCTGCTTCCCCACCCCTAAATCCAATTATTAAACCTGGTCGATTCTACACTTTAGTGTCTTCTAAGTACCCCCTCTACCACTACCATTGTTTCACCGCTGTCACATACTGTGCATCTTTCTCTTTCTGCATATTCCCACCACCGGGACCCAGGCTCGAGTCCCCACCATCCCTCACTTGGACTCAGTAGACTCCTAACCCATTGTCCTTGCCTCCTGTCTCCTGCCCCTAATCCATCCTTCCTACAGCCACCAATGTGTTCTCTCCAAAAATGAAAATCCACGCATGGCCTTCCCTTACTTGAAATCCACAGCTTACCACGGCTCAGTGGTTCTTGAACTTCATTGTGTCTCAGAACCACCCACGGGCTTGTTAAAACATAGCACGTGGCCCCAGCTGGAATGCTCTTCACTCTTTCACATTTTCCCCCTTTATCCACTGAGTTCCTGACCCTATGGTCTTGGTGAAGCCTTCTTCATCTCCTTGCCCTCATTCTCACTCCACCTGCCCCACCACCATCACCATCGCCCACGCACATTGAGTGCTCGCTATGGTACAGCCCATGGAATCCTCAGAGGGGGGAAAAAAATCCATCATGTGGGTCCCATTATTCTTCCCATATTATATAGATGTTGAAACTGGGGCTCAGATAGGTTCAGAACCTTGCCCCAGCCATACAGCTAGAAAATGGTGAAGCCAGAACTCAATCCTAGCAGCCTGTATCCAGTGCCTGGGCTCTTGACCAAGTACCAACTCATCTAGATGAACTAAACCTTTCTTCCTCTTCCTGTCACTTCCAGATATAAACCCACATACGACAGAAGGTAAGGTCTTGCTTACCAGGCTGAGTTATTCGAGGGTGGGTCTTCAACTTTGTTTCCTATGCCTAGCACATAGAGGGAACTCCACTCAGGGTGAATAAAAATATGAATTACTCGCACTAGAGTGTTGGCAAATGTAAAGTAAAATATTTTTGATGGCCTATGAGAAATGAGGAATATTCCAGATGATTACTTAAGCTTCTTATAATATGCTAACTCAACATACAGGTACCATTTTATATTGGGGATACATAGGTATCACTCTATATTAGGGGAAACCCTGACAAGAATGAAAATCCAAAGAACACGATTGCCATCAATTCACCATTTTGACCATTTCCATCTTGGCTCTCCTGACTACACCTTTTAAACATTCACAACGCATGGAGGTTTTCCTCTGGAATAGCGGGAAGGCAGAGGTGTTTGCATGGTAATTTTAGAGGAAACTTTGGTTAAGTCTTTTCTACTGGTCTAGAAAAATACCCTGGGATATCAACATTTTAAACCAAAAAAAATAAAATAAAATAACAGGAGCAGGTGCCTCAGAGTGAAATTTCACGTGTATTTGGAACCAAGGCCAAAACAATGCTTTTCCGTAAATTAACACCATTAACAAGAGAATATCACTTACAATCTATATACAAATCCAAAGTATAGGCAAATGTCAACTTTCTGCTTCTTCTCTCTTTTACTAGGAAGGAAATTGTTGCCAGCCAGCCCTCTTCCCCTGCTGCAACTTTTCTTTCCCAGGTTAAGAAATTACAGTTTGGGTGAAGAAAGGGAAAAAAGCGAGAGAATGCTACACCCCGGAGTAAAAGTGACCTGTCAGCATTCAGTTATTCCAGAACTAGTGCATGCCTCAGAACTCCTCCCCAGTCTCACTCTGGGCTTCGGGCCATGCAGTGCCAAAGGTATTGTTTCTTTTCCATCTGACTTCAAAGCCCTTGTCAGAGCGCACCATAGGTTAATAGGCTCTGTCCACGTGAGTGCCTCCTTGAAGGTACCTGAAGGCCAAGTGTCCACCTGCACTGTTTTGGAAGACAGAGGTGCAGTGAAAAAACCACATCCCTCCCTTCCCACAGTGTACATTCTAATTCGCTTGCTACCAACTGTACAAATTCCTGTTCTCTCAGGCAGGTTTTGTACCCAAGGTAGCTCATTGTCTGGGCCTCCGTGTCTTCTCCCTCCACACAGCACACAGCTTTCAGGGCCTTCTCAGGCCTGCGGAGGCCCAGAGCTTGGGGTCCTTTCCCAGTGGCAATGTGGCAGATTTTAGTTCCTTTCACGCAGTAGGCATATAGGTGACTTCGTTCTGCAACTCCCTGAGGCTGGTTTTTCCTTCCCTACAATTCAGTAGGCACAGATCTTTGCAGTGAAGCCTGCACACACACACACACACACACACACACACACACACACACACACACACACACACACACACACACACACACACACACACACACACACACACACACACAAAACAACTTTTCCAACTCAGGCCCGTTAAGGGCACGATCTCAGACATTTCCTGCCTGAGCCTCGCGGCTTCCTCCTCTGGCATACATGCTCCCCCTACTGCCTGATGCTGGCAACGCACCCCTGGCTCCAGGAGACCCAGGAACGCCCCAGCCTGGCCCTGGAAGAGCCGTGTGGGAAGACTGCAGAGGAATTGCCAAAAAGTGGAACAGTAGATCCGTAAGAATTCTTCCATTGCTGTGGTGAAGGGCCCAAGCTCAGTTTTTTCTTTACATTTCAAGAATAAACTCTGTAATAAAGACTGAATAAAACGTAGGTGTGTGTCTATAAATTGAAGGATAATCATAAATAAAACAGTAATATCTATTAAAAAAAAGACTGAATAAATATTCAATAAATCCTCCCTGAATAGAACGTTGCCAAACAAATTAAATGCAGGCTTCCCCCTAAGAGTTAGATAAATGAAAAGAGCTTTAGACTTGGATTCAGAATCGGGGACTGACATTCAGGTTTTGCTCCTTTATTTGATGAGTGACCTTGCGCACTTTAACCATTTTAAGTCTCAGTTTCTTTACCTGTAATTTGGGCATAATATTATGACTCAGCTCCTAGTGTTATGGAAAGTGAATGAAAGAATGTGAATGCATGAGAAAAGTGTTTTATAACATAAAAATTTAATGTGATTGTCATTATTTTTTTCCCTTCAAATCCAATACACACACACACACACACACACACACACACACCTCCTTTTTCCATATATTTGAGAGGAAATGGTAGTGGAGGCAATTTAAACCCCCCAAAAGGAAGTAGGATAAGGAACCTCAGTCACAACAGGAAATAACCAAAATGCCACCAGAAAAACTGGCTCAAGTAAAAGAAAAAAAAAAGTCCTAGGTTACATTGTAAAGATCAAGCTAGATTTAGTTCATGATTTGGGGCGTTGCCAGCCTGGTTTGACCCCCTAAATTAGGGGGTTTTCAGAGATGATTAGGTAATTCTTTTGACCTTGATTTGACCTCACAAATGGGAATTGTTGCCGGGCATTTTTGGATCTCTTTGCAGTCGACAGGCTCCTGCCTGTTTAAATGTAGGTCTCTCCTCCTTTTCCTGGGGGGCGGGGGGCGGGGAGCGAGCGCCGGGAGCTGGGGCCCCGCCCCCGCCCGCGCCCGGGAGCCGCCCTGCCTGCTCTTGGATGACTCCTCCCTTCCTGGCCTCACAAACTTGCCACATTGTAGGTTGGCTTCCGGAGGGAATGTAAGAAAAGCACTGCCCTCCCGGCCGCACAAAGAAGTTTTACAGTTCGGGTTTAGGTCCAACTTTCCTTCCAAATTTTTGTTAAGAAGAGACAAAATCTTGGATATTTTTCTAGGAGGAAAAAAAAAGAAACCCTAAAGGGAAACATAATAACTTGTCAGGACACATTGCGCTGTTTATTTTCTTGTTTTTCCTGTCTTATTCTTGAAACCTCCCTTCAAAAATCTTACCACCTTTCTTGCCTCTTCCTTAATTTTGTGTTTTTAGGGTAAAGAAGGGAGAGGATTCGAAGCCTAAGGATTTTAAGTCAGCACCAGGCATTCCTAAAACTTGTCATTTGTTTGCAGAACCAGTTTCTCTTCTGGCTGAGATGAAGAGACTACTTTCTGCTTCCTCTCCCCACTCTTTTTAAATTAAACGATCCCTCAGCAAATGCTTGGTGCAAGTGAGATTCAGAAAGTGAGGAGACCCATGTCCATCCTTTAAGTGACTCCAGCCTAAGGACAGTGCCATAGTGACAAGTATTCTAAAGATTGTACTGCATCTCATGGTAAGCTTTGTATGTTTTGCAGTGACCTCCAACTGTACCTTGGCCTCCAGTTGTACGTGCACGATTGGAAACTACTGTCGGGATGACGATAATGCTGTTTTCAAAGGATTTTCACGTTTGGGCTTCATAACCACTCTGGGAGCATGGTGAAGTGATGGAATTAGCTGGTGTTACAATGAAGAGGTGAGGCGCATAGAGGAAAAGTAGTTTGTCCAAGGCCACTCAACTGGTACCCTGTGAAACCCAGACTAAGAGATCAAGGTCTTCCAAATCCTACTCGCGTTTAATGCCCATTCTGTCATTACCACCAACAGGTTCTACAGGCTCTTGTTTATGCCAAAAAACAAACTCTCACCATTTTTGAACAGAGGGTAACATAAGCATTTAAAGTAAGGTAACTTTATAAATTACATAGGGTGTGTATCATTTGCAAAGGGACTCAGAAGCCCTTTTCAACAGATAGTACATTTTCTAAAATTACAATTTCATTTTTAATAAATGGAGGAATTCATTTACATGATTGAAAAGTCACAATTCTAAAGGCTAGTGCACCTGAGAAGTCTTGCTGCCATCTCCTTCCCCTTTATCTCTTTTCTCCACTTCTCTCCTTCACTGGTAAGCATTTTTATTTTTTTAAACCTACGTCTGTTTCTTTAGGAAAATACAGATAAGTACAAAAACGTATTCTTATTTATTTGCAGTCCCACAAAGAAGAGAGCATCTAGTGCATTTTGAATTGGTTTTCTGGACATGGTGGTGGGCTTCGCTAAACCATCTCCCTCTTGCCTGGGAACCCTAGGGACCTGCAAATAACTCTAGTGTAACTGAGAAACCAGAGGTTTCAACTGGGTTGGGGAAACCTAGGTCCCTCCCTTAACCAGAATCAGATGCGGGCCTCTGCAAGCCTGGGATTCTATGCCAGACCCTTATGGGACAGCTAGCTGTTTCACAAGGAGAAATCTGTCTAGGTGCCCAAGTAAAACCCAAATGATATGGTAGGGGCAATGTTTTAAACAGTAATTGTCTGTCTCTGTTGCTTGAAGGATGGTTAAGTGACGAGTCCCAGGAAGTGGCATAGTGTCTGACAGACAGAGGGGCCTTCTATGCAATCTCCAAGTAGGATTCTTCTACCAAAGGAGCTTTCACGTCCTTCCCGTCGTCAGTGGGCACTGAAAGAATGCAGAAGATCAAAGCCAGGCCACTGCAAGGAGGAAAGTCAGGGGCTCTCTGAGAACAGGAACACCAGGCCAAGAACTGAGAAATGGAAGGGCCAGTGTAGGTCAGACCACCTGGACCACCATTGGTCTAGACTCAAGAAAGGAAGGACACAGACCAAACCAGCAAATGTAGAGACTATCTAGGGGTTTACAGCAGTTCCTCACGAGGAGGGACTGGAGGTACAACGGGTCCCCTCCAGATTCTCTATACCATTGACAAGATAGGTCCTGAGGAGATGGCTGAGGGGTGTGTCACAGAATCACCTGCTGTCCCTTGTGTTAGTTTACTAGGGCTGCCACAACAGAGTACACATAAACGGGGTGACTTATATGACAGAGATGTATTGTCCCACGATAATTGAGGCTAGAAATCCAGGATCAAGGTGTCTGCAGGGCTGGTTTCTTCTGAGGGCTGTGAGGGCGGAATCTGTCCCAGGCCTCTCTCCTTAGGTTGTAGATGGTCGCCTCTCCCTGTGTCTTTTCACATCATCTTTCCTCTGTGTGTCTGTCCAAATGTCTCCTTCTTATAAGGACACCAGTCACACTAAATTAGAGCCCACCCTAAGAACCACATTTCAATTTGGTTACCTTTGGAAAGACCCCATCTGCAAATTAGGCCACATTCTGAGGTACTGGGGGTTAGGATCCCAACATATTTTTATTTTATTTATTTATTTAATTAAATTAATTAATTAATTTATTTTTGCGGTTCGCGGGCCTCTCATTGTCGTGGCCTCTCCCGTTGCGGAGCACAGGCTCCGGACGCGCAGGCTCAGCGGCCGTGGCTCACGGGCCCAGCCGCTCCGCGGCATGTGGGATCTTCCCGGACCGGGGCACGATCCCGCGTCCCCTGCATCGGCAGGCGGACTCTCAACCACTGCGCCACCAGGGAAGCCCCTATTTTTATTTTTTTTAATGTTTAAAGAATTTATTTAAATTAAAACTTGCAGCTTACCATGGACATTAGTAATAACACACTGCTAATACTTTTTACCCTTTTAACTGAAAATACCAAAACCCAAGATTTTCCAGGGTCGTTCTTATAATTATTATCATTATTATTTTGTATGGCTCTTAATAAAGCTTTCTGATGTTAAATGTGAGGAATTTGAAAAATCACTTTCTACATTTTCTATTCTCATGGTATTTACACTTATAAAGTTTACCATCTTAACCATTTATAAGTGTACAGCTCAATGGTATTAAATACATTCATACTGTTGTACACAATCAACACCTTCCATCTCCAGAACTCTTCATTCTGTAAAACTCAAACTCTAGACCCATTAAGCAATGATTCCCCACTCGCCCCTTCCCCCAGCCCCTGGCAATCACCATACTACTTTCTGTCGCTGTCATTTTGAGTTCTCTAAGTTCCTCACATAAGTGAAATCATACGGTATTTGTCTTTTTGTGACTGGCTTCTTTCACCTAGTATATTGTCCTCAAGATTCACCCATGTTGTAGCATATTGCAGAATTTCCTTCCTTTTCAAGGCCGAATAATATTCCATTGTGTGTGTATATATCACATTTTACTTATCCATATATCCATTGGTGGACACTTGGGTTGCTTCCATGTTTTAACTATTGTTAAACATGGGTGGACAAATCTCTCTTCAAGACTCTGCTTTAATTCGTTTGAATATATACCCAGAAGTAGGTCACTTCATAATTCTATTTTTAATTTTTTGAAGAACCACCGTACTGTTTTCACAGCAGCTGTGTTATTTTACATTCCCACCACCAGTGCTCCAGTTTTTACACATCCTTGCTTATTATTTTCTGTGTTTTTGATAGTAGCCATCTTGATGGCTGTGAAGTGGTATCTCATTGAGTTTTGATTTGCATTGTCCTGATGATTAGTGATGAGCATCTTTTCATTCCTTTTCAGATTCACAAGTGTCCTTCCCATTTCTAGGAGTGCTGGCCTCACACCCCTATTCCGATATTGAGAACAAAGCCACACAGAGTCTGTGGAAGTGTTGTATTAATTAGGCATATTTTGGGAAGTAGGAGGCGGTTTAAAACTCCCTACTTTATAATTGGTTGCATATATACTTAATGTATACTAAAACTAACATGGTCTCATTTTGGAGAGTGGGTCCTGTCGTTTTCAACAAATCCTTTCTTTGTCTTTATAAAGTCCAATGCAGGAAAAAAAAAAATCTCTCCAACTACTACGCCATAAACCAAGCTCCTTCACCACTGTCTCCCCGCAGTACACACACCTGACCACCGAAGTTGAGATCCTGATGCCCAAATTGTGCAAAATCACATGTTCCTTTTACTCAGAAGTCAGATTTTTCTTTACCTACCACTTGGAAGATATACTAAGCTAAAAGGTACATCACTCTCTAGAGCTGGGCTTTTAGTGATGTGGTTATTAATCACTTTATTTTTGTTCCTGTTAAATCTGGCCTGACATCTTGCTGAGACGCTGTGACAAACACTTTGGACCCATGACTCGGCGGGACCAGGTGTGGCTTGGCCCGCCCCTTGTCAGGCAGGCGAAAGCCGCCAAGCTCGGTTCAAACATGCTCGAGGGATTCGGCACCTGGAAATCCCCACAAAGCTAATTCCGTTCCAGATCTTTCTCAACACCCAGAGGAGGGAACACAAGCACTGATTGTCCTTGCAAGTTTCCCTGCCTGCAACTCCATGGTCTAGGGGTTTGTGAGGGCTGAGGGTAGGTAGACATGTCTGTTTATCAGCGTAGGGTCTCAAGTCAGGAAGCAGATCTGATGCCCTAGAGCTCAGTGACCCAATGTTGCACCCTGTGATTGTGAGGGGTGATATTTAGAACAGAGTGACTGCCAGCCCATGGGTGTCAATGGCAAACCCCTTTCCCAGGCTCAGACCAATGGCCTATTTTCCTTAGGACTTTGTGATTCTTGTTGCTTCCTGTCATTCTTGTTTTCCACGTTTCTTGGGTTCCATCCTTGTTTTCCACGTTTCTTGGGCTCCATCCAATGCTGAGTAATGATTCAGAGCCAGAAGCCCCGAGGCATGAAGCTGCCACTCCAAAGAGGGGAGTAACTAACAGCTCCGGGCACGAAACTGGGGGCGCCTCACCTGGCACGCAGGCTCGTGGCCTCTAGGCGCCTATAGGAGGACTCAGGTGCAGCCAGGGTGGGGTGATTAGTTTTCTGTGGCAGGGCTGGGGAGAAGCGGGGGTGTTCCCGGCTGAACCTCCATCTCTGGTCTTCCTGGGAGACGTCCATTACTTCACACACAAAATGTGACACCCTGGAGGCTCTTGCCCCCCTTCCTTTCTCCTCCCCTGTTCCATCCCAGGCCAGGTCCTTCTTTGGAAGTATTTTACTGCAACATTGCCTTGCAGGGAAGGAAGGAAAGATCTGAAATGGGGAAGAGGTAACACATGACGTCCCGTGCATGACCCCAGCCTGTGACATCCACCGGATTCTGCACTGGCCCCAACTCCTGGTGGGTGGGCCACAGGGCCGGCATGGGAATTCAGTGGGGCTGACAGAAGGCCTGAGTGAGACGCCAGCCTCGAGAGTGAGCTCTCGACGTGCACTGTACAAGATGACGGCAAAGGTGAGGGTAGTGCCAACAGCCAACGTTCACTGAGTGCCGTCTGTGTGCCAGGTGATGCTCAGTTTCATCCGCCTAGCAATCCTGTGAGGTCAGGACTATTACAGTTCCCATTTTACCAGTAAGGAAACTGAATCACAGGGAGGTCCAGGATCGCACAGCTAACACAAGGCAGAGCTGACATTTTAGACCTGGCAGTCCAGCTCTGGAGTCGGCACTGCCAGTCATAGCTGTATATCAACAAAAACATGGTATTATTTTCCCCACATTACAAATGAGAAGACTGAGATGCAGAGAAGTCCAGTCGCTTGCCCCGTCCACACTGCTGGGTGACACAGAGCCACCAGGCACCTCCCGTTCTGGCCCTGGCCCACTCCCATGTCGATCAGGGGAGGCTGAGGATGGGTGGAGTCAGGATGTAACTGCTTCCTTCTCCCCCTTCTCCACTCTGAGTTTCCACCTTCCTCCTAAAACTTTGAGCTCAGGTGACAGGAAGCTACCAGAAAAAGAGCCAGATAGTGAGTGAGCGGGTGAGGAAATCAGAAACCTGCACCTGCCGATCCAGGAATCAGTCCAACACGCCTTATGGAACTGACACCTGGCCACCCAGGTAAAGTGTCCAGATGCCCCAGGCAAAGAGAAGTGAACATTAGAGGAAGTTAGAGTTTCCAGAAAGGTGAACATGGAGTAGTAGAGAAAATAAAGAGGGCTAAGATGTGATGGAAACAGGCTGGAATCAGATACCCTAGATTTCTATGGTGGGAAGAACAATAGAGATTAATGAGTCCAACCTCTTGTATATTATTAATAATGCCCAGTAATTGATCGGGCACTTAATATGTGCCAGGCATTGTGCTAAGTGCTTTCCTTGTGCCTGCAACAGTCCTGAGGTGCAGGTGCTATATTTTTCTTCATTGGGAAACTGAATCAAAAGTTAATTGGCCCAATAATAGGTAGATCAAGGCAGTCTCCCTTCTCCAAAGCCCACATTCTTTTGTACTCTTTAACATTTTATGATGGACCATTCCACACATACACAAAGTTAGAGAGAATGTTATAATGAACCCCCATAAATCCACTGACCAGTTGCAATAATCATCAACACAAGACAGATCTTGTTTCATCATCTATCCCCCATCCACTCTTCCACTACTCGATTATTTAGAATCTCATACATATTATTTCCGTACCATAACAGCCTCTTAGTATGTGTACATACCTTAATAGCTATCCCCAAGAAAAAAAGGACTTTCTTAACCTAGCCATAATACTAGTGTTATATCTAAAGAAAATAACAATAATTTCTTAATATCATCAAATATCCAAACATGGTTCGGATACCTCAGACTATCTCATAATTGTATTTTTACAGTTAGTTTATCTGAATTGGAATAAGAAGTAGTCCCCACATTAAAAATAGAACTGCCATATGATCCAGCAACTCCACTCCTGGGTATATATCCAAAGAAAATGAAAACACTAACTCAAAAAGATACATGCACCCCAATGTTCATAGCCGCATTATTTACAATTGCCAAGATACAGAAGCAACCTAAGTGTTCCTCAACAGAGGAATGGATAAAGAAGAGGTGGTATACATATACAGTGGAATACTACTCAGCTATAAAAAAGAATGAAATTTTGCCCTTTGCAACAACATGGATGGACTTGGAGGGCATTATGTTTAGTGAAATAAGTCAGAGAGAGAAGGTCAAATACTGTATGATACACTTATATGTGGAATCTAAAAACCAAAACAAGCTAGTGAATATAACAAAAAAGAAACATACTTGCAGATACAGAGAACAACCTAGCGGTTACCAGTGGGAAGAGGGAAGTGGGAAGGGGCAAGATAGGGGTAGGGCATTAAGAGGTACAAACTACTATGTATAAAATAAATAAGCTACAAGGATATATGGTACAACACAGGGGGTATAGCCAATATTTTATATTAACTATAAACAACCTTTAAACATTGTGAATCACTGTGTTGTACACCTGAAACGTACAATACTGTAAGTCAACTATACCTCGGTGTTTTTTAAAAAGTCCCCACATTGCATTTGGTTGATACATAAGGCACCCTCCCCACTGCCATTCATTTGTTGAAGAGATGGAGTCATCAGCCCTGTAAAATCTCTGACGTTTTGGATTTTGCTGATTATATCCCTGTGTTGTCATTGAACATGTTCCTCCATTCTCTGTATTTCCTGTAAACTGATAGATCTAGAGGTTTGATTAGATTCACATTTCATTGTTTGGCCAAGCCACTTCATAGGCAGTGCGTAGTCGCGGCCCTATGCTCATGCCTACTTTTCTCCAGAAGACAAAAGGTCTAGCCCAAGCTCACAAAGCTTATGAAAGCCAGAACCAGGACTGGAACCCAGTCTTCCAACTCCAGGCCTCTGTCTTTCCGCCCGTCACAGGTCTTGAATCTAGAATTTTCTCTTGGAAAGGGAGGACACTTTGGCTGACATTTAATCTTCTACCTTCTTCTATAAGAGAAGCCAAGAGAGGAGCGGTGGGAAAGTTCGAAGCTTTCTTTGGCTTATGGTAATATTTAAATTTTTTAAACAGATGATGGGAGGGAGGGGTCTCCCCAAGGCTGGGTGGGGCTATGCACCTTCTGCTTTTGCCGGAGGAGTGGAAGCACTTAAGCCAGAGCTCTGGCACAGAAAGGAGCTGGAGCTCTTTTCAAATATTGAGAACCAATTTACCTGAGTGAGTGCTGACAGGAACATTTCATCTTTTTGACTTATTCATTTTTCTTGACTGGAAAGAGGTGGGTGAACACTTGCAGCACTGGAGGCCTAAGGAGACACACAGAATTCCACTTGGGGGAATAGGAAAGGGAGAGCTAATGAAGGTAGCAAACATTCTGTGCATTTCAGCAGTGAGCACTTTTTTTTCTATTTCTGCTACACTGAGCATGCAAACGCCAGAACCAAGACTGCATGACACAGTAAACAAAACTCTTCCCATTGCAAGGGGGAGAAATCACCTTATACCAAAAATTGGACCAGGGGAGGTATGGGGGAGGAAAGATGGCCCAAACACACAATAACAGTGGGAGTTCACTGGAAAACTTTATGGAAAACTAAGTATAAAACTAAGTTTATGGAAAACTAAGTATAAAACTAAGTTTATGGAAAACTTAAAACAGGCCAGGTACGTTATATGTAGTATCTCATTTAATCCTCACAACAGCCCTGCAAGGTAGAACGTAGGTGATTTAATCTGAATCTGCAGGTGAGGAGGGATGTGAAATCACACAGATACTATCAGTGAAGTCAGAATTCAAATCTCTGTCTTTCTCATTTAGTGTCTGTGGCTTAACCATTAGGCTACAAGGTCAGCTAAATGAAGATGGGGTAGCAATTTAGAAGGGAGCTTTTGTAGGGTTCAGGAGTGGCTTGGGTAAGGCATACAGGGGTCCCCAGCCTTGGGGGACCAGTCATCTGACATTTTAACACAGGTCTCCAAAATCCATGAAGCAGATTTTACAGGTGGAGGGATGGGAAGGCTCCACAAGGAGAAGCAACAGTTAGGCACTCTCCTGCTCTCTCTCTGTCAAGTTTAAGGCTCCTAACTGGGAAGGATTATCAGGGTCACACCTGGCACATGCAAAGCCTTAGTGTGAATTCAAAAGTGACACCTCTTGTGGGTGGATAAATTGCAAAAGCTGCCCCTCTGGGAGGCCGCTTCTGCAAGGGTGATATCTGTGTAGGGCTCACAGCCTGAGCCAGTGGCAGGTCAGATTTCAGCCCCCTTCGTGCCCTCAGCCAAGCCAGAGAGTAAGCAGAAAGCCCTGTAAGAGCTAAGCTAGTTTCCCACCCAACGCGCTGTATACTTGTCAAGCCCAAGTCACCCTTGCTGAGCTGTTTCCATCTTTTGGTGGTTGGTTCACATGACTGTGATCTCAAGTCAGCTCAGAAGAGGGCAAAGCCCAATTACTAGATTACTCACAGTGCTGGTTTTCTTTCTTTTTTCTTTTTTTTTCCACCACATTCAATGCTGTGGCAGTCAAATTTTCCCCATCTCACTGGTTTGACCCAAGAGGCCAGGCTGATAATACTCTAGCCAGCCGGACAGCCCAGAGATTGCAACCATACCAATCTTTCTTTTTTAATAGAGCTGATTAACTTAAATGGCTTATTTTTGTCATTGGATTTTGTAAAAGAACATGAAAAATATTTGGCATTTTATAAACATTTTTTAAACCGTGCTAAAAGCTCAAGGTAAATATGAATCAGTACAAACCATCAGGAAATAAATTTGGTCATAACTTAGATATGGTCATTCCACTTTTGGAAATTTACAGTCAAGAAATGCTAAACAGAAAACAAAAACTTCTATTTACAAAGATATTCACAGCTGTATTATTTAAAATAGAGAACAAGTGGAAATCAGCTGTTCTTTATGAGAGAGCATGTAAGTTGGTAAATTATGGCATGTATCACATAATAGTTTTACATAGTTTTTATAACTTGTCTTTGTTAGATGATATAAATGCCTATATTGTTATATTATGGGAGAATATCAGGAAACTTATAAAGTGTGACCACAGCTACGTCAGGCTTGCTTAAAAGAATTCAGAAAGACAATATACTAAAAGCAGTCTTATTAGACCTAATGATAAAATAACTAACATTTCTTGAATTTCTACTATGTTCTGGGTATTGCTCTAGTGACTTATGTATAGTAACTCAGTTTATCCTTGTAAGAACACCTTGAGGTAAGTACAACTATTATGATCCCATTTTACAGATGAAGGAACTGCGGCAGAGCATTAAGCAACCCGCCCAAGTCACACAGCAAAGAAGGTCAAATCTGTGAGAGAAATCCAGGAATCCTCAACAACCATGCCTCCTAGCCGTCAATAGGTTCATGGAAAAATAGACAAAGGATGGTATGGAGAGATATCATTAAAAATGTTACACAGAACAGAGTGATCCTGGAACATTTTGTCATAAGGGAAAGCAAGGAAGCTATCAAACACTAGAGGGCTATTGTCAAGAGCACTCAAGAGCTAAATGGAAGAGGTTCCCCTCGCCTAAGGAAAATATATCTGAGAATCAATAATTGTGGTGGATTGAAATACATCTCTCTCTCTCCCTCTCTCTCTCTCTCTCTCTCTCTCTCAGGTCTTCGTTCCTGTGCGAGGGCTTTCTCTAGTTGCGGCAAGCGGGGGCCACTCTTTATCACAGTGCACGGGCCTCTCACTATCGCGGCCTCTCTTATTGTGGAGCACAGGCTTCAGACGCGTGCAGGCTCAGTAGTTGTGGCACACGGGCCTAGTTGCTCTGTGGCATGTGGGATCCTCCCAGACCAGGGCTCGAACCCGTGTCCCCTGCATTGACAGGCAGATTCTCAACCACTGTGCCACCAGGGAAGCCCACATCAATATTCTTAAACCTATATGTTTAAAATTACTCAGGGAAAAAACCTCATTGGTCCCTTTAGAGGAACTAGGAAATAACTCATTATTTTGAAAACTGGTAAATAGAGGAAAAGGAATCAAGCATTTATACTGTATAGAACCTAGGGTAACTAAATTGTTGATGGGAGCAAATTTTTCCTTATGGAAATAGTCCAGATAGTAAGTGAGGCACGAATAATAGATTAGCACAATTTTTAACCCCTGATAAGATAATGGATTAGGCAATGGAGGTTAATGTTACAGAAAAAGACATAGCCAGGCAGTTGTGCTTACTGAGGGAATTATCACATCACCATCTATGAAGTATTCAAGCCAAAAAAACAAAACCTGAATCAGATTCCACCTCTAGATGTGACTTCCAATTTATAAGAAATGCAGGAGACAGAAAAGTGTTTTAAGTGACACAATGGGGAATGAAATTAGCAAAATCTAATTTTATAAGACAAAAGAGCTAGTTTCTTCAACATGTAAATTGCAAGGAAAAAAAAGGGAAGTGGGACCTTAGAGATTAAAGAGACTAATTGCAATGATCTCATTTGCATCCTATTTGGAGGAAAAATCCCTCAAAACATTTTTGAGACAATCAGAGAAATTCAAATACTTCTTGGATATTTGACTGAATTAAGGGATTACTGTTCATTCTGTGTGTGATGATGATATTGTAGTTATACTTTTAAAAAGGAGTCTTGTCCACACCATCTCGAGCATTTATTGTTTGTAGATTTTTTCATGATGGCCAAGAGGCACATGAAAAGCTGCTCAGCATCACTAATTATTAGAGAAATGCAAATCAAAACTACCATGAGGTATCACCTCACACCCATTAGGATGGGCATCATCAGAAAATCTACAAACAACAAATGCTGGAGAGGGTGTGGAGAAAAGGGAACCCTCTTGCACTGTTGGTGGGAATGTAAATTGATACAACCACTATGGAGAACAGTATGGAGGTTCCTTAAAAAACGAAAAATAGAATTACCATATGACCCAGCAATCCCACTACTGAGCATATACCCTGAGAAAACCATAATTCAAAAAGAGTCATGTACCACAATGTTCACTGCAGCACTATTTACAATAGCCAGGACATGGAAGCAACCTAAGTGTCCATTGACAGATGAATGGATAAAGAAGATGTGGCACGTATATACAATGGAATATTACTCAGCCATAAAAAGAAATGAAACTGAGTTATTTGTAGTGAGGTGGGTGGACCTAGAGTCTGTCAAAGAGTGAAGTAGGTCAGAAAGAGAAGAACAAATACTGTATGCGAACACATATGTATGGAATCTAAAAAAAAAGTGGTTCTGAAGAACCTAGGGGCAGGACAGGAATAAAGACACAGACGTAGAGAATGGACTTGAGGACACGGGAGGGGGAAGGGTAAGCTGGGACAAAGTGAGAGTGGCATTGACATATATACACTACCAAATGTAAAATCGCACAACATTGTAAAACAATTATACTCCAATAAAGTTGTTTTTAAAAAAAGGAGCCTTGTCTTTTAGAGGTGCATTCTGAAATATTTGTGGATGAAAATATATGATTTTTAGAATTCACTTTAACATATTTCAAGAGTAAGGGGGAAGTGAATGGGGGACGGTTGCAATAAAGATTTGCCATGAGGGTTTCCCTGGTGGCACAGTGGTTAAGAATCCACCTGCCAATACAGGGGACACAGGTTCGAGCCCTGGTCCAGGAAGGTCCCACATGCCGCGGAGCAACCAAGCCCATACACCACAACTACTGAGCCTGCGCTCTAGAGCCGGCAAATGTGCCACAGCTACTGAAGCCCGCATGCTAGAGCCTGCGCTCTGCAACAAGAGAAGCCACCGCAATGAGAAGCCCGCACACCACAACGAAGAGTAGCTCACACTCGCCGCAACTAGAGAAAGCCCAGGTGCAGCAACGAGGACCCAACACAGCCAAAAATAAATAAAAAAAAAAAGATTGGCCATGAATTGATCATTGTTGAAGCTGAGTGATGGGTACATAAGGGCTGATCATACTCTTCTTTCTTCTTTTATACAGGGTTTAATATTTTCATAATAAAACATTTTTAATGGTACAAACATATCTTAATTTTGATCTTACTTAAAGTATTTAAATCGTTTGCTGTAGAATTGAGGGTTGGTATAAGGCGATGGATGAAGACATGGACTAAGGACCAGACTACCTGCATTTGAACATCAGCTCTATTGCTTACCAGCTGGGTAATCTAGAGTAAGGAACTTCATGTCACTCTACCTCAGGTTCCTTATCTGTAAAATGGGGTTAACAATGCCACCTACTTAATACTTCATTGAGTTATTATGACAATAAAACGAGTAGAATTTCTCCAGTGTCTAGAACAGTCCACAGCACATGTTAAGCACTATATGGGTATATGATATTTATTGAGTTTCTTTTTTTTGTTTTTGGACATAAGAGTCCTGAAAAATGTCTCCACTCATTTTGCATTTTACAAGTATGATTCTGATTCTGATCCCACTTCTGATCACCAACTCCGATTCTGATACCAACTAATGATTCTGGTACCAATTCCAACATGTGGGGTTTTTCCCCACATATCCAAGCAATTAATTCTCGAACTCCAGCTGGGTGTCCTACTATTCAACTCAGTTCTGACACTATCTATCTGGAGAGAGCATCAGATCCCACAGGTTAAGGGCTCAGTCCCACAAGACTGCCCACACACCCCCAACTTCAGATGCCAATCAGAGGTGCTGGCACATTTCTGACCCACCAGCTATAGACTGAAGATTCCAACGACCCCCTCCTTGGGTTCAATTAATTTGCTAGAGGGCTCACAGAACTCAAGAGAAACACTTTACTTATAGATCACCAGTTTATTATAAAAAGATATAACTCAGGAACAGCCAGATGGAAGAGATGCATAGGGCAAGGTATGGGTAAAGGGCATAGGACTTCCATACCCTCCCCAGCTGTGCCATTCTCTCCAAGTATTCATGTGTTCACCAACAGGAAGCTCTCCAAACCCCCTCCTTTTGGGTTCTATGGAAGCTACATTGTGCATAGACATCACTGATTAAATCATTGGCTATTGGTGATTGAACTCACCTTCCAGACCCTCTTCTCTTCCAGGAGGTCTGGGTGTGGGACTGAAAGTTTCAACCCTCTAATCACTTGGTTGGTTCTCCCAGCCAGCCCCCATCCTTAGGTTACACAGGTGCTTTGCAAAAGTCACCTCATTAACATAACAAAAGACACCTTTGACGCTCTCATCACTTAGGAAATTCCAAGAGCTCTGTGCCAGAAATGGAAGACCAAATATATATATTTCTAATTATTAATCACAATATAACAATATTTACCCATTCAATTGCTCACCCTTAATACATTTTCCACTTTCTTTAAAGTAGAACAGGAATTTAGAGACGCAAAGGGCAAATCCTGCTAGATTTTTTAAAATAAATAAAATAAATTTATTTATTTTGTTTTATTTATTTTTGGCTGTGTTGGGTCTTTGTTGTGGCATGTGCGCTTTCTCTAGTTGTGGCGAGCAAGGGCTACTGTTCGTTGCAGTACATGGGTTTCCATTGCAGTGGCTTCTCTTGTTGCGGAGCATGGGCTCTAGGTGTTTGGGCTTCTGGTTGTGGCACGTGGGCTCAGTAGTTGTGGCTCGCGGGCTACAGAGTGCAGGCTCAGTAGTTGTGGCACACTGGCTTAGTTGATCCTCGGCACGTGGGATCTTCCCGGACCAGGGTTCGAACACATGTCCCCTGCATTGGCAGGAAGATTCTTAACCACTGCACCACCAGGGAAGCCCCCTTGCTAGATTTTAATGATTTACTTTCAGTTTTTTATAGTTGCTTGTCCACACCTAATCTAACAGTTTGTTTGGGTTTTTTTGCGTGCATCACCTTTATAAGTCTTTTCAAAGCAACTTGATTTTCTTAAGACTGTTCTTTCTGCTTTATATTTTCATAATTTACATGATTCCTAACTATATTACAAATTTTAACTGCAACCATTTTAAACACATCTGGGAACAAAGAAACTGGCTCTTGGTAAGCAGACAACACAACTGGTGGAAGAAGTGCTCAGACGCTTTCTGAGAATGCCACTGGCATGTGTTAAGCTGGCTGAGGGCATCAGACATATGCTTTACAGATGGAATGGAGGCTGCATCAGTTCATCTGGTGGGTTTGTTAAGGGGAAATCAGTTAGGGGAACCTGGCATATGCAAATTAACAGTGGCTGTGTTTGAATAGTGTCGTCTTCCTTCTATTCCAATTTGTTTTAATGATGATGTATGACAACTCCACCACAGAAAAAAATCAACACTTCAAATCTTTGAGAATATTTGTTTAGCAAATCCATTCACAGAGGACTAGAATGCAAACACGAGGAAAATGTGCAAGAATATTGCTAATCCATACACCCTTGTATGCAAACAACGGGTGGCTGGATTCTACAGAACACTAGGCTCTGAGCATCTGCAGTCCTCATTGTCACTTGTTGCAAAGACAATGTATATACCAAGCACTGCTGTTACAGGGTGTGATTCCCTAAATGCCACAACAGTCCAGCTTCATACTCATAAGGTTCACATACTCTAATATTCACATTCTAGTTTCATTTTGACTATTAATGCTCAGAGTCCTTCTTGAGCAGGAGAAAGGAAGTGAGAGAGGTGTGTAGCTACTGCTGTATTCATTCCCATCACTTGATAGAGGGGGAAGCCAAAGTTACAAGTCAGATCTGTTTTTATTACCCCGGGGCATTCTGCATCTCTCCTTTGACTCGGAGATTTGATCATAGGGGCACTTACTTCATGGGTGCACTCGCTAGAGAAGTATTTGAACTAAGCGCACCTCATTGCAGTGACAGTTTAAAAGGACAGGTGTAAGATATTGCATATAGCTCCCTGTGCTGTACAGTAGGTCCTTGTTGTTTATCGATCTTATATATAGTAGTGTATATCTGTTAATCCCAAATTCCAAATTCTTATAATAACCTATGATGGAAAAGAATCTGAAAAAGTATACATACACATATATATATATATGAATACTTATGACTGAATTACTTTGTTGTATACCTGAAACATTATAAATTAACTATACTTCAATTTAAAAAGAAGGTACAAATATGGTAGAACTAATATTTTTTTATGAAAAGTACGAGTGCAAAGTTGTGGCTGGGAATCACCAGTTGCTACTCCTCGGCACTTCACTACATGCTTCTAGAAGTCTGAGTCTGGAGTCCTTTCTGATGGGTCCCACCACTTACGAATTGTGCAGACGAAACTGAACGAATCCTGTCCCTGGACTACTTAAATATAATGATGTCACTCACAGATAGTACATTCACAATTACATTTAATCAGGGGAATGTATTTCCTCGTTATCTCAACGTTCCTCATGAAAACAAGGTCAAACAGAAAATAAAGTACACAGCAGCTCCCACTGAAGAAACATCCTCAAATATTTCCCGCAACTCACTCCACCTTATTCTATTTTTCTTCTAAGTGCCAGCAAATCACTCTTTCATAGACTGAAATCTTGCTGGCATTATTCAAAATAACTCCAAACCACAAATATTTATTGGATTCATTCATTCACTTAACAATTGTTGAAGGATCACCAATAATTTATGCAAGATGCCTGAGAACCAGGCTTGGAAAAGAAAGATCACTGTGGCAGTGCCATTTCTGAAGCCAAGGAAAAATGGTATCTATCTGATTATGCAATCAGATACTTCTGAAATTATTGTTATCCTCATAGGAGTCTATGAATATAATCATAGTGAGAGTCTGTGAGTTTCTGCAGTACAGAAATCCAACTAAAGGCAGTCCAGAGTTATAAGAGCATGGAGTATCACTATGGTTTCTTTGGAGTCCAAAGGCAAGAAAGCACCCAACAGAATCCCCAAAATATAAGTTGCTTTAAGCCAAAATCTAGAAAAAGAGGTACATTTATCACAAACGTGTTCCTCAAATACTATCTAAATTAAGCCCAACAATTTGGTTTTCAATCTGTCATTTGTCTCAGTCTAAAAAATAAAAAGTAGAAGACGAGAATGAGGTCGGTGCTGCTTGTGCAAGACTATTTTCAACAATTTCTGCAATAATTTCTCTTTGCGTGGCATCTTTGCAGGGTGACTTTGCTGCTCTTTTAATGAAGAGGTGGTATATATTTTCCCCTCCTTTAATCTGGGCTGGCCTTGCAAATTGCTAGACTAATAGCATGGGATAGAAGCGATGCTGTGTGAGTTCCAGACCAGAGCGTCACGAAGCCTTGTAGCTTTCTTAGAGCTGCCCTGAGACTGCCATGTAAGAAAACCAGTCTAGACTATGGAAATTTGAGGCCACATGCAGAAGCACTGCAAGGCATGTGAGTGAGGCTGGCTGGACCTTCCAATCTGAGCCTCCAGCTGGATGCAGACACACAGGTAAGCCCAGGTGAAATCAACAGAAGAAAAGCCCTGAAGGACTCATCAATTACTGTCGTTTCAAGCCATTTAAGTTTTTCTCGTTGTTCTTATATAAAAGTTACCATTCTAACCATTTTAAAGTGTGCAGTTCAGTGGTATTTAGTATAATCACAATATTGTACAACCATCACTACAATCTAGTTGGACGATACTTTCAACACCCACAGGAAACCTTGTGCCCATTAAGCCGTCACTCTCCATCATGCCTTCCCTCCAGCCCCTGAAAACAGCTCATCGGTTTTTCTGCCTCTGTGGATTTTCCTATTCTAGATATTTCATATAAAGGGAATCATATGGTATATGTCTTTTTGTTCCTGACTTCTCTCCATTCAGCATGATGTTTTCAAGGTTCATCCATGTTGTAGCATATATCAGTAATTCACTACTTTTGCTGGTCAAATAATATTTCATTCCATGGACATTCCACATTTTGTTTATCTTTTCATCAGTTAACGGACATTCAGATTCTTTCTAACTTTTGGCTCTTAAACTAATGCTGCTCTGAATAGTTGTGTGTAAGTTTTGTTTTTGTTAGAAGAACTGTTTTTCAATTGTTTACAATTTTGGGGGGTTTATACCTAGGACTGGAATTGCTGGATCATATGGTAATTCTATATTTAATTTATTGAGGAATCACCAAATAGGTTTGCACAGAAGCAGGTTTCCATTTTGCATTTCCACTGGTAATGCATGAGGGTTCCATTTTCTCCACACTCTCTCTCCCCATTCTCAGCAACACTCGCTATTCTCTCTCTCTCTCTCTCTCTCTCTTCTCTCTCCACCATCCAAGTGGATGTGAAGTAGTGTCTTATTACGTTTTTCATTTTCATTTCCCTGATGACTAGTGATGTTGCGCGTCTTCTCATTCGCTTGTTGGCCATACGTCTATCTTTGGAGAAATAGCTGTGTCTGCTCAAGTCCTGTGCCTGTTTTTAAAACTGAGTTGTTTTTCATTCTATTGTTGTGTTGTAAGAGTCCTTTACAAAGTCTGGATACTAGACCTTTATCAGATATGTGATTTGCAAAAATTTTCTCCCATTTTGTGGGTTGTCTTTTCACTTTCTTGATAGTGTCTTTTTTCTTTTTTGGCCACACTGCACAGCTTGTGGGATCTTAGTTCCCCAACCAGGGATCGGACCTGGACCCCAGCAGTGAGAGCACCGAGTCCTAACCACTGGACTGCCAGGGAATTCCCAATAGTGTCTTTTTAAATTTAAATTTTATTTATTTTATTTTTGGCTGCATTGGGTCTTTGTTGCTGTGCATGTGCTTTTCTCTAGTTGTGGCCAGCGGGGGCTACTCTTCATTGCAGTGTGTGGGCTTCTCATTGCAGTGGGTTCTCTTGTTGCAGAGCACGGGCTCTAGGTGCGTGGGCTCAGTAGTTGTGTCACACGGGCTTAGTTGCTCCAAAGCATATGGGATCTTCCTGGACCAGGGCTCAAACCCGTGTCCCCTGCATTGGCAGGCGGATTCTTAACCACTGTGCCACCAGGGAAGCCTGATAGTGTCTTTTTTGATGCACAAAATTCTAAACTGTGATGAAGTCCAATTTATCTGTTTTTTTTCTTGTGTTCCTTGTAATTTGGTGTTATATTGAAGAAAATGATGCCAAATCCAAGGTCATGAAGATTTACCCCTAGGTTTTCTGCTAAGAGTTACTGTTTTAGCTCTTATATTTAGTTCTTTGATCTACTTTGTATTAATTTTGTATATGGTGTGAGGTAAGGGTCCAAATTTTCTCTTCACATGTAGATTTCTAGTCGTCCTAACACTATGTGTTGAAGACAACTTCTTTCTACATTGAATTGTTTTAAAACCCTTGTCCAAAATTAATTTACTAAATCACTAAGTTTTGAGGCTTTTGTCACATAGCAATAATTAACTGATACCCTTCTTGATCTGGTGACCTTATATGCTGTGCTCATAATTATACTGTACCTCATACTTCCTTGAAACTTTACAAACAAAATATGTTAAGAATAATGGAAACTAAAATAACCTTTCCTTGACCACACACACAATCATCAAATAAGCCATGAATGGAAAGTCAGCCTGCATCACATTTAACGTTAATATTCTAGGGATGACCAGTCATGTCTTGATATCTAAATTTCCAAAAATATGGTTGAACTTATAGGCTTTGTATTAGTTGTCTATTGCTGTATACAAAATTACCTCAAAGCTGAGTCACTTAAGACAATAATAAACGGTTATCTCATACAGTTTCTGTGGGTACGGAATTCAAGCCTAAGTTTGCTTAAATATCCCTATGTTATGCTTTCTCCCAGGTAAGTGATCCAAGAGAGCAAGGACTGTGGTAGCCTGTGCTCCGCAACGGGAGAGGCCACAGCAGTGAGAGGCCCGCGTACCGCAAAAAAAAAAAAGAAAGAAAGAAAGAAAGAAAATAGTATTGGCAAAACCACCTCCAGCCTGAACTGAAAGAGACAAAGATAATACAAAATGAAGAGAACCTTGGACCCCAAACTTTATAAGAAGAAGTCTGAGAAAGCTATTGAGCTGTAAACCTTTTATGGGAAAGGAAGGATGCCTCAGAGGGCAAAAACATGAGCCCAAAGGCTGAAGTCAGTAGCCATAGAGAATTATTACCAAAACTCGACTCCCAATCAAGGAATTACCAACAAATGCCCTGCTGAATTTCAGAATTTCTGTGGACCAGTGACTCTAGTGTATCTCTCCTTCCCCTGATGTGGTTTTCCTACTCCTATGTTACCATTATATACTGGGTCTGTTGGGGATGGGGGTGCAGATAACTTCACTGGACTTCCAATCAAGAGAGACTCTACTCAAGGAACTGGACTTGAAGAGCCTCATCTGCACATGGACCTGATTTAGATGATTTAGGTAATGAGAGTCTGGGACTTCCCTGGTGGTCCAGTGGCTAGGACTCGTGCTCCCAGTGCAGCTGGAGGGGTGTGTGTGTCGGGGTTGGGGGGTGGGTGCTGTGTTTGATCCCTGGTCAGGGAACTGGATCCCACGTGCCGCAACTGAAAAGACCCCACATGCTGCAACAAAAGATCCCGCATGCCACAACTGAGACCTGGCACGGCCAAATAAATAAATAAACAAATAAATATCTAGATAATGAGAGTCTGGACTTTAAGCTGATGCTATGATGAAATGAGAGTTTGGGGTCCTTGAAAGGGGGTGAGTATATTTTGCATGTGAGAGGGCATAAATAATTCCGAAGACAGACTGTGGTAGCCAATCTCTAAGATGGCCCTCAATGATTCTCTCTTGGAATTCGTGGTCTTGTGTAGTCAGTCCCCTTCCATAATGAGCAGGGGCTGGTCTGTGTAACTAATAGAAATATTTTGAAAGAATTTTATATGACTTTAGTGACCAGGTTATAGAAGTCTTTGCAAGGCAGGTGGACTCTCAACCACTGCGTCACCAGGGAAGCCCATGGGGTTGTCAGTTTTTATAGGGGTAGGTAATTTCATAGGCTAATGAGTGGGAGGAATATTCCAGCTATTTTGGGAATGCTCAGGGATTTCCAGGAATTGGGCCACCACCCACGTTTTTGATCCTTATGGTCGGCCTTGGAACAGTCATGGTACCTGTGGGTGTGTCATTTAGCTTGCTGAAGTGTTACAGTGAGCCTATACTGAGGCTCAAGGTCTAGTGGAAGTCATGACTTGTCCGCCATCTTGGACCCATTTGGTTCTAATCAGTTTATGTCATGTCCTCGGACTCTGTCGTTCTTTCAAAGGTTGTGCCATGCCCCCTTCCTTCCTGTTTCAGTAGCAGAAAGTTTAGCAGTGTTATTGCCTGTGATAACGTGGAAAGAAGAAAATGTACCTGGTGAACTGGGGAATCTAGCTAAGGAGATTTTCAGGCAGATTATTAAAGGTGCTCCCTGATTTAGCCTTGCTATAAAATGTGAGAGAGAGAAGACAAATAAGCTAAAAGGAGAATTGTTAATCAAAAAAGAGCCAGGAATTTCTGGATTTGAACATTTCTAGCCTCTCTAAATGTCAAATGATACTAAAATTTACAAATGGCTTCTGGGCAAAGATCGAATCCAAGGCCTCTTAGGAAAGCATGATATAAAGATGATATAAAGGTGTGCCTGAAAAATCCTTGGTAAGTCTAGAAAGATCTAAGGCAGTGCCTTAGAGAACTGTTGAGTCAAACAACAAGACTCCTAATAAGCTTAAGGGTGATGTCCCTGAACAGTCTCAGTAGAAGCTTAGAATACAGAAAAGCTTATCTCAAAGAGTTTTGTGGGTATGATTTTTGACTAATATAGTGACTATCAATAATATTTATATGTGATCCACAAAGTTTGAAGAAAATAGTATTGGCAGGCTTCCCTGGTGGCGCAGTGGTTGAGAGTCCGCCTGCTGATGCAGGGGACACTGGTTCGTGCCCTGGTCTGGGAAGATCCCACATGCCGCGGAGCTGCTGGGCCCGTGAGCCATGGCCGCTGAGCCTGCGCGTCCGGAGCCTGTGCTCCGCAACGAGGGAGGCCACAACAGTGAGAGGCCTGCGTACCGAAAAAAAAAAT
The DNA here is from genome assembly GCF_003031525.2 of Neophocaena asiaeorientalis asiaeorientalis. Classification (NCBI taxonomy): domain Eukaryota; kingdom Metazoa; phylum Chordata; class Mammalia; order Artiodactyla; family Phocoenidae; genus Neophocaena; species Neophocaena asiaeorientalis. The sequence continues at coordinate 7,561,904 of NW_020175670.1, forward strand.
TAGAGTTTTACAGACCAATTTTTTAAATGGCGTGGTGGCTTTTGCATTACCATGTGTAATTATTTTTATATTTAAATTCTATGTATGGTTAAAAACAAATGTAACTATGTAATATACACATGCATACCCAGACATATAATTAAAGTCGTCCACTGGTATCCGTCAGGGATTGGTTCCAGGACTTTCACAGGTACCAAAATCACAGATACTCTAATCCCTTTATAAAATGGTGTAGTATTTGCATATAACCTATTCATATCCTCCAGTACGTATATTTTAAATCATATCTAGATTACTTATAATCATATCTAGATTACTTATAATTTTATTACCTAATAAAATGTAAATGCTATGTAAACAGTTGCAGGTGCATGGCAAATTCAAGTTCTGCTTTTTGGAAATTTGTGGAATTTTTTTCCAAATATTTTTGATACACAGTGGTTTGAATCTGACGATGCAGAACCCACAGATACAGGGAGCTGACTATATTTATAAATACTTCCTCAGCCTAGTCAGTGAACCTAAATCATACGTTTCTTATTATAAGCTAAAGTGATCTTTCTCAGCTGTAACCCCAGCCCACCCCCTCATCACTCAATCGTAAGCAAACTGTGCATTTTATAACATTCTTCGAAAGAATAAAACAATCAACTCGAGTGCCCCTTCAGGAAATGAATCAGCAGAGTACCATCTGTAGGAAACCAAGCTAAGGAAGTGGCCAAGAAAGTTAAAGGCATCCTTTGCTGGAGTATATGGGGTCTAAATCATCGGCCTTATGCGTGGTTTAAAAGACAATGACTGTAAGAGTGAGCACTACAGCATGGAGATTTTCATGCACTGAGTCCATAATGAATTAATGCCTGGAATAAATGTTATAGGACATATAATAACCAGGCTTAGTGTGGTCCTTACTTAGAATGTGAGCCATATGACTTATATCAGGGATTCCCAACCCCTGGGCCACGGACGGGTACTGGTCCAAGGCCTGTTAGGAACCAGGCTGCACAGCAGGAGGTGAGCAGTGGGCGAGTGAGCGAAGCTTCACCTGCCGCTCCCCCTCGCTCCCCATTGCTCGCATTACCACCTGAACCATCCCTCCCCAATCTGTGGAAAAATTGTCTTCCACGAAACCGGTCCCTGGTGCCAAAAATGTTGGGAACCACTGACTTACATGACTTCCAAAGTATGACTACTAATTCCAAGACGGAATTTTTTAAAAACACTCAGAATTGAGATAGTTGGGAGAGTTTGTCTTTCAAGGGAAAAATTATATACTGATTCCAGTAGCGCAAGTATTTATCAACTGCCATAGTAAAGTACCAACCAATCAAAAGAGAGACTCAACAATAAAAATGGCTGCCCAACCAATTAAAACAAAAAGAAGTTGTAAGCAGCCTGTGTGTCCATTTTGGGGCAGCCTGGCTGTGATAGTCACCATCATCGCAGAGAATGTTTTTGAAACTCTCCATCTGGTACCTTAGATGCATTTATAACTAAAGCCAAAATGTCAGTCATGATATGTATTACGGTTAGGCATAGCTTTTGATTCTGAATAGTAATTCTCGACTTGATCGTAAACTCAGTTCACCAGAACTGGCCCCAAATGGTCTGGACTTTTTTCCAAATCCATTCAAAAGAATGTTCAGAGGCAATTCAAGTGGGTCTAGAAGAGAGGTTCCACCGGTGGACAGATTCTGCCGAGGGCCTGCTCTTTCCCAGGTTCCCTCCATCCTCCCTGCCAGAGGCAAGGTGAGGGGAGGTGAATTTTGGGAGTCAGGTTGGGTGAGGAGGGGCATCAGTCACGGTATTACATAAGTGAATCACCCAGATGGAGAGATAAAGCCCATAATTCGGAGAAACAGGGACATGTATCACTCCAAGGGACCTAGTGAGAAAACGAGGGCAGATGAGAGTTTTTCAAGCGTGGTCCTAGGATGCCTGCAATAAAAATTCTTACAGTGTTTCTTAAACATGCAGATTCCTGGGACCCACCCCAGACCTAGTGAATCAATCTTTGGGAGCAAGGCTGGGTTCTGCATTTTACACCAGTCCTCCAGGTGATCTTTACGCAGGCTGAAGTTTGAGAACCACTGAGTCCATGCAGTAAAACTTGGAAGAGGAATAAGACAAGGAGAGAAGTATTGGCTGAGTCAGGTGAGGCTGAACCCCTGGTACCACATAATACAGTCAGTGTAGGGAACTTGGGATTTCCTCAATAATAGGCTGCATCTTTCCTTTCATTTCTCACATGCTGCATAGGGCCTCCATAGAGCTTCATGATAAATTTGACATAATCCAGCAATGCTTTCCAAACAGCTTCTGAAAGCAGAAGACGAGGATGAAAAGACAACATTTTACAGCAACTTTCCAAAGGAGGATAAAAGCGTATTTAACAACATCCTTACTTTACTCCTACTTTAATTTTTTTTTTTTAACTTGCAATATAAAGTTAAAAGATGATTGTGTGTGAGAATAGGCTTGAAGGCATATTACAGAGCTGCCCCAGAAGATCGCAATGGCCAATACAGAGAAGGAAACTGGTCTTTCCTAAGAGTCTATCAACAGTAACATCCAGGTAGACTATACCAAACAGGAGTTGGACAGCAATATTCTGGGTTCCAAATGCTCACCCTACAGACGTACCACACAGAATGCCTTGTGCTATAGACTAAATGTTTGTGACCCCACCCCCACCTCAGAATTTGTATGTTAGATCCTAACACTCAATGTGATGGTATTTGGAATTGGGGCCTTCGGAAGGTGATTAGGTCATTCATTAGGAGCCCTCATGAATGGGATTAGTGTCCTTATAAAAAAGACCCCAGAGAGCTCAAGGACACAGGGAGGAGACAACTAATGATGAAACAGGAAGTGGACCCTCACTAGACACTGAATCTGCCAGTGCCTTGATCTTGGACCTCCCTGCCTTCAGAACTGTGAGAAATAAATGTTTGTTGTTTATAAGTTACCAGGCTATAGTATTCTGTTGTAGCAGCCCAAATGGCCTAAGACACCCTGCATTTAAACTACAACCTGACTCTGTGGAAACTAAAATCACATATGAAAGTTATATTTCACAAAGAAAGAGCGTAGAGCAGTGAACAAGACCTTAAGAGGTTTTCAGAGGCCTGGGCCACTTTCCCTTTTTGGAGATTTCAGAACATTTAACAAATAAGGAAACGATGGTGGGGGGTGGGCAAAATGTGTGAAGGTACAAACTTCCAGTTATAAAATAAATAAGTCATGGGGCTGTACATAATGTACAGCATGGCGCCTATAGTTAATAATACTGTATGGCATATTTGAAAGTGGCTAAGAGCATAGATCTTAAAAGTTCTTATCACAAAAAAAAAATATTTGTTACTATGTATGTGATGGATGTTAACTAAACTTATTGTGGTGATCATTTTACAATATATACAAATATTGAATCATTAAGTTGTACACCTGAAACTAATACAGTATTATGTGTCAATTATACCTCAATAGAAATAAATTATATTTACAATAAAAAAATTTTTAGTTTAAATGCCAAAGCAAGGTTACAAAAACTATGATATATTTTAAATACATGCATCTAACAAATTAACTTTTAACAGCAGCAAAAATTAATACTAATAAGTAAATGACAAAATATAATTTTCACACAGAATTTATTTTTAAAGTGGTAATTTATAATGGATCAAAAGTAGCACGGTCTTGAGGCTTCCCTGGTGGCGCAGTGGTTGAGAGTCCGCCTGCCGATGCAGGGAACACGGGTTCGTGCCCCGGTATGGGAGGATCCCACATGCCGTGGAGCTGCTGGGCCCGTGAGCCATGGCCACAGGGCGTGCGCGTCCGGAGCCTGTGCTCCGCAATGGGAGAGGCCACAACAGTGAGAGGCCCGTGTACCGCAAAAAAAAAAAAAAAAAAAAAAAAGCACGGTCTGGTTATATAGTAACAGAACAGGTTTAAAGTGATATGAAGGACAATTCTAAACCTTTCAGTGTGTTGCTTTGACTGTATCTGTTATAACCTCTTTTGAGGGTAAAGAGAGAACACTAACATAGAAGCATATTGTGAATGGGAGGTCCAAGCCAAGAGCACCAACACTTACCTTTCCACAGGGTCTGGTAGTGATGAGTTCTCTGGGCTGAACTGATTCTTGGGACACCAACTAGAAGTGTGACCTTGGGCAGTTCATTTATGTCCTATTACGTGTGTTTCCCAAACTGTAAGAAGGAAGATGATTGCTGAGGTTCCTTCCAGCTCTATGCGTCTATTATGTTTTCATCTATCATGGTCTATTTACTATGCATTTCTACAATACCTCTCATCTCTTACCAGAGAGGTACATTTCTAGAATTTCCTTGGTGCCAGCCAACTGTGTAAAAGCTTCCTCGTTCCTTTTATTATGCTTCAATTCAGTCTCTTGCTCTGAGTTCTTTTCTTTGTCAGTCGTACAGCTCTTTGATAAACATTTCACGTGCTGTCTCAATAATTAACAACTAATTAACGAGAAGGCTTTACTGCTAGGGGTTGGTGCTTTCAAAAAGAAGTGAGCAGGAAAGTTGCTTTGCTTTCTGTCTTCACAAGGTCCTGCCATTGTCATTGTAATATGCTGGAGGTGGTGGTTCCTTAATAATGTGAACAATTTCATTAAAGATCTCTGCTGGAACAATCCATTTGCTGTCAGAGGACCACATCGATCCTGAAGATCTGTCACTGAGTTCCAGGGTGCCTGTAAAAAATTGACAACCGGAAGTATGCTTCAGTTTGGGCTATTTATTTCTCTGAGAAACACATTATAACCAGATGGTATCTAAGTGGCTTCCTCCATGGCTCCTGCAGGCTGAAAACACTGACAAGGAATTTTTGGACAAAAGTTTTAGGAAGATGTCTGTTCCAGATACAGCAGTTACTCTGTCCCCTTCTGTTGTCCCCTTCTGTTCTGTTTTCCCCTTCTCTTGTTGAGATGGCCCTTCTGAGATGGCCCGCTCTTTGGAAATTCCTCAATTTGCAAACTTGATATAATGTGGCCATGTTTCCCTGGCCACAGCTGATAGGACCCAAAGGGGCTCATCTCTCCATTGACCAATAAGACAGCTAGGCATAGGAGCTTTGCCCAGTGGAAGTACCAAATACTCGTTCTGTTGGAGAGTGGTTTGGATGAGGGGGAGAGACTATGGCAGAGCTGCCAGTGATAGAAGCAGAGGAAGCAGAGTGGGGAGCGTGGGGTCGCCCCAGTGGTGAACCGCTAGACTGTGCAGCAACAGACACGTTATAAGAGAACTGGTCACCGTGCTCTGAACGACAGCCAGTGGTCCATTAGGACCACTGCATAGTAAAGGGGAGGGAGCAGTTCAAGTCTTCATCACCGTGCCGGTAACCTGAGCATGCAGCTGGAGGTACCACCGCCACTGAGAGAGGCCAGTGCCAGGACTCTGCCAGGTCAAACACCACCCTCCTGCAGCTATTAGGATGAAGCACGGTGAGTCTCAACGTTATCCTCTGAAATAATAACACAAAAAATACGTCCATGCCTACACATGTTGATCAATACATTGGATATGACTTATTCAACTGATAATGTAGTACATTTTTGATAAGGAGAAAAAACAAGTAGAAGACTGTGCCATTTCAGTGGAACTGGTTGAGTGGTAAAAATGAAGACTAATGACCCAAATTAAAGCAGAGGTTTAGCACCTGGAAATGCAGACTCCCATCAGTGGTGCTTTTCATGTTTATAGGTAGTCAAAGGGCAGACACAGAATGTTATCACTTTCTGTATTAACTTCCTGTAAGGCATACATGGTTGCAGTGCTGTGCAGGAGAGGTAAAGGAGGATGTTGTCTGGGGAACAAAGAGCTCTAAAATAACCTAAATGTACGCCATGAAAACGGTGGAATACATAGTGGTTCATCCATACTGTGGATTTCCACCCATCAATTTTAAAAATGAGGTTGACCTATAGGTATGGATACGGAATGATTTACAAACTATATTGTTAAATAAAAGAATACTATACCACAATTTCACTTTCTTTTTTTAAATTTTTTTTTAAAGATTTAATTTTATTTATTATTTTTGGTGGCGTTGGGTCTTCGATGCTGCACGGAGGCTTTCTCTCCTTGCAGCGAGCGGAGGCTACTCTTCGTTGTGGTGTGTGGGCTTCTCCTTGTGGTGGCTTCTCTTGTTGCGGAGTAAGGGCCCTAGGCATGCAGGCTTCCGTAGTTGTGGCTTGCGGGCTCAGTAGTTGTGGCTTGCGGGCTCTAGAGCACAGGCTCAGTAGTTGTGGTACACGGGCTTTGTTGCTCCGTGGCATGTGGGATCATCCCGGACCAGGGATCAAACCCGTGTCCCCTGCCTTGGCAGGCGGATTCTTACCCACTGCACCACCAAGGAAGTCACAATGTCACTTTCAATAAAAGTAAAAGCAAAACTTATACATTGTACCTCCACATACGTATGTATATAAATATATAGAAAATGGTTAGGAAGGGTGTACCCCAAACTGTTAATGATGGGTGTATCTGGAAAGGAAAGTGGGATGGTAGTATGGAGTTTTTCTTTTACTATATATTATGTATTGTTTATGTGTGGTCATTTGTTTATGTATATTTATAACAAAAATGTATTCTTATATTTCTTATTTAACGTAACAGTTTTTATAATAGTTTTTATCGAAACTTCATTAATGGACCAAGCTCTCTCCCAGTTCTGCCACAGGCATCTATTTTTCTCAAGAAGGTTTAGGATTATTGTAGCATGAATTCAAGAAAGAACATTCAGCTTTTGACATTTAAAAGAAATGTAATGGCCCAAGCAATGCTCTTTAAAGCCAGTCTGAATTCCTTTAACTCCCAATACATATCAGGGTCAAGCTTGGAAGACTCTTACCTACAGCTTCTTCCCCAGTGCAAAGAAAATACTCCTTCCATTTATGAACCAAGATGGGGAGAAAAAAGGGGAGATGGTGGAAGAAAAATTAGGTCAGAGCCAAAAGCTTAGGAAAGAAAACTCAAGACCATCTTGGGGATGTTGCAGCAGAAGGTGGATGACAACTTCTCCAGGCCTAATGAAAGGAGGTAGTAGGCTTTTAGGCTGGGGACATGTTTAACATGATCCAGAGATAATGATGGGGAGGTGATGGAAGACAGTTCATCACCATGAGTCCAAGATCATTTATCCTACTCCTCACAACCAGAAGAGCCCCTGTACCCCTGAGAGAGGACACAGTTTCTGAGTAGACGAAGGGCCCGGCAAAGACCTGGGGTTGGCCAGAGAGGCCACAGAATGCGGGGACTAATGATCAGACTACGGGCAGGATGAGAACCCAGACAGACTCCACTCAGCAGTCCCCAGTCGGGGAGCTGGTCTGTCCAGATGTACCATGAGGACAGAGAGAGTCCCCCAGTGTCCCCCACAGCACATAGACCCATCTTGGGGGAAAGAAAGGAAAGGACACACTCTAAAAGGTTATTTATCCCAAAGGACAGGTTTATCCTGAGGAGACTTTTTAGACCACACTAGGTGACACCCAACTGGACTTGAAATAGACTCTTTAAGTAGAGAGGAGACTGTTTTCACACAGAAGAGACTGAAATATTGCTTATGGTCAAGTCTGAACTTTCCTGGATACCCTGAGGGCTGAGACTTATGAGGAGCTAGGAGCAGTTTTGAAGAAAAAAGAAGTTACAGTTTCTTTGCAAATCTCAGTTGTGGTGAGAGAATTTTGTGACTCACCATATTTATATATATTTTTTGTCCTGGAGTTAGAACCAGTCTTTGAAGGCCATTCTAATAGGTAGCCTTCTATTTATTTATTACTTAAATTTTTTATTTATTATTTTATGAATCTCTATCCCAACATTTTAAAATGAGCCTGCCTGCTTATAACTCTTCTCTTCTTAGTTGTTCCTGCTTCCATTTCTATTTTTCTGGAAGAGGTCATGTATGTCTACTGGAAAACCGTTTCTCATCCAAGAAGTGGTATGAGTCTCAAATAGCATAGAAATTAATTAATTAATTCCATCACAACAAACTCAAAAAAATTGTCCAAGTTTATTTGTGATTTGAAATTGAATATAATTTTTTTTCTTTTCAGCTGGGCTATTGCTTAGCTTCTGAAGAAAACAAAAATACGTACATAGACCTAAACACACACACACACACAGATTTCTGGTAACCTTGTTACCACAGAATTTGATCTGTAATAAAATCAATGACTATGACAGTGTTGAAGTTTAAAATATTTCTTTGAGAGAAGTAAATCTTCTTTAAGGAAGTGAAAAGGTAAGAGCAGAATTAAATATGTCAAATATTTAGAAATATACCAGACAACAATTATTTTATGCCCAGCAACATGAAGTGATAAAAAGACTCTCTGGATCTAGAGTGATGAGATGTATTCAAATCTTTTTCCATCCACCAATGAGAAGTATGCATTTGGACAAGTCATTTGACCTACCTCAGTTTCAATTTCCTCACCAGAAACTGGAGATAACAACATGTAATCCACCATCCCACAGGGTCATTATGACAGAATGAAGTGAGACAGTGCATATGTAGGAACATTGTAAGATGATGATGTGATGATGGTGATGACCATTGTCAGCATCTGAGACGTTGACTTATGTGCAAGGATGGTCTCGGGGACAGAGGGGTGGAGCCAGCTCTTGCTGCCTTTGTAGCAGTTTCCCCATCTTTTTGCCTTCAGAATTCTGTGACTACTCTGTAACACTCAAGCTGTTTCTAAACAATTTCAGAACACTGGTAAAATGGTGACAATATAGTCAGTGAATAAATTACTTGGCAAAGTCAAGCCAGGTCACCAAATTCTACTCTTATTTTTCGCCAAATGGACTCATCACCTAGTTTTCACAGAGTGACTAGGAAGAGTTAGGAGAAAGGAGCTAACTTCTGAGTGCTTGCGGGTGCCAGGCATATCACATACATCACTTCATTTAATATTCACAGTGAGAGGGGCATTATTTCCATTCTACAGATGAGAAAACCGAGGCTTAGAGAGGCTTGGTCAAGATCACAGAGGTAGTGCATAGAGGCACCAGCATTTAAACCTAGAGCTGACTGTAACACCAGTGGTTTTCTCCTACTAGGGCATCATCTGCCCAAAAGCCTAGGAGCTGACCTGTGGGTAAATCTTAATTTTCCACAGCAACAGAAGACTGGGACACCAGTCTGGATGATTAAAATCTCAAATGCATATTTGCCAGTAGTTCCATCCTCTTCTTTCAACCTTAATTAATAACAAGGAATAAATTTGGCTGATTGATTTTCTTTTTCTATCCTCTGCTGTTCAAAATCCCTCTTGAATTTCGGTGAAAGGAACCAACAAGACATGAGTGGACTGATAAAGAAAGCAGGAGGACCACAGACTTTTCTCCAATTGGACTGCAGTCCCCAAGTAATCAAGGGTTGATTATGTAATTGGGATTAAAAAGCCAAATTGGGCAGAATTTGTAAATGCTCAAAACCCTCCATGGCTAAAACTTAGGCTGTTTCCTACCTGGGATCCCAAGATATCTGGATTTTCACAAAGGAATAAAGCAAGGGACAGTTAGAAATTATTTTCAATATTTTAACAAGTCTAGCATCACTCATGTATCTTAAGGTAAACAGGCCAAAATAAACGTCCAAGGATCTTGGCTTCAGGCTGGAGTTCAAAACACACTCGTATGAAATATAACTATCATCACCTCCAACTTAATAATAAGAACAGCAAAATCAACAACAAATATTAATTGAGCACTTTCTCTGTGCTAGGCACTTTATACTCATTTCATCTGATGCTCAAAACAACCCAATAAGGTAGATAACATTATTCCTCTTCTCGTAGATGAAGAACTGAGGCACAGAGAGGTTAAGTTCCTTGGCTTAGGTTTGTTACCGAGTCCAAGCTCATACTGCTCACCACACGACAGGCCAATAAATTGAGAGACAGATTGTTGGGACATAGCGACTTTATTTGGAAAGCCAGCAGACTGAGAAGATGGTGGACTAGTGTCCCAAAGAACCATCTTACCCAAGTTAGAATTTAGGCTTCTTTTATACTGAAAGGGGAGGGGTGTGGTTGGTTGTTGCACACTTCTTGGTGTCAGAATCCTTTGTTCTTACACTGATACCTGTGCAGCAGTCAGGATGTTCCTGTAAACCTCCAGCAAGACAAATGTTATTCTCTGTTCTACAACTTTTGATCTCTACGTGAATGGAAAAGTGTTACACCTTTAAAGGTCAGAGCCTTAAGAATGGGCTATCCTGTATATTTCAAGTTATAGGCAACATTCTTAAGGTGTAGCAAAAGCCATAGCCTATGAAGGTTAAAGTAAAAGAAACAGATCCAATATGGAGTTAGATTTGTTTTTCCATATTATAGGTTGGTACAGCTAATAAGTATAAAAACTGAGCTTCACTGGTTATTAGTTATCTCCTGGTGATCAGATGCCATGTTTGGCAGACATATATGTCTTTGAATAATACAATATGGGAGGAAAGGGGGAAATTTATTTTTACTTAGTCAAGACAGAGGAATAAGGAAAAGCAGTCCTTCATGGTAAAAAGTTTCAGAAGAGCTGAGCTATGCCATTCTGGTAATGAGAGTCATACTCTGGGAACAGTAGAACCTGAAGTGGCTAGAGTGCTGGGAAATTTGGTCCCATCTGTATTGGAAGAGACCACCAAAGGTGATGCTAGGAAACTGATCCTTGAGATGAATATGATGTCCAGCATGGAAACACACACACACACACACACACACACACAGAGCTAAATTAGTTCACTGCAAAGATGGAAGCAGGGTTGGGTTGCCTCAGTCTGAGGCTATAATAATGCTACTATAATATTCAAATTTATTATACATCTGTGAGAGGGACTTTACAGGTATCAGAACTTTTCAGTGCAGCTTCCAAATCTCATTACAGGTATCAGAACATTTCAGTACAGCTTCCAGATCCCACTTAATGAGAAACAGTACAGTTGATAGGAGTGCAGTCTTGGGTACCAGACTATCTGGGTTCAATTCCAGGCTCCTTACTAGCTGTGTGACCCTGGACAAGTCACTTAACCATTTGTGCCTCAGTTTCCTCATCTGTAAACCAGGGTGACAACCAAATAACCTATCTGATAAGGTTGTTGTAGGGATGAAAAGAGTTGGTATTTTGTCAAGCATTCTAAATATCGCCTGGCACACAGGAATCACTGCATAGGTGCTAGCTATTATTATTGTTGAATGAAGAAGTCTATGGAATCAGTAAAGAAATCTGTGTCTGGCCTTTGAACAAAGTGAAACGATAAAATTCAGGGTCGTGTTTCCAGCAAGCGGGATGGAGGAGCTTACTGTTGGAAAGGGCACTTGGGAAGTTTCTGGAGCTGACACTATTTTGTTTCTCGACCTGGGTGGTAATTATACAGGTATTCATTTTACAAAACTTGACATAGCACTTCTCTGCATGTGTGTGTTTTTTTCCAACATCCCATTAGAAAAATATAAAGTAGAGGAAGGAAAAGGAAGGAAGAGAGGAGGAAGAGTGGAGAAAGGGGAGGAGGAAGAAGAAGAAGGAGAAACAGAAGCTCTGTCCAGTGTGACTCCCCGGGACCAAGCACTTTTGTAGCAAATGCCATTTCACAGAAAATCTAAGCCAAGGATTTTTTTTAACTCCTGCTTTTCAGGTGAGAAAACCCTGGCATGGAGAGTGGTTATGTAGCATCTTGTTCAAAGTAAATGAATACCTAAGTTGAAATGTAACTCCTGAGGAATGAAATCTTAACCATCAATGTGCTGACAGGTCCACAGGGAGGCCCAGGGTGGGGACTAGGAGGGGCATGTCATGAGCCCAGCTCTACAACTAGACAGCAAGTGTGCGTGGTCCATGAATCACTGCACCTCCTCCAGAAGAGGTCCAGAAGAATGAAGAAGAGATCTAGACACACAGCACCTGAGAGGAGGTTCTAGGGAGACTGTTCGTAGAACATCGAAGAGGGGTCATCAGTCTAAGGATATCTGAGCAGCCAGCTTGTAGGTGAGGAAGACTAACATCTCGGCAGGCCTGGAAAATTATCTTGACAATCTGCCTATCATCAGAATTGGCAAACATAAGGCTACTGCGGTCGGTGGCGCTCCCCCCAGCATCACTGTGGAGGGCAGGGTGGGCAATTCAGGTAGGCAGTGGTGACACTTTATGGCTACTTATCATCCCCAGCTCCAGAAGAGAAACTCCTGGAAAATTCCCACTGCCCATAACATCTCGTGCAGAGACCCTACAGAAGTGATAGGCCTAAGTGAATAAGGTTGGCATTTTAGAGCTGGAGGAATCATACAGACCAATCAACTGCTTCTTCAAGGACGATGGTCAGAGACTAGTGAGGCAAGGGTACTCACTCAAGATTACTTAGTTAATTAGAGGAAGAGCCAGGGGCAGAATGCAAATGTCCTGCTCTGGGGGAAACTCCTGAAAAAGGCAGCCATCCCTTGTAATGAAACAGACTCCCTCCAAAACTAGAAAGAAGAGTGTGAAAAATATTGGTAAGTGTTACGTTAGGCCGTAAATCTCAAAACTAAAGCTCAGCGGCCCTAAAATAAAAACATCAAACGCGCAAGCATTGCAGGTCTAAGAAAGATCTGAGGATTTATCCCCCCACCTCTCCCCTGACCCCAGTTTTAAGGATGCCACCCTGTAACAGGCACAAAATGAACTTCTAGAGATAAGCAGTGAGCGAGACAGAGGATGCCCTGCCTTGATGAGCTCACAGATCAGGGAGGGAGAGAAAAAGGACGAGGAAGAAGGAGAGAGGTTAAACTAATAATCCTGTATAAATGAAGTGATTTGAAGAGAAAGCACAGGCTTCTAGGAGAGCAAGTAACAGGTGGATTATGCTAAAGGATGAAGAGGTTGTCTCTTGGTTTCATTTCTCACCCCTACATGAAACTCTCAAGTGTAAAACATTTTTTTTTTTTTTTTTTTTTTTGCGGTACGTGGGCCTCTCACTGTTGTGGCCTCTCCCCTTGCGGAGCACAGGCTCCGGACGCACAGGCTCAGCGGCCATGGTTCACGGGCCCAGCCGCTCCGCAGCATGTGGGATCCTCCCGGACCGGGGCACGAACCCGTGTCCCCTGCATCAGCAGGCGGACTCTCAACCACTGCACCACCAGGGAAGCCCTGGGAAGCCCTCAAGTGTAGGACATTTTTTACAACCAAGTTTAACCCAACAGAGAATACCACCCTAGATGCTAGAGACCCACTGAATCCTAGGGGTGAGTATTTTAGCCCCTAGGAGCCTAGGATGGAGTCCTCCAGCCCTTAGGGAAAATTTAGACAATCTTTGAGAAACACAGGCCACACCTCCCAATCAACCCTAAACCCATAGCTCACCTTTGTGGAAAACATGTTTTCTCATATCTGGCAAAATGTTGCTTACCAGGAACATGTCACTCTGCTCTGTTAACACAAATCAAAGACATTCCTTGGAATGTGGCCTCCATGAGGCTGAGATTTTCTGTCTTGCTCCCCACTCTGTCCTCAACATCTGGGAGACATCTGGCCTGTAGAAGGTGCTGTCAGGCACTGCTTTGCAGAGTGAATCAGCAGGCTCTCATGAAGAATTCCCCCGTTCTGATCTCATGTCAGAAAATGTGAAGTCAGGAACAAAAGCTCCAGCTCTGTGCCAGGGAACAACAACAACAAAAAAAGCAGGGGGAGTCCAGTGTAAATCGGGCAGTGGAGACAAATTTATCGAAGAACCACTTGGAAACTCCCCCAGCTCTTTCCTCATTTGGCACGCAGGCTAGTGGCAAGCAAGCTCTGACAAGTCGAGGCACCCTGCTTGGGACTCCCCGCGCCCACCCGGGGAAGGAAACTGTGAGTAGGATCTGAAATGTGCAAGCTCCGGGGTGCAGACACCTGAGCACAAAATGATGGGCTCGGGGGAAGTGCCCCTCCAGTGCTGCAGGCACTGGTGACACCAGAATGGTGCAGAAATGCACACGTGATCCCGACCCCTGTGGAACTCACAGTCTATGGGTGTGACAGACAAGATACAAAGAATCAGTTAGTGACAACTGCGACCAGTACCACAGGGGGAAAGCACAGGATGTTACAGGGGTGGGTGTCTCACTGGGGTCCTGACCATGCGTGTTTGGAGGGAGGAGGATTTGGGGAGGCTTAAATGTGGAAGTGATAGTTAAGCTGAAAACTGAAGGTTAGTAGAAATTAGCAGGTTAGCGAGCAGGCAAAGTGGTGAGGGCAGTGTGGCTTTGGCCCCAAACCAGAGAGGCATTGGCCATGTTTGAGGGACTGAGAAAAGAGGGGTTGCCCGGAAAAAAAAAAACTTGGATCACTGGGCACCACCCTCAGAGCCCTGCTCTCATAGCTCTGGGGGTGAGGCCTGAGAATTTGCATTTATAACAAGCTTCCAGGTGACGCCAATGCTAGAACTAGAAGCCAATGCTTCTAGTCTGAGGACCACACTTTGAGAGCCCTGGAATGAATCATATGTGTGGAATTAATTCTGACTGGTGGGGAGGAAGGAGTTTGGGAAGAATCAAAGTCTGCGTGGAGTTTTGAGGGATGAATAGGAGTTTGTTAAACAGAACAAGGCGAACGAAAGGCTACTCTAGATTTGTGAAAAATCATGAACAAGGAGGCCGGAGGAGCTTGGTCGGGTGTGAGAAACCACAGGTGAGAAAGATGAAGCTGGCAAATTCCTAAGTGCAGCAAAGGGGGTGACAGGGGAGGAGGCTGCTGCCGTCCACAAGGGAGAGATCACTGGCTCTTACCCGCTCTGCTTAAGAGGCGTCCATCTGTGGGGAGGGCAGGGCGTTTCCAGAACCCCAGTCCCAAGCAGAGAAAGAGGCTGGCTGTGGGAAGGGCTGGGTCTCCCCTGCTCCAGCTCTTTGGGAGCCTGAGCAGAATCGCCCGAGGTTAACTCAGCTGCATGCCATTTTTTGTTTTTGTTTTTGTTTTTGCGGTACGCGGGCCTCTCACTGTTGTGGCCTCTCCCATTGTGGAGCACAGGCTCCAGACGCGCAGGCTCAGCGGCCATGGCTCACGGGCCCAGCGCATGTGGGATCCTCCCGGACCGGGGCACGAACCCGTGTCCCCTGCATCGGCAGGCAGACTCTCAACCACTGCACCACCAGGGAAGCCCAGCTGCATGCCATTTTTTCCCTTCTCAGAATAGGTCACAGGTCTTTTTTTCTCAGGTGGCTTAGCTGAGGCCCACAGGGTCAAGACCGGAGCTCTTGACTCTGCCAGCCGGGGAGAAAGTAGGTCAAGTTAATCACCATTGATGTCAAAAAAGCTGCTTTCTTAATGTGAGCCCTGATGGAGGGCGGGGAGGGGAAAAGGCTGAGGTCACCGTGGAGGAGAATTCCACAGGCTGCTAAGAAGCGCGGGAGAAAGGTGGGTCCCTGGGCACAGTGCCCGCCCAAGGCCTTTGAAGTTTCATTTGCTGTGGTTTACGCCCACCTGCTCTGAGTGAACCGCACCCGCGGGCCGCTGCTGCCCTTTGCCCTCCCTGGCAAGCGGTGGTGGAATTCACACTAATGGTATCTGTCAGGAGGTAAGTGCACGGGGACCAGAGGGCAAGAAGGAGATGGGGTCGGCCTGTCCCTGGCCTTGTAGCGGGTGCTGTGCAGCCCTCTGCTAAGCTCCTGAAGGCCCTCTGCTGTCTTCGCGTATGTCCCACCGTGCCTAAGCCACCCTCTCAGGGCAGTTTGGGCAGGTCTTTGAGGCACCTGAGGTATTAAGGATGAGGAGGAAAGCATTTGATGTTTCCAACCATGGCACTGAGTCCGTGCAAAATCAGAACGGAGGTGGAGGTGATTTTTGAGGAGTTGTTTGCTTTTGTGGTTTCAAGCTATCTTTTCCAAACACCTGTGTACGGACCAGCTGCCTCAGATTTGAGGCGCCCGATAAACATACAGATTCCTGGCTCCGAAGGCCTGGGGTGGAGTCCACCCTTTGCTGAAAGGCATCCAAGTGAGCCTGGTGACCCACCAGATTTTGAAAGCTTTTGCCTGGAGGACTAAATGCAGAAGAGACCTTGAATGAGGCGGTGGGCTCCGAGGAGTGGGTGTCCACAGCTTGCAGCTCAAGTGCCCCTGCCAACCAATAGCATCACCTGGTGGGAGCTCGTTAGAAATGCAGAATACCAGGCCTTCTGAAGCAGAATCTGCATCTCAGTGAGCTTCCCAAGTGATGTATGTGTAAATTACCACTTGAGAAGCGCTGGTCTGTGTACTCTACATCGTTCAAACAGCCTCTCCCTTCTATTGGCCTACCTGCTGGAGAAGTCCAAGTTGGCCTCAGTGGTGGTGGGTCTTTGAACCAGCTTCTGATTCAGAGACCTGGCTGCTGGGAGCAAGGCTGCTCTGGGCATCAGCTTTTGCAGCTTGAAGTGAACTCTGCATAGATCAAAACGTAGTAACCAATCTCCTGAAGAGGATTTTTCTAGCAGGGATCCTGACTCCTGGCACTGCTCTAGTCACTTTGAACAAGTGTGTATGTTTCAAAAGGGGGGAAATTTCTGAAACAGGACACATCATAGGATGAAGTGCGCTATGGTACAGGATTCTCAAATTGATTTGTGCCCATGAGTTAAGTGCAGATTGCTTCAGTGGGTCTAGCATGGAGGTTTAGATGGCACTTCTCTAAAAAGTTCCAGGTAATGCTGCTGCTATGGTCCACATACCACACTTTGAATAATAAGGCTCTAGTTGGCTTGGAGACACAGACCTGGGTTTAAATTCTCAGTTAGCTATGGGATCATGGGGTTGCTTAACTTCTTTGACCTTAAGTTTCCTCTTATCAAGAGAGATGCAATACAGATCTAGCAGGATTATTAGGGAGATCATTGTTTCAGTCTCCTGTTGCTGCTGTAACTAATTATCACAAACACAGTGGTCGAAAACAACACATATATTTTTATCTCACGGTTATGGAGGTCAAAAGTCCAGAATGGGTCTCACTGGGATAAAAATCAAAGCTCAGCAGTGCTGTGCTCCTTCTGAAGCCTGTAGGGGAGAATTTGTTTCCTTGCCTTTTTCGACTCCTATGGGCCACCTTCGTTCCTTGGCTTGTGGCCCCTTCCTCCATCTTCAAAGCCAGTACTGTAAGGTTGAGGTATCTCCTTCACTGCCTCTGTTGCTGTTGTCGCATCTCCTACTCTGACCCTCCTGCCTCTCTCTTATAAGGACCCTTGTGATGACATTGAGCCCACTTTGATAATCCAGGATAATCTCCCCATCTCAAGATCCTTAATTTAATCACATCTGCAAATTCCTTTTCACCACATAAGGTAACAAAGTCACAGTTTCCAGGGATTAGGACATGGACATCTTTGGGGGGCATTATTCTGCCTCCCACAATTGTATAAAACAGTTTACGTGGAGGCCATCAACCATGTGCCTGGCATGGTAAGTACTTAATAAGTGTCAACCTGCCTGCTTTCTTGCTTCGCCCAGGGCAGAGATTCTAGAACTTTGATAGTATCACAATCCCTCTCTACTACTGTAGCAGAGTTTCTGATTCAGTTGGTCTGGGGTGGGGCCTATGAGTCTGCATTTCAAACAAGTTACCAGGTAATAGTGATGCTGCTGGTTCCAGGATAATAGTTTGTGAACTACTGGTGTAATGGGAAGGCCAAAATCAGGCTAACCAGGTTTCAAACCCACTCTACCAGGGGCTTCCCTGGTGGCGCAGCGGTTAAGAATCCGCCTGCCAATGCAGGGGACACAGGTTCGAGCCCTGGTCCAGGAAGATCCCACATGCCGCAGAGCAAATAAGCCCATGTGCCACAACTACTGAAGCCCGCAAGCCACAACTATTGAAGCTGTGCGCCTAGAGCCCATGCTCCGCAACAAGAGAAGCCCTCGTGCTGCAACGAAGAGTAGCCCCTGCTCGCCGCAACTAGAGAGAGCCCGCACACAGCAACGAAGACCGGATGCAGTCAAAAAATAAATTAATTAAAAAAAAAACAAAAAACCCCACTCTACCATTTGAGATATTACATAAGCAAATGGGACTCAGTTTTCTCATTTGCAAAGGATTCTTGTAAGGTTTAAATGGTTCAGAGTTCACCATGGTGGTTTGTATGAAGATGTTTAATAAATTAAACATTAATTAAATTAAATTTTCGAACAAAAGTAGCCATAGATAATACATAAAAGAGTGAGTGTGTCTGTGTTCCAATAAAACTTTATTTAAATAAATAAAGCTATCTATTATAGATTTTTTCCCTTCATTTCAATTAATAGACTTTCCTGTTGTGGTGCAGCATAGGCCTGCAGTGGACAGAGAGAGCCCCTGTTATAAGTTGAATTGTACCCCCCCCCCCGCCAATTCATATGTTGAAGTCCTAACTCCTAGTACCTCAGAATGTAACTTTCTTTGGAAATGATGTTATTACATATATCATTAAAGTGAGATCATTAGGGTGGGCCCTAATCTAACATAATTATGTCCATATAAAAAAGGTAAATTTAGACACAGGGTACAGAGAAATGATGATGCAAAGATACAGGGAGAACAGCATCTAAAAGCCAAGAAAACTGAAGCTTGGAGAAGGCCTGGAGCAGATCCTTTAGTGCCTTCACAGGGAACGTGGCCCTGCCAACACCCTGATTTTGGGCTTCTATTCTCCAGGACTAGAATTTGCTATTTGACAATACATTCGTTATTTAAGCCACTCAGGTTGTATTATTTTGTCGCAGAAGCCCTAGGAGATTGATAAAGCCCCATCAAAGTAATTGCTTTGTTTCTTCATTACTTACTGGAATACCCTAGAGGACTGACCCTAGGAGACTGGACAGCAGAGAGGAGCTCTCCTGTGAAATCTGAGAAGGCCTAGCGCCCACTATGAGAGCAAGGCTTCCTCCCCATCTTTCTGAGGCTGCTATGGGCATCCTCGTGCCCTTGCTTTGCTGCTGCCGCCTGAAGGCCTATGGGCCTGGGCCTGGGCCCAGCTCTGAGGCTAGGCCCTCCTCTACACTGAAGATGCACGCTGGCTCAAGGGAGCCCAACTCAGAAAGAGGAGGGTGTCCCACAGAGCTAGACGGTGGGGAATGGGGTTGTGTGTCTGGAAGGATGTATCTAACCCAGCAGCTGGCAACTGTGAAGAATCAGATAGTAAATATTTCAGGCTTTGCCAGCCATACAGTCTCTGTCACAACCACTCAACTCTTCTGTTTTCGAACAAAAGTAGCCATAGATAATACATAAAAGAGTGAGTGTGTCTGTGTTCCAATAAAACTTTATTTACAAAAATAGGCAGCAATACCATAGGTGGGATCTATGGAAGAGATAGTTGATAAGTTGGATTTCATTAAATCAAAAACCTCTGCTCTGTGAAAGACAATATCAAGAGAATGAACCGGCCACAGACCGGGAGAAAGTGTTTACAAAAGATACATCTGATAAAAGACTATTATCTGAAATATACAAAGAACTCTTAAAACAATAAGAAAACAACCTGATTTTAAAATGGGCAAAAGACCTAAATGGAAACCACACCAAAGAAGATATGCAGATGGCAAGTAAGCATATGAAAAGATAATCCACATCATATGGTATTAGAGAATTGCAAATTGAAATAATGAGATACCACTATACACCTATTAGAGTGGCCAAAATCCAAAACACTGACATAAACAAATGCTGGCAAGGACATAGAGAAACAAGAACTCTCATTTATTGCTGGTGAATACAAAATAATACGGCCAGTTTGGAAGACAGTTTGGTGGTTTTCCTACAACATTAAACATATTCTTACCATACAATCCTGCAATCATACCCTTTGGTATTTACCCAAATGAACTGAAAGCTTACAGAGACACAAAAACCTCCATGCAAATGTTTATAGCAACTTTATTCATAATTGACAAACCTTGGAAGCAACCATGATGTCCTTCAGTAGGTGAATGGATAAACTGTGATATATCCAGACAGTGGAATATTATTCACTACTAAAAAGAAATGAGCTATTGGCCATGAAAAGGCATGAAGGAAACTTAAATGTATATTACTAAGTGCAAAAATTCAATCTGAAAGAAGCTACATTCTGTATGATTCCAACTATATGACATATTGGAAAAAGCTAAGCTATGGAGACAGCAAAAAGATTAGTGGTTGCCAAGGGGTGAAGGGGGGAAGGAAGGATGAACAGGCAGAGCTCAGAGGATTTTAGGGCAGTGAAACTATTCTGTATGATACTACAATGGTGGCTACTGTCATTATACATTTGTCAAAAGCCATAGAATGAACACCACCAAGAGTGAACCCTAATGTGAACTATGAACTTTGGGTGATAATTATGCGTCAGTATAGGTTCATGATTTAGAATCAACCACCCTGGTTCAGAATGTAGGTAGTGGGGGAAGCTACATGTGTGAGGACAGGGATATATAGGATACCTCTGTACCTTCTGCTCAATTATGCTGTGAAACTAAAACTACTATAAAAATAAAGCTTATTAATTAAAAAACAAAACTAAACTAAACCAGGCTACAGCAGGCTGGATTTGGCCTGGGGGGCCACAATTTGCCAACACTTGCCCCATTGTTGGGGCCTGAATTTTTGCTTTCAAACTTCATTTGGCATTCTGTGTAGCCACCATACACCCCATGCAAATGGCTGTCAATGTTGGGTCAAACTTAATTCCACAAGAAACCCATTACCAGACAGTGACCAGACACAGGGATGTTGTATGGAATCCAGCAGCTTTTTCTGCCTATAAGCAGGAATTCCTCATCTTAAGGGTGAATGATAGAAGTGGGCCTTCGGTCTACAGAGAAAAATCAGGGACCTTGGCTCCCAATAGGCAGCTCTTGGAGCATCTCAGCCCTTACACAAATCCTCAGGGTGCCATCTTGTGTGAGTCAGTAATGGGTTAACAGCCAAACCCAAACTGAAGTTTTACCTCCACTGCACCTTTAGAATAACAGCCCGGGTCTGGATTAACATTCAAGAAAATAATCCCTCAGGAAAGTGTTCTCTAATAAAAGGATCCTATTTCCACTCCACCCTCCACCTTCTTTTTTTAAAGCCAAGTCTGAAACAAGCTCAGAAGGCTGTGAAGCTAGGAGTGAGTGATGAGTCAGATGTTGAAGCAGACAGGTTTGCTCTCCTTGTGCTATTTGACACCTGCATCGGCGTGAGGGTGTGGGGCTTGTAAAGAGGTAGCAGCCCCACACATGGGGCCCCGTGCAGGCACAGGCAGAGCCCATCCAAATCAAGGAGGGCAGCACAGCCACCCACATCTTTGGCACTGGCCTGGGTACCATGTTCTTTAGAGTTTTGACCTGAACTGTGTCATTGCTGACCTTTCTTAAAGTAACTACTTAGACCTGTGAAATAGTCAATGCCCAAGCCAGATGCTTAGACAAAGGGATGCCCTGGCAGCTGTGCCTTGAGAGGGCTGAGGTATTTGTGGGCTAGTGGAGGATTCACTCTACCTTCTCCCTCACCTCCTGTCAGCTAGGAGCAGTCCTCAACTGTTAAATCTGGGAGTAAAGGAAAGACGTTACATTTACTATGTTAAAACATATTACATTGAATCCTCACTTTAACTTTCTGAGATAGGTCTTATTCCCCCCATTTTACAGATGGTGAAACTGAGACTCAGAGAGATGATAACTGTCCAATGACCCAAAGCCAGGAAGTAGCAGACACAGGGACAGAACCCATCTCTCCTGTCTTCCAGGGCACTGCTTCCTCCACTGTACCAGCCGGGGACTATCTCCATTCTTATCTGGAGCATCCCATGAGAATCCAGAAGTTTCTAGGGAAGTTGGAGGGGGCATGAATTTGCAGTAGCTCCAGAGTAATTGTGGGGATCTAAATCAAATCCAAGTACTGATACCACCCTCTTGTAAATCTAGTCTTCTGGGTTGGCCCCTAAGCAAAATGGAAATTTCAGACCCACATCGGGTAATCAGGTTGAATTTGTTGGGATATACACTGCATGAATTCATCTTGCAGGCACTGCAGTCAATGAGGCTTCAAATATATATTACCTAACATTTTACTCATGATTACTCCTAGAGATTTAGGCCCAGATGGAAATGGAGGACAGCTTGTTTATACTGAATGAACTCCAGGCATGTGGGAAAAAATAGAATAAAGGATGAGGCCCTCCAGTACACACCAGGAGCTTTTAAAGGTCCCTATCCTTTGACCCAAAGTTGTAGATGGTTTGTAAAAATGGCCCTAGTTCTCTGCCCCTTCCTGTATCCATGTCCTTTGCAATGTGACATTACAGCGTTCCCATCCAAGGGTGGAGTTTATTTCCCCACTCCTTGAATCTGGGCTGGCCTTGTGATTTGCTTTAGCCAATAGAATGTACCAGAAGTGATGGTACGCTAATTTCAAGTCTTGCACACACTGCTTGCTGTCTTAAAGCCCTGTGCATCCATTGTGTGACAAGCTGGGGCCAGCCTTCTAGAGAATGAGACCAGGTGAAGCACAGACAAGCTATCATAGCGGATGCTATCTTAGACAAGCTGGCCCCCACCTCATCTAGCAGATGATTACGGATGCATGATTCAGACCAGTCAAGAGGATAAGAACCCCCTAGATAAAGCCAAGCCAAATTGCTGACCCCAGAATTGTGAACTAAACAAATGATGCTAGTTTTAAGTCACAAAGTTTTGGGCTAGTTTGTTTTACAATAGCTGTATCATATACTTAATAACTTTTTTGGTAGGAATCCATCCTAGCAATACAGTTAGAAACTCCAACAAAATATGGAAAAGCTTCTCAGTACTAATTATAATAGCAAAGCAATTTTTGTAAAAACTTAAATAACCAGTAATAGGGGAATGGTAAAATAAATCTTGATATATCCATACAATGCAATTGTATAGTGCAGCTATTTAATGCACAGAGATTAAATAGCGTATGCTACAGCCACACTGCAGAGTACTCTGTAGGTATTAAAAAAAAAAAAAAAGCTCAAGGAATATCTCAATACCCTATAGTGATCTCTAAGACACTGGATTAAAAAAAAAATTGAAAATATACGCATATCTGGGCTGAGAGGAGGGAGGATGAATAGGGATAGAAGATTTTTAGGGCAGTAAAACCACTCTGTATGATACTATAATGGTGAATGCATGTCATCATACATTTGTCCAAACCCATAGAATGTATATCACCAAGAGTGAACCTTAATGTAAACTATGGACTTTGGTGATAATGATGTGTCAATGTAGGTTCATCAATTGAAACAAATGTACCACTCTGGTGGGTGATGTTGATAGTGGGGAGACTGTACATGTGAGGGGGTAGAGAGCATCTGGGAACTCACCTACTTTCCACTTGAGAACCTACTTTCCACTTGAGAACCTGTGAACCTAAAACTACTCTTTAAAAATTGTCTTTTTTTTAAAGTATGCATGCTTATCTAGAAAAGGGGAAGATAGCAAATATATGTGTCTGCTTGGATTTTAAGATGCAAGGGAAGAACAAAACAGATTTTTAATGGTTATCATAGGATGGGGGAGGAAATAGGGTAGAATGTACAGAAACAGAAGCTGAACTTCTCTAAATGTACCAAGGTTTGTAGATTTGACTTAGGGACATGTAAGTATTTTGTGTAATTATGAAATAAAAATGTATTAAGTCCCTAAAGATAAAAATTAAAATGAAATATAAGAACCTAACAGTACATGGAATTGGTGGCATAACCACACAGAAGGCATTTTAAACGACTTTAAAACATAGTAAGTTGATTTGACACCTGAGAAGGATATAAACTAAGACCAAAAAAAGACAGAGAGCTATAAAAAATCTTAAATTATTTTCAATAATTATTGTTGGTGATAGTGCTAGTATAATTATTTTGAGGCTGTTGTGCACGTATTATGGGATTAAACCCTTGGGATAACTGTCAACATGTTGGTGTTGTTAAGAACCAGGGAGGAATGAGATACAGATATTAGATCAATGAAGTTAAGAACCCATAGAGTCCTGGAATTGAATTGCAATATTTTTATGCACTTTTGATATATTTTCTCCTTAATTAAAAAATCTTAACTCCCGACTATTGAAAAGGCCTAAAAATAGTGACTACCCCAACAGCACTGAACACCCTTAGTCCCAGATTGTGGTCTCTAAATACCTTTTTGTACCAAAAGGACTCTTGAAGAAATGACTGAGTCTAGGTCTACATAAGAAATGTCTGAGGTGTAAGTATGAATATCTTAGAAAAATAAGGAAGCTATCAGATTACAAGTGTTATACTGTCAACAGACACAGGAGCCAATCTGAAGAGGATCTCACTTGTTAAAGATGCAAAAATTTGAGCCTCAGTAAGGACTTTTACTGCAATTACCTACAATGAATGGATTCATAATGATAATGATTTTTTTAAATTTCTTGTTTCTGTTAGCAGATACTAGAAACCAACTCATTTAAAAATAATTGGTAAATAAAGAATCAAGCACTTATCTTGCATTTTCCTTACAAAATGTCCTTCAGGGTACCAAATAGTTGATGAGAGGAAGTTTACAGAATTATTCCAGCTAACACATGGGAAAAAAATAATTAAAATATCATTATTTTGCAATTCCTAACAAATGAATGAATCTAGGCAAAAATTATGAGTGAAGCTGACATCGTAAAAAGAGCGACAACCAGACCTCATGTGTCTCCTTGTGAAAGTTCACAGCACCATCTACGAAGTATTCTTCCCAAAAGAACTGAACCTGAAGCTGATAGTGCCTCTAGTTCTAATTCCAATTTACAGAAAATACAGAGGAAACAGGAACATGTCAAATGACATCACAGAGATGCAATCAGCAAAACCAGACTGAGGGACATTCTTCAGGACAGAGGACCCCGTTTCCTCAACAAATAATTTGCAAAGGAAGTATATACATAAATAAAAGATATGGAAGGAAAATCTGTAGGTTAAGACTTATCGACCTATTTCAATAATAATAATAATTATGAAACAACTGCAGAAATTTGTGCCTGGGTGACAAAGGATTATTATCAACTTACTACTACCATTTAAAGAAGGGAATAACGTGCGTTATTATTTATTAGGAATCTACTATGAGCTCAGCACCATGCAAGGCACCAGACCTTCAGTATCTCATTTAATTCTTACAGCACCCCCCTGCATAGCAGCTATTGGCCTTTTTTTTCAGTGAGGCCCCAGAGGCTTGAAGTACTTTTCCCAAGTCCGTTCAGCTACTGAGCTACCAAAACTTGTGCTCACCTATGATCCACGCTCATTTAACTCATTTTCTATTAGAGCAAACGTTGGCTTCAGCCAAAATGCTTAACAGCCATGGAAACATTTGGTAAGTTATGGCAGATTCTCCCAGGGGAGTATTGTGGAGTAATTTAAGATGATAATTATGAAGACATGGTAGCAATTTAGAAGTATGCTTATGATTAAGCAATCACAACATTTTACATGTATTCTAATTCTAACCACATTTAAAAAATACATAGTGCCAAATATTGAAAGGAAACAGGATCTAATGACAGACTTATTGCCACAGGGTGATGGGACTTGGATACATTTTATTTTGACTTTGCAGTTCTTTAACGTTAGGTTACTGTCACAATATAAAATATTTTCTGACCCATGTTTCATTTCTTAAGGACTCCGTTCTCTGTTGAGCTAGTATATTAGTTTCCTATTGCCACTGTGACAAATTGCCACACATTTAGTGGCTTAAAACAATCTTACAGTTCTGGAGGTCAAAGTCCAAACTAAGTTTCCCTGGGCTAAAATCAAGGTAACAGCAGGCCTGAGTCCCTCCTGAAAGCTCTAGGGGTGCATTTGTTTCCTTGTCTTTTCCAGCTTCTAGTGGCTGCCCATATCCCTTGGCTCAGGGTCCCTCACTCCATCTTCAAAGCCAGCAGTGTAATGTTGTCACATGTCCTTCTCTGCTTCTGCTTCCATCATCACATCTTCTCTGGCTCTGATTCTCTTTCCTCCCTCTTATAAGGACCCTTGTGATGACACTGAGCCCATCTGGATAATCCATGACAATCTCCCCATCTCAAGATCCTTAACTTAATCACATCTGCAAAGTCCCTTTTACTACATAAGTTTACATAGTCACAGGTTCCAGGGATTAAGAAGGACATGGACATCTTTGGGGGGCCATTTTTAACCTACTCGGGGTAGATCATCTCACCATGTGCTCACATGTTGCTGGGTACTGTGTGTTCCTGTGTGATGCCGACAAGATCTTAACCAAATGGGAGAAATGAATAGTGGAGAAAAGTAGGCACCAAAACAGGGCAGAGGACAGGTAAGTAGCCAGTGAGCATCTCTGGAATAGTGTGGAATCCTGGGGTCACATCCAGTGTGCAGAGTCACTGCTTTCTGGGAATCACCAGGAAATGCGCTACTGATAGGTGTGGTATTCTTGTAAAGTAGGCCAACTCCCTTCGGTGTTTGGGAGCCATGCCCAGGTCAGCTGAGACTGAGCAGTTATAATAAACAAACAAACAGCTTCCTGTAACTGCAGGTATCACAACATAAAGGGCTGTTGGAGTCAGGAGTGTGAAGTAGAGACTGGGGGTTTCTTGCAGTTACCCAGTGGCTGACGAGAATATGAAGAGAGAACTTGAGTGCTTGAGGCCTGAAAAGTAGGCACCTGGGAGCCAGGAATTCCTCTGAGAAAAGCAGACCACTGTGTTGGGACAGCTGGGAGACATGTAGCAAGAACCCCAATGTCAAAGTATTTGGCTGTTTGGGGAGTCAACAAAATGGTTCAACTCCATCCCACACCTAGTGGTAGCACTTGTACCTCCAAATCCTCTGGGGATTCTTGGGGTTATGGAAAGGTTCTCTGGGTCTTCTCTCCCCCACCCCCCATCACTTCAATCTGTGAGCATCTTTTCCCTGAATTAGTCCAGTGAACAAGTTACCTTGCCATTGTCCACGGGCTACCCCATATGAGGGCACACAGATTTCTCCCTTGATTTCTCCAAGAACACCATCCATGCAAGGCTTAAGTTTGAGGCTCAAAAAAGAATTATGGCACCAAAATTCTAAACATCTTCAAGTTGAACAATGGACCTTCCTCTTCTTGTAAATCCTTCTGTCTCATTATTAGTAAATCCTCCACTGTGTGTCTTTGTTCCCTTAATCTTGTTCTAGACTTCCTTATTTTCTGTTCTCCCACTACCACTCTTTGTTTTCTTCTCTCCCTCAAACTCAGTTCTCCTCACTTTTTAAAGCAGATGAATTGATCTCTACTCTCCCTCCACTCCACTGCATCACTGAAGAGTCATTACTGTGCCCTGCCAAGCCCCGGGTAGTCCACTCCGGGTGCTACCCTCTTAGCAGCAACAAAGAGCAGAAATAAGTTTTGAAATGTGACCTTTCTTTTCTATCTCCCTCTAGTCTCTGTGAGAGAAAGGGGGCACTACAGAGGTAGATTCTCTTGTCTGAATGTATGCAGTATCCCTTAGGTGCTTTGTGTTTTACATAGCAATTCTCCGCCTCACATTATATAGACAACAAGATAGGGAAAGCATCAATTTAGGGACCCAAAGACCCAGTTTCCATTTCCAACGTTGTCAAGTGACCTTGTGTAAATCACTTTGCTCTCCTGAGACTTGGTTTCCCTGCTGGTAAAGAGCCACAATTATGTCCCAGAGCTGTTGTAATGCTTATAAAAGAAACTATGTGGGAATCTTTAAAAGTGGTAAAAAGCTATAGATGAATAGAGGATTGTTAGTAACGTTAGCAAGGAAACTACTATTTATGCAGTTGGTAATCAATCAGCAAGAGGAGCCGTTGGTTGGTTGGTTGGTTGGTTGGTTGGTTTTGCCATACTGTGTCTCAGAGAGCTGAATGATACAGAAAACCAAAATGAGTTAACTGGATGACCGGTTCAGCCCACGCTGGTTTGAGAATCAGGCAGTCCTATTGTCAAGTGCATCCAAGGCCACCCACAGTTGCCCTAGCACGTGCAGAGGGTGATAGGACAACTGTGGGTGGTCTTGAGAGGCAACTGGCATTTTCCATAGTTTTAAAAGAAAAGAAGAGAGTGACACCATCACCAGCTGGACCCATGTGGGGGCTGATGTCATGGGACTTGGCTGGCCTTTACATGAGACCTCTCACTCCTGCATGGCAAAGCCAAACACAGACTAGTTAAATACAAGGTGTGCTCCCCTTTGGTTTGGAGTCACTTTTCATTGACTGTTAAAAATTGGATTGTTGTAACTTAACAACATCAACTTCCATATTATCCTTTCAGTCTTTTTATTTTTTTTGCTTTTGCTTTTAATCAATAGGTTTTAAACTAAAGCAAGTTCTTGATGATGCAAGAGCTGTGAGATACTTTTAAAGTAAAGGATCCATGGTCATGGCCAACTAATTTTGGTAAATCATACGGCCCATCAAACTGCTGGACCAACTAGGTGTGGTCCCTTAAAGAACCACAATGTACATTTCAGAGCTCCTAAGAAGTCCTAAGTAAAAAGATCTGTTTAACTTCATTTAACTCAGTATTCTCCAAACTTATCCTCTCACTCAACCCTCTCTATTATTCCTAAAGAATACTTCTTAACATCCAGGAGAGAGAGTTTCCAAACAAGAAGATTTGAGGAATGCTGCTTCACTGGACATTTCCGTGTGCCCACAGGTCTGTACCTGCCCTTCTTCTTGCTGCCCTGTGGTTGGAAAGGCTGGCTTGTCTGAACTGCTTCAGGAGTCCCTTGCCTTCTGGGTTGGGTCCAACAAATGGGAGAAATAAAAGGGAAGGAAAAGAGTGAGCTCAAAGTATTGATTTCCCCAGCTCGCTCCTTTCAAGGTTGCTGCGTGTTGCTACTTGAAGGTCACGGTGGCCCTCTGTACACAGTGATTTCCTCCAGGTTCTAGTGACCAATCTTTCTGCTTGCCCCTTCAGGCCAAGTGTGGACCTGCTCCCCAGGGTTGCTAATCCATCCTGGTTCCTGCTCCATCCTGGTCAGATTCCCTTAACTCTGCCTGCTCCTTGGTAAATTGTCCTTTTAATGCACTCTTCTTCTTTACCCCATTTGCATATACTCCCTTTTTCCTGCTAGGACACTAACTAATGCACTTCTTTAAATCCATGACAGACTAACAAAAAAATCTAACATGATAACATAAGAAAAATATTTTTAAATCTAGTTAATAGCCAATTGCATATCCTGTAAGATATGGAAAACAGAGCCTAGGCTGCCAGTATAATATTCAAATCCAAGAAACGGCTCAGCCTGACGTCACTGGCATTAGTTTCTGTCCTGACTCATCCTGCATTACAATCTCATAGCTTTGAAAGGACTTTGACAAGGTCAGGTCACGGTGCCCATCCATATCCTAGCTGTTGACAAAGACTTCCAGTTCCTTCTAGGATATTCCTGTTTCTAAAATGGAACACCAGTTGGGAAACAATTTCTGAAAGAGCAGTTTTGATGCCAGACTAGGCATCTGTAGTGGGACAGATGCCTTTATAAATGGGACACTCTCTCATGTGCTTCCTTGCCAGGATTTTTGAAGACTAATGAAAAAGCAAATTCAATAGATAGGTCCCTCATCCTCAGTTGGTTATTAAACATGTACTAATGTCTACTGAGTGTAAGCACTGTGCTAGAGCCAGGGGGCCTGCTGGGAGGGGGAATAGAAACAAATGAAAATGTTGGTCCCTTCACTTGAGGAATTTACAGTGTCATTAAATAATTAAATATATATATATATATATATATATACATATATACGTATGTGTGTGTTTATATATATATACTCTCAACATTTGAGCCCAATCATAGAAAGCTTAAAAATGGTTGCTATAAATAGTACAGTTATCTAATGTAGGTACAAATAAAAATGTTTGTATTTTGTTCAACGTTGAGGCTAGGTCTTGTGTGTCTGTCTGTCTGTCTATGTGCATGCCATAAAAAGCGGGGGGCAAGTTTAGAAGCAGTGTGAAATAAGGAAAAGAGTGTGAGTTTTAAAGTTAATTATATAAGTTTTAGGGTTAATTATTTGAGTTAATTTGCTTAGACGTAGGTAAATGCTTTAATCTTTCTAAACTTTTCACATCTGAAAAATAGATGAAATATACTGAAGACATAGGTAGACAGAGCTGTCGTGAAGATCTGATGACATAAACCAAGGAGCCTAGACTGAGCTGGCACTCTGGAGGCCCTCGTGAAATGTCAGTTGCCCTCTCTTCCTTCAGAAAAACAATAAACTTTGAAATCTATTTCTAGTTCGTTTATAAAGGCTTTATGGAGAAGGTAAATCTTTTAAAGAACTTTGACTAGTAAAAAGCAGGGGGCCAAAATCATGACCTTTTCAGATACTGCCAGAAAGGGAAATCAGAAAATTGAAAAATAAAAAAAAATTAAAGTATCCGCCTAAAGGTTATGCCACCCATTCTTTTGCCTCTAGAGAGAATTAAAGTAGTCCAGAGAATACTCTCTTTTCTAAAGGAATTTCTAGAAATGTAGTTTCATAACCCACCTAGGTAGTATCTTTTAGAGCCACTCAAATTTTCTCTTTAAAATTTTACTTTCAATCACTTCTCTCTACTTTTCAATACAGATTTTTCATCTGAAAATTCAGCCCCACTGCCCCCTCCCCATCAATCCTGTGTCCCCTGAGATGGTGTAAATTTACTCCCATTTCATACCGTGGCTGTCTGCTTTTCCTGTATACCATTATTTGTACCCTTTGTGTTCCAATCTTCAAGAAAAGTTTTATGTAGGAACCAGACTAACATGGGAAGGAGACTTTGGAAATAAATTCACCTTAGATCCTGAGCTGCCTTAATCCCAGGGAAACTTTAAAAAGCAGCTGGAGAAGAACTGACCACTTTGTTCAGAAGAGCTAGAAAGCCTCCAAAGCCAATTCACACATCTTCCATGACCCTGTGTGTGTGTGTCTGTGTGAGAGAGTATGTGTGTAGGACATTTGCAAACTGCTTCCTCAGGGACTGTGCCCCCTGCAACAACCCATAAATTAGCCACTGGAGAGGTGACCTCTGATGACTGCAAATACTGTTGTACCCAGAACTTCAAACATCATTGAAAGAGAGGCAACAATTCATTTCTAATCCACAAGAGAGTTTATTTAGCAGGAAGACACAGGACCCTCTGTAAATTGGCAAGAGACTAGGAAGAGCTGGCAGAGAAGGGCTTGTTTGTTTCCTGGGGCTGTGCCCTGTGGACTGTGGTAATTAGAAAAGGTGCTGTCCTAATTACTGCATTTTATTGAGATGATACTTGAGGTGTGGTTATTACCATCTGTTGAAGTTCATTAACTAGACCTCATAAGTGGCAGGCTAGGGCTTTAAAGGGAAGTGACAATATTACAGATTGCCCTGGAGCCCTTAACTGGAGACCGTTCAAAGACCAGGTTCAAATGGTCATGTTAAATACAGGGATGGGCTCGGTGTTTTTGCAATGAAACCATTTTGGGGAAGAAGATACCTCTGGATGCATGGCCCTCTTTGGGGTATCCAGTGAGTATTTGAGCACCTGGGGACAGGCATATATGGTCCTGGCCCTTACTGAGTTTATCGTAATTGCCCGTCTGCCCTGCTTGGCAATAAAATGTGACAATTTCTATGACGGGGAAAGAGTAGAGTGTTCTGAAATCACATGGCAAGGACAACTAATGGAATTAAGGAAGTCATGGGAAGCTTCCTTGAGGAGGTGACATCTCAACCAAGATCCAAGGTGAGGCAGTCTAATCAAGCCAAAAGATAAGGATGGCAATACCACCTCCAGCATGGTTTACCAAACTGGTGCCTCTCAAACTTGACTGAGTATCCAAATCACCGAGAGATCTTATTTAAATGTGGATCTGATTCAGTAGGTCTTGGGGGCCCTGAGATTCTGCATTTCTAAACAGCTTCCAGGTAAATGCTACTGGACCAGGGATTACTCTCTGAGTAGCAAGGTGTTGGATGACCTTCTGAAGTACTCAGCTTCTCTATGCCTTAGTTTTCTAGTCTGTAAAATGGGCTTCCAAGGGCTAGAGAAACAGGGATATGAATTCATCTGTAGCATATTCTGACATGATCACACTACTGACAAATACTTGCTGATTGAATAAGGACCCCTAGGAGAATTGCCAAACTGCCTTCCCTTATCTTGGCAGTATTTTCTTCACCTAGTTAAGTAATTTTTTAAAAATCCTTTTCCTACTTCAGGTTTTGTACTATTATTAGCCAGATGACAGTTCCTAAAGTAGGATATATTACGTGAAAGAACAGAATTATTTAAAATATTAAAGTTCTTCAGCTGAAAATTCAAAAGCTGTTGGTATCTTGTAATTTTGGAGGTTACCTGTTTCATGGATACATGTCATAATCCCTGAGCAAAAGCAGGGCCTGTGTATGCTGATTTCCTAACTCAGTGACAAGCATTTGGTAACATACAGCCTCCTTGCTATAATTAGCTTTCAGGTTAAACAGCACATCATTCATCTCAAAATTGCAAAATTTATACTTGCAGTCAAACAGATGTTAAGTTCAGGGGCTTCATGACTAACCGTGAAATTCACCCTTTGTACTCTGACATCTTGGTTTTCTACAGCATCTCACCCACAGCCTGAGTCAGGGTGTGAAGGGAATTTTTGAAAAAGCACGCACAGCTCAGGCAAACTGAGATGTGGGCGGGGTTCTTCTCAGATAAGAAAGTGATAGCAAAACAGGAGGAAATTCAGGCCAAGCAGACTTAGTCGTTTTTTGAAGGGAAATTATATATTCCACTGATTAGTTCACCAGCACTACTCTCTTGGAGAACACTTTGTTAATATTATTCTTTCCTTGCCTTTAAGACATTTCAGATCTTTTTGTTTGTTTTTATCTTTTCAATTTTTTATCTATAATTTTTTAAATTTATTTTTTATTGAAGTATAGTTGATATACCCTATTATGTAACAGGTGTACAATATAGCGATTCACAATATTTAAATGTTATTCTCTATTTATAGTTATTATGAAATAGTGGCTATATTCCCTGTGTTGTGCAATACATCCTTGTATCTTATTTTATACATAATAGTTTGTACCTCTTAATCCCCCGTTTGGGATGTTTTTTAAAACTCCCATTTCTTAATTTCTGCCCGATTGCTCCTTCCATCTAATTCATGCTCAGAATTAATTCTTCACAATTGTGTTGTATGAGGGTGAGAACAAGGTTTATGTACTTTGCTGAGAAGACACCATCCTTCCTCATTTATTGAGTTCCTACTATGTGCTAGGTAGGGCCCCTGAGGGGCCCTGAGCAACCAGTGGTGAGTACAGTGGATATGTGTTCTGCCTTCTTGGACTTTTTAGTCTAGTTGGGGGAGGTGGAAACTATGCAAGTAAACAAACAAAAAAGTGCATAACTTGAACAATGTGCTCTGAAGGGAATGGAAGGGGTTTCATTCTAGAGAACAACAAGGCAGGGGCACAGGGTCTGGGTTATTACCCAGGCAGGGAGGATCTCACTCAGGGAGTAGTACTGAAACCTGAACTGAAGAATGAGCAGAGGTCACTGTGCAAAGCACAGGGAACATGTTCTTGGCAAGGGAACAGCATGTGCAAAGGCCTGGAGTGTTCAAGAAACTGAAATGGGTGCGTCTGTGCTTCTTAATACCCCAAACCAGCTTCCTGAGAACCTTAATATTCCTCTGTAGGAAAACAGTAAAAATATTGTACATAGAGTTATACTATAGAGGGAGTTATGTGATATGATGGTTAAGAGCATAAACCCTGAAGATATACCAATTTCTGGCTCTAGCTGTGTATCCTTGTGCAAATCATTAAATCTCTCCCTGACTCGGTTTCCTCATCTGCAAAACAGAGAATAGCAATAGCTCCCACCTTATAGGGTTGTTGTGAGAACAAAATGATGAACA
Source organism: Neophocaena asiaeorientalis asiaeorientalis (assembly GCF_003031525.2). Classification (NCBI taxonomy): domain Eukaryota; kingdom Metazoa; phylum Chordata; class Mammalia; order Artiodactyla; family Phocoenidae; genus Neophocaena; species Neophocaena asiaeorientalis. The sequence goes on from NW_020175670.1 coordinate 7,595,753, forward strand.
GGTTAATACTTTTCTGGCACATAGTAAGTGCTTTGTAAATGCCAGACCTTCTTACAGGCAATTTTTAGGATATAAGAGAAGTGGGAGGGGTGCTGAAGCTGTGAAGAGACAAAGTGCTATGAAAGCACGGAGACAGGAAAAAGAATTTCCACTGGGAGATATCATGGTGGAGGTAGCTTTTGAACTGTATTTTGAAGGATGGAGAGAAGTTCACTCTCTAGAGGTAGTGAAAGCAAAATCAGCCACCTGGGGAATCTTTCTCAGCCCCTCTTTTTTTCCTTCATCTTTTACATCTAATTGATCATCAAGTCCTTTCTCTGCTCACCCACCACTGCCTTTATTCAAGCCCTTAGAGTGTCTTGTCTGGACCACTGCAAGGTCCACAGACAAGGACCAGTTGCCTTGTCACCGGACTCCCTTCAGACCCATGCCCACCCCTGTGCTGCACTTAGTACCACAGTACAGGGAAACTGTCCATGTTAAGTGCTTGTCTTCCCAGGAGGCTGGACCTGCTCCCTACGTTTGTAATCGATGCCTGTTGAGCTGAACTGCTATCCACTACTGTTCTCCTCTGTATCCATCAGAGTTCATTCAGAATAAAAGAAACCATTCTAGGTGTTTCCAAAAGTGGGAACTGAACACAGGGGATTGGTTCGCAAAAGAAGAGTCAAGAGGCCAACAGAAGAACTTAGGCAATTCATGGATTAGTGTGTGCAGGAAGCTGCTGAGGTGGGAAGGAGGTAGGGTTGCCAGAGACCAAAGACTGGCACTGTGTGACCAGGGCTGAAACGTGGCAGGAGCTGGAATGTTTGGAGGGGCTCTCCCACAGAGGAAATGGAGAAATGCAGCCTCTAAGTGAGATGCTGCCAGAGGCCGAAGGGGAGTTAATACCCTGGCTTCTCCCCCACCCCCTCCCGCCAGGCTTCTGCCAGTGCCTTCCAAGAGCCTCATCCAAATGGAAGCCAAATGGCAAAGGGGCCTGGGAGACATAATTGCCGGGACACCGTGCAGAGCCAGGAGCAGGGGAAGTGGGACTGGGAACAAATAGATAACCTATGGGCACCCTCTGATTCTCCCCTCGCTGCTGCTGCTGCTGCAGATCTGACCTGGCTGTCCCCCCAGCTCCCCTAAATGTAATCAGAACAGCCCCTAGACATCTGCAGGATAAAGACCAAACTCTGAAAAATAATAATAGTATCTGAGAGGCTGGTCAGAGAGGACCTCTGTGAGAACACCCTCCCACAGCACCACAGGTGAGACCCGAGGCTCAGCGAGGGGAGGGAGGCCTCAGCTCATCTCTCCAGGGTGCGGGGTATTGAATAGGCTTGAGGGCCTGCAGCTGGTCCTGTCAGGACTGTTCACCAGTGTTATCACAATGAAAAATAGGAAATAGTCACGTGCGTGTTCGAATCACTTCTGATATATTTCGAGGGGCTTTCAGAAGCATCGTCCAATTTTATCCTCACAACAACAGGTAGGAGGGACATTATTATATCTCATTAAAGTAATGAGTGAGCACAGGAGGCCACAGGAAGGTGAGGTGATATGATCAGAGCTCGGCACAGGCCAGCAACAGGGTGGTCCCTGAACTCGGGACCCCTTATTCCTGGTCAAAGGTTGTTTCCATCAGACCCAGGGGCCCACGCCTGGGGTCTCAAGCCTCTCAAAGTCCTTGCAATCAGGATGGGGCCTCTACACAAGGTTCTCATACACAAAACGCTGATCAGAAATAATCACACATTAGCTAAAATTAAATGTGAGGTTGATTTTTTTTTTCCATTGAACTTCAGACCCCTTAGTTTGGTAACTAAAGTTATCTGTGAGAAAAATGAATTATTAACTAATAAATTAACTTTATTTGGTGGAGAAAAAATAAGCTCCAACACATGGGAAATGAAGAGGGCAGGAGGAGGTGGGGGAGGACCGGAAGCTCTGATATGATTCTTTTCCATCATCCCCTTTCTCTATGTGCAGCCCTTCATAAAGTCCTCTTATACTTTGTTTATTGGCTAGAATTTTTCTGTTAAGAGAGGGCAAGATGAGGAAGGTTGTGAAATGGGGATAAAATAAAGAGAGCTTAAAAATAAACTTATGGAAATTGGTGCAAACTCTCTGCAGGGCAATTTGATGACACCTATATCAATATCCCTAAAAATATGGCTTTCCTTTGAACCAGCAGTGTCATGCCTAGGAATTTATCCTAAAGAAATAAATCATGCTTATCCACAAATATATATATGAGAATGCTTATTGCAGCTCTACTTATGAAAATAACAAATTATATATTACTTAAATGTCCAGTACTAGAGAATTCGTTAAATAATCTATAGTATGTTCATACAACAGAATGTCATGCAGCCATGGGAAGTGATAGTGTAGAGAAATGTGTAAATATGTTAAGAAATCAAAGTGAGCTACAAAAATGTATATCAAAAAATGTATGTACATCAAGTTGTTAACACTGACCATCTATAGGTACTGTAATTGCAGTTGATTAATTTTTTCTTGCTTTTTAATGTATTTTCTAAACTTTCTACCTGAATTTGATCTGATTATCTTTTTTTAATGTTAAATACATCTATTAATATTATGGTAAAGGTAGATAATTATTTTAATCAGGTTTATTAAGGTGTATTCTGTATATACAGAAAATATTACATTTTAGTATATAGTGCTATGAGTTTTGACAAATATATACAACACAATCAAGATACAAATCTTCCATCACCCCAAATAAGTTCCCTTGAGTCTCTCTGTAATCAATCCCTTCTCCACTCTCAATCACTGATCTATTTTCTCTCATATAAATAGAATCATATCATGTGTAACCTTTTTTTTTTTTTTTTTTTTTGGTTTTGGGAGAACCCATCCGCTGCATCGGCAGGCGGACTCTCAACCACTGCGCCACCAGGGAAGCTCCACGTGTAACCTTTTGAATCTGTCTTCTTTAACTTAGCATTAAATTTTAAAATTATATTCTTGCATGAATTAGCAGTTCATAGTATGGATATAGCATAAAAATTTGTATATCCATTCATGAGTTGATAGACATTTGGGTTGCTTTTAATTTTGAGCTATTATGAATAAATAGATGGGTTTGGTGTGGACATATGTTTTCATTTAATATGCATTTCATAAATACGTAGAAGTGGGATTGCTGGGTCACATGGTAAGTGATGTTTAGCTTTATAAGAAATAATCAAACTGTTTTCCAAAGTGGCTGTACCGTCCCAAGCCTCACCAGCACTTGGTATTCACAGGTTTTTTGTTTGTTCATTTTTTTTTAAGCCATTCTGATAGGTATGTAGGGGTACCTTATGGTTTTAATTTGCATTTATTTAATGACTAATGATATTGGGCATCTTTTCATATACTTATTTGCATTTGTGTCTCCTCTTTGGTGAAAAGTTTGTTCAAATCTTTCACTTGTTTTTGGTGGGATTGTTTCTTTTCTTATTACTCAGTTACAAGACTCTTTCTTTGTTCTAGATACAAATCTCTTATTGATATGCAATTAGTAAATTTTTTCCCAGTTTGTGGCTCTTATTTTAACAGTATTTTTAAACAGAAATTATTTATTTTGATGAAGTTCAACTTATTAATCCTTATGAATTGTGCTTTCGTGTAGTATCTATGAAATCTTTTAACCCAAGGTCACAAAGATTTTCTCCAATATTTCCTTCGAGAGTTTTATAGCTTTAGGTTTTACATTCAGGTCTTTCTTTAGTCAGGTATGTGTTTGCAAATATTTTCTCCCAATTTGTGCCCTGTTTTTCCGTATTTATCATATCTTTCGGTGAGAAAAAGTTTGCAATTTTGATGAAGTAAAAACCAATTTTTATGGCTTGTGTGAATGTTCTTACACCTATATTAAAAAAACACACACACACACACACAAACTTTCTCTTTCCCTCACTCTCTATCTCCCTCCTTTCCGTTTTCCCTCCCCCTTCCTTCCTCTCTCCTTGTCTTTCCTTTCTTTCCTCCTCCTTCCCTCCCTCCTTCCTTTCCTGGCAGAGAAAGGCCTAAGAGATTTGCAGAGGACAGTGTAACACAATGGTCTATGAAAACCCAGCTCCTCTTGAGGGTTTCTGCACACTGTGGTTTTCAGGACACAAGTCATAAGCATAAAAGAGGTAGATGAGCAAACCTGGTGGATAAAATCACAGAAAGATTATAAATAACAGCCTTGCGGTTAAGGGGATTATTAAACCCACACACTTCATAACCACACTTCAAAGGTGAGATGGGCACACATTTTTCCTCGTGTCTCAAAATTTAAAGGGGGGATTGCTCTGTGGAAATAAGTGAATACTTGCCTTTAAAGGGCATATTTCAACACTTTCAATCCAAATTTTGACTATGGAAGTTGAAACCTTGGTCAGTGAAGCCCATTTTCCAGGGTAAGGGAGCGTTTGGACAGGTATCTTATTTCATGGATCAAAAAAGGCCAGGGCCACTTCACAAGTGTTTTATGACTTGCACGAATTTGAGGTCTTAAGCTGACCTCCATTTTATATAGCTTTGCATGAGTTAAGGGCCAATTAAAACATAAAAAAAGAACTGTGAAAAGTATAATGTGTCTGGACAAAGATACTTAAAATCAATAATGAACTGGCTGAGAGAAAAATAAAAATAAAAAAAAATTCCTTTATCCCTATGAAATAATTCAAGGAGGAAAAACTTGAGGTCAAACATAAATTTTCATAGTACTATGTTTCAGGAATCACAGTATCCCTCTCTCTCCCTACCTTTGTCTCAGACTTGGGATTGGCAAAAAAAAAAAAAAAAAAAAGCAGGGCTTTGAAAGGAAAATAACTTCCAAATTCTCTTTCAGTTCCCCATGTTTGGACAGGAACCACCTCAGGACCTTTGAACAAACAAAGAAATCAAGACACTGATGTATAAGGTGGCAAATGGTTTTGTGAGCATTGGTGTCAAGACTTGGAACAAACATCTAATTTTATTGGGCTGCACTCTTTTTTGATACCTAGAAATAAAGAGTGGAGGATAGAGCAAAGGAAGGAGCATTGACAGCCAACATGTTCTCCAGACCAGTGAAGTGTAACACAGTTTGCTCCCTGTTTCTCTAGGACACTTTTGGAGTCTTAGGATGTGATTCAATACATGACAATTCACATTTCTTTCTGAATGTCCAGAACAAAGAAACCTGTGGACAGGACATGAGCCAAATAAATAGGTGTGTGGAGGCACCCAGGGTTTTACAATGACTCCTCTTTATGAACCCTTTAATGACAGGACTCTAAGAATTTTTGCAGGAGGATGAAGGCATAGACCAGGCCTTCCTTAGAACTCTGTTGTCCCACGGCTGCCATTTGGCACTTGGCACTTACTGGCTTGAGTTATGGTTAGCTGTCCTCAGAGAAATGACTCTCCCCTGGCTAAATCTTAAGCTCCCCGAGGGCAGGAACACCCACAGTACAGCACAGTAAAGTCTTGTATAGAATAGGAATACAATAAATATTTACTGATTGATATCTATCGATGTAAACACAAGGGTATACACAGCTTCTAGAAGATTTTAAAACAATAACTGAAATAATCTTATACAACTCCTAGAATAACAATACAAAATATTTGGACTCTTTCCATGATGTATGGTTTTTTACATAGAATTTAAAAATTTTAGTGCCCATTGCAACGTTATCACAAGCATAACTTTCAGTTTCCCTTACAGCCCTATAAGTCTAAGCAAAAACCACTTTAAACTTCTACATTTGTGTCCATCCTCAAAGCCATCAAATAAAAGGCACTTTAACCTGATGTGTCCATATATGTAAAGTGATTAGAACAGTGCCTGCCATATGTGGGTGTTAGCAGTTATTACTGAAGGTACCTGTGGCAGATTGGATTATTGTTCACAGCTCTTTACTCTCTCCCTGTAATGGAATTATATGTCCACATTCTGTGATGTGGCTTTGCTGTGCCTTCCAGAGTAGCTGTGAGGACAATGTAAAAGAGTGTGTGTGTGTGTGTGTGTGTGTCCCCATATCTGAAACATAATAAGTGCTCATTTAGAATTTGTTGGATAAATAAAGGCCTAAACCTAAGGAAAAAAGGACCTTACCTCTATGTCTTATATATATATCAATACTATAACCATATCCTTTTCTTTGAAGGATACATATTAGTCAGCTATTGCTGTGATAATAGTGTATAACAAACACCATATATAACAATATATATATCTCCCTGTCTAACTTTGAGCTCTATGACTTGCTTTGGCTAATGAAATATTAGGAGATATTATGCAATCAGAGGTTTTAAATGTACTTTTCCAGCTTTGTTTGGCCTCTTAATTTTCTGAATCCACCATGACCTGGTAGCTGCTGATCTCACAAGAGACTTAGGGAGCAGACTTGAGCTCAAACTAAAATAAAGCCACCCAGTCAACCCACAGACTCATGACTCAAAGATCTTGATGTTGTAAACCACCAAGGTTTTTAGAGTTGTTTGTTACGCACTATTACCACAGAAATAGCTGACTAATACATAACCATCAAAGAAAAGGACATGGTCACAGTATTGAGATATATATAGATATATATATATATGACATATATATAAATAGAGATAAAATGGCCTTTTATTCTCAAGTTTAGACATTTATTCACTCAACAAATTCTTAATGAGCTTTTATTAAGTTCCCAGACATGGTGATAGAGATTTAAAATTAATAATATTAAAGAAAAAGGACCCAAATAATGCATAAGATTGTTTTAGCTTGTTCTTCCTCCCACAGTGACTGGTGTTCAAATCATTCTCCCCATCTCACTCTTCAAAAACCTAAACCCCCATACCCACCATATACACAGCCCTCTCAAATCCCTAAGGGCTGCCTGCCACTTTCCCTGGGCTGGGGGATTTCCAGCCAAGAGTGGAAATTCCACATTCTCCTGCATCTTCTCAACTGTCTGCTGTGATACGCAGTTGGGGAACTGCAGGACACCTGGCTACTGGGTGCCCAAGTACTGCTTGTTGTCCTGCCTGCCTGGCAACACTCATCATCCATATTGCCACCTCTCACTACAAGTATCCCACGGCTGGAGCCAGATCATTGCTGAAAAATCTCAGCATTTAACTCTTAAGAGCCACAAAATCAACATTCAACCTGCTTCTTTTTAGCTCATCTTCCTCAGAGGGCTTGGGTACCCAGGCAATGCTTGAGAAGGCCTCATCATGGAAACAGGAACAGAGAGAAAGATTTTGAAGGGTTGCTGTTGGTAACCTCTACAGCTGGGTCTTGATGCCTTCTGGTTGAAAAACAACTCTGTGAAACACAGACTTCAGAGCAAGGAATATTATCAGGGATAAACGAGGAACACTATAGAATCGTGAGGGGTATCAATTTACCAGGGAGACATAACAATCCTAAATGTGTGTGCATCTAACAACAGAGCTTCAAAATGCGTGGAACAAATATTAATAGAACGGGAAAGAGAAATAGACAGATCTTCAATTACAGTTGAAGCTTCCAACACTCCTCCCCAGTATCAATAGAATAAGCAGACAGAAAATCAGTAAGGCTAAAGAAGACCTGAATAATACTATCAACCAAGTTAACCTAATTGACATTTGCAGAAGATTCCAAAAGGTCAGAATAGACTTTCTTTTCAAGTACATATGGAATATTCACCAAGGTAAACAATGTACTTGGCCATAAAACACATTTCAACAAAATTTTTATTATTTTTTATTTTTAAATTTATTTTTTATGTAACATTTATTTCTAAAGGATTACAAGATACGATTTTAAAATGGGTGTATTTTATGGTTTTTATATTAATTGATACAAACATAGCAAAATACCTATGTGTATAAATTATTTGGCCAGTATCCGCTCACTTCATACTTTTAAGAAAGAGAATATAAGGTCATTTGCAATAATAACAATTAACTAGTTAATAATAAAACCAAGCTAAAATAATTTTTAAAGAATCAATAAAATTTTTAATTGAAATCATGCAAAAGATTTCTAAGACCACAATGGAATTAAATTAGAAATCAATATCAGAAATACATGAGGAGAATCTCCAAATATTTCAAAATTGAACAGCATGCTTCTAAATAGAAGTAGATCAGAGAGGATTTCACAAGGAGCATTAGAAAATATTTTGAGTTGAGTGAAAATAAAAATAAAGCTTATAAAAATTTGTAGGATGCAACCAAAGCAGAGATTAGAAACAAGGTCTAAGATTAAATGATTATATTAGTTCCAAAAGGATGGAAATCAATTATCTAAGTGTTCATCTTAAGAAACTATAAAAAGAAGAGCAAATTAAACCCAAAGCCAGCAGAGGGAAGGAAATGATAAAGGTAAGATCAGAAATTAATGAAGCCAACAACTGATTCTTCATAAAGATCGATGAAATTTATAAACATCTAGCTGCACTGATCAAGACAAAAAGAGACAACACAGCCAGCCCCACCTGTGCAGAGAGAATCCTGCCCATCCTGCTATTGAGAAACGTCAACTTAAGAAAGAGTGTGACTTTTCTAAGAGAAGTAAAATGACACCCCCTAAAAATAGTGTTGAATAGTGGAAAGGGAAAAACATCCAGAAAATTCAGCAAGAGGGTGTCTGAAAAATTTGGGAAGCATGTAGATACTCCTAGTAGAATGTGAGATGGAGCAGCCTCAGTGAATGAGAAACACAAAGTCCACGGAGAGAAACAACAGACAAAATAGCATCAAAATGAAATGTCTCCTAGGATGAGAATAACAGGTAATAACTTAAAATAAAGAAGGACTGCAAGGAAACAAAAATTATTTTTTTGAAGTTAATAAAAAATGTATAAAAAATAAATAAATAAACCATTTTGTACATGTTTTAAAAAGGAGAGAAAGATGACGCAAATTACCAATATCAGGAATAAGAAAAGTGATATCTCTTCTCTTATAGATCCTACAGACATTAAAAGGAAAATAAGAGAATATTATGAAAAACTATGTCAATAAATTTGATAGCTTGGCTAAAATGGACCAATTCCTTTAAAAACACAAATTCCCCAAACTCACCAAATATAACCTCAATAGCCCTATCTCTATTAATGAAACTGAATTTTTAGTTTAGAGCCTTCCCACAAAGGAAACTCCAAGTCCATATGGCTTCACTGGAATTCTACCAAATATTTAAGGAAGAAAAATGTCAATTCTACAGACTTTTGCAGAAAATTGAAGAGGAGGAAATATTTCAAAACTTATTCTATAAGGTCAGCCTGAGTCTGTTACAAAAACTAGACAAATGTATGTAAAGAAAACTACAGACCAAGATAGATACAAAAATTCTAGACAAATTTTAGCAAATCAATTCCAACAATATAAAAACATCATAACTTAGTAGAGTTTAGCCCAGGAAGGCAAGATTCGTCTAACATTTGAAATTCACCACATTAACAAAAACGAAAACCATATGAGCATCTCCATAGACTTAGGAAAAACATTTTATTAACTCCAACACTCATTCCTGACAAAAATTTTCAGAAACTAGAAACCTCCTCAACTTGATAAGGAGCAGCTATGAAAAACCTACAGCTAACATCATATATAATAATGAGATATCCAATGTTTTCTCCCTAAGATTAGGAAAAAGACAAAGATGTCTACTCTCACTACTTCTATTCAACATTCTACTGAAAGTTCTAGCCAGTGAAATTAGGCAAGAAAAAAAAAAAAAGGATTTATATGCAGAATATATAAATAATTCTCAAAAATCCATAATAAGAAAACAGAAGCCCAATTTTTAAAAGTGGACAAATGATTTGAACCAACACTGCCAAAGGGACATACAAATGGCAAATAAGCACATGAAAAGGTGCTCAACATCATTAGTAGTAAAGGAAATGAAAAACTATAGTGAGATACCACTTCACATATCTTAGAATGGAAAAAGTAATGGTCAATATCAAGTGCTAGTGAGGATGCAGAGCAAGTAGAACTCTCCTACGTTACTGGCAGCAGTGCAAAATGTACAGCATTTAGAAAAAGAGTTTGGCAGTTCCTAATAAATTTACTTACCATATACTTGCCATATGACCCAAGAATTTCACTCTTAGGTATTTAACCTAGAGAAAAGAAAGCTAAGTATGTGAATACTCACAGTGGCTTTATTTTTAATATAGAAAAACTTAAAACAGCCCAATATCCACTACCTCTTATATGGTTAAACAAACTGTGATACATCCATACAATGGAGAACTATTCACAAATAAAAAGAGACCAACTCCTCTGATATATGCAACAACACGGATAAATATCACACCCATTATGCTAGATGACTAAAGTCAGATTCAAAAGACTACACAATGTATTTTCCATTTATATGATGCCATAAGCTGAATGTTTTTGTCCCCAAAATTCATGTTAAATCCAAACCCCCAATGTGATGGTATTTGGAGGTGGAGCCTTTGGGAGGTGATTAGGTCATGAGGGTAGAGCTCTCATGAATGGGATTAGTGCCCTTATAAAGGAGCCCTCAGCTCCCTTGCCCTTTCTGCCAGATGAGGACATAGCAAAATGCTGGCCATCTACGAACCAGGAAGTAGGCTCTCACCAGACACTGAATCGACTAGTGACTTGATCTTGGGCTTCTCAGTCTCTTGAACTGTGAGAAACAAATTTCTGTTCTTTTTAAGCTACCTAGTTCATGGTATATTTGTTATAACAGCCCTGAATGAACTAGGACATATGATGATCTGAAAAAGGCAAAATGTTATAGAGACAAAAAACAGACCAGTAGTTGCTGGGGTGAGCCAAGGAGAGGTATTGATTACACACAGGCTTGAAGGAATTTTTGTGGAGTGATGGAAATGTTCTGTCTCAATTGTGGTGGTCACTTGACCACATGCAGTTGTCAATACTAACAGAATGGTTAAAAAAAAAAAAAGTAGGTGGGCAGGGCTAGAATTCAAACCTGGCTTCCCGTACCCAAAGAATCAGAATGGGTTCCCTGAGAGCTGCCCATGGGAAGTCTATCAGTGGGATTACACTGGGATCTGTACTCCCTTTGTGCCCTTCTGTGTGGCCTAGTGAAGGAGCACACCCTGAGACCCCATTGTCAGCTCTATCACTAAACAGCTGTGTTACTGTGGGCATGTCATCTCCTGTGTCAGTCCTGTTTTCTCATCTGTGAATTACCCCAGGAGGACTATACATGTCAAGCTCAGTCTAGCTCTAAATTTCTATGATTTTCCCCGAGGTTCTTTCCTTCTGTTGGAGACTCAGCAGTTCAACTCCAATCCATCTACCTTTGGAGTTTTAAGTGCTTTTTCAGACCTCAGCTCATTGGCCCTCACAAAATCCTGTAAGGGAGCTAATTATCCTTATTTCATTGTTTAAGAAACGGAAACCCAGAAAGATTCATTAACCTACCCAGTCACAAAATTGTCACAAAAAGCAGAACCAGTACTCTCATCTTTCCAGTGGCCCAGTCCCAACTGTAGGTGGGACCAGCTGTTGAGCTCCAGATCTGTTCAGGTGTCTCTCTGTCCTCCATTAAGTTTAGGGATCTTGTGAAAATCTTTTATGTAATCCAACAGTTTTCTAGTCAGATAAGCAAAAAATGGGCCAAACAGAAAAATGGTATTTATATATTGTCATAAAGCCTGGTCTTCAGAGGTCAACGTCGATCCAGGATTCAAAGCAGACCACACTGCTGCTGGCCCCATTGGCTCGTTAACAGAAGATCCTTCAGTAATGCTAACATTTTACAATATCGAGTCTTTATTGTGTGTTAGGCACAGTTCCAAGTGTTCAACATGTGTTCTCCCATTTAATATTCCCAACCATCAGTGGGGTTACCATAGTTAACCCCATATTATACATGGAGGTCTGAGCTCTGAGAGGTTTAAATTAAACCCATGTTCCATGGTCCATGCTTCTCCTCCTATCCATCATACATATGTGCCTCTTCTAAGATCACAGAAAGATCTACTCTACTGAAAAAAGAAACAAAGGAAGGGAAGGAGTGGAAAAGGGAAGAAGGGAGGAAGAAACAGCAGGAAGGCCGGCAGGCAGGTACAGATGAAAACAAAGCAAGATTAAGGCAAGCATCAGCTCCTCTACCAAGGCAGACGGAGGTTGCTTAAAAGACTCATGAAAAAGGCCCAGGAAATAGACCAAAGGAGAGAGAGGCAAAGGGCTGTGGGGGTCCTATTGGCCATCCCATGTCATTGCTCACACACACACACACACACACACACACACACACACACACACACACACAACTGCCCAAGACCGCTGGATGCCCCTACCTTACCGGCTGCATCCTTCACATCTGACGGCCCTGGCTTGTTTCACTCGGGTGTTTATTTAGTTTAAGGTCTGCTTTTAAGAGCTCTCCAAGAGAGGCGGAAGGGGGAGGAGGAGCAGGGGAAACAACTCTTGAAAAGAGAACTTAGTGATTAAAAAGGAGCCAAGATTAACAGCTCCAAGAGCTCCAGCAGCCTGAGAAGTAAGCAAAGCCCTGGAGGGGTTCTCCCTTTATACCACCAGCACCACTGCTGCTGAGCCCTCCTTGCCCTCTTTCCCATCCTCTCTCTGCAGCAGGTGGTGGTCACCTCTAACGCCACAGGCTTCTCCTGTCATAGCTGACTTTGCTCTGAGTGAGAAAGTCTTTTTAAGATAGCATCTGCAGCAACCTCAAAGCACAAATCATTATAAAGAAGTGTCTACTGGCCAAGCACATGGCATCTGTACCTCACCTTCATCCCCAGGCTGGATTTAGAGACACAACCTGGGAGTAGAGAACAGAGTAGATGATGATCAGGAAATCCATGTTTCAGCCCCAGCTCCGTCACTGTCTAGCCTTGTGATCTCATGCCACCCAGCCTCTAAGGACTCAGACTACTTACCATCTGAGAGTGACATCTGTCCTGCCCACCTCACATGGGGGCTGAGAAGAAGAAATGAGACAAAGCATCTGAAAGTGCTTTCCACAAATACGAGGGAATGATAGGTACCCAGGGAAGATTTTGCTGACTGACTGATGGCCTGAGTGATTGATAATGCCTGAGTGACAGGCCCTCCCTGCCTTTTTTGAAATACTTTTCACCAGAAGCTGCGGGATGAGAGATACAGTCTTCAGGGGCAAAGACATTATTACAAATGTCAAACTGGTTGAACATAGTGTTCTGGCCAAGGAGTTCCCCACTTGCTCCCTCCTCTAATGGAATTCCTGTCCCATTTACCACGATGTGTCTGTGATGGAGTCTCTAAGTAAAGACTTGCAAGAGAGATAAAAAGTCATTATGTCTCCCCTTAGGAAGCACTCTTATTACTTAGGGTTTCCAGTGAGAGGCCCCAGGGAATGTCTGTCTTCTGAGACTTGGCAAACCCACCAGCCTTCCTGGACTTTTCTACACTTGGTCACCAAGACGCAGATGTTCAGAGGCTCTAAGGACCCCTGTCAGCAACACTGTTGAGCCCGGTTAGCTTAATCCCAGGCTTCAGAAGGAGCTAAGAGAGAAGGATCAAGGCCCATCAATCTTCCAGGACTTGTGGAAAGAGCAAGCCTGTCACTCCTGGGGAAGGAGAATCAAGACACACTGCATTAAATAGGGATGTGGGGGAAGTAGGGGCAAAGGGGGAGAAAGAGGAGGAGCCCCCATGGCTATGTTTGACTTGAGTCTTAAAAGGGTAATGCCACTGCTGTCTGGAGAATAGAATTGGGAGTGTGGCTGGGACAGGGAGGCAGAGTGGGAGGGAGGCAGTCAGGAAGCTACTGGGAGGGTTCAGTAGAGAGATGATACTGGCGAGGAGCAAAGTCAGCAGTGAAGTGAGGAGTGGCTGGGTTTGCTGCCCATCTCAAAGATCTTTTGGAGCCGTGGGGCACTCTCTGACAGCTTCCATGTGTCAGACCATTTGCTAAATGTTTTCCCTTTAAGATCAGGAATAAAGCAAGTATACCCACTTTTACCACTTATTCAACATTGTATTGGAGATCTTAGCCAGTGTAATAAGGCAAAGAGAAAGAAAAAGAGGGGAAGGAAGAAAGGAAGGAGGGAAGGAGGGAAGGAAGGAAGGAAGGAAGGGAGGGAGGGAAGGAAGGGAGGGAGCGAAGGAAAGAAGGGAGGGAGGGAAGGTAGAAGGGAGGAGGGAAGGAAGCAAGGAAGGAAGGAAGGGAGGAAATGCATTAAAAATGGAAAGGAAGGGCTTCCCTGGTGGCGCAGTGGTTGAGAGTCCGCCTGCCGATGCAGAGGACGCGGGTTCGTGCCCCGGTCCGGGAAGATCCCACATGCCGCGGAGCGGCTGGGCCCGTGAGCCATGGCCACTGAGCCTGCGCGTCCGGAGCCTGTGCTCTGCAGCGGGAGAGGCCACAGCAGTGAGAGGCCCGCATACCGCAAAAAAAAAAAAAAAAAAATGGAAAGGAAGAAGTAAAATTGTCTCTTCTGTGCAGACAGCATGACCCCATATGACTGGTACAATGAGACTTACAAACCTTCACTGAGAAAAAGCAAAGAAAGAGAAACTAAACAAATGTAGACATATACCACATTCATGGATTGAATGATTCAAAAATGTTATCAGTTCTCTCCAAATTGGTCTATGGATTCAACATATGTTAATCTGTATTCCAGCTGCCATTTTTGGTAGGGGTTAACAAGCTAATTTTAAAATGCAGGGAAATACAAAATACATAGAATATCACAGACAATTTTTAAAAGAACAAAGTTGGAGGCTTACAGTACAAGATTTTAAGACTTACTGAAAAGCTACAGTAACCAAGAGAGCCTGGTATTGGCATAAGAATAGGCATGTAGATCAATGCAACAGAGTAGGGGTGGATAAATCAGCCTACACAGATACGGTCAATTAATTTTCAACAATTGATTTCCTACGGTGGAAAGAATAGTATTTCAAACATATAATGCTGGAACAGCTGAATCATCATATGGAAAAAAATGAACCTTGACCTATAATCACACCATATCCCCAAATTAACTGGAAATGCTATTAGACACTAAAAGTATAAAACTTCTAGAAGAAAACATGGGATAAGATCCTTGCAGTCCTAATGTAGGCAAAGATTTCTTAGATAGTACATAAAAGTATGAGTCACAGAAGAAGAAATTGAACTTCATCATAATTTAAAACTTTTGTTCCTCAGAATATACCATTAATGAAAAGGCAAGCCAGAGACAGGGAGAAAACATTTGCAGTACATATTTCTGACAAAGGACTTGACTCCAAAAAGTATATACAGATCTCTCAAACTAAGTATTAACAAAATAATCCAATAAAAAGTGGGTTAAAGATTTGACACTTTACCAAAGAATATACCCAAAAAATGCCATGACTTTTTCAATCCTGCCAATGCGTGCACTGACCTCCAGGACTACACACACACACACACACACACACACACACACACACACACACTCACTCCTTTTTTACTGACTGTTAAATTTTCACTTGTCTTTCAAGGCATGGTTTAAATATCCCTTTTCTTAACTCACACTCAAGGTCCTTATCTTCCTCAGTAAATATGTAAATATTACTGTCTATGAGATTTTATCACTTGATAAAGAACTTGCCTCACTTTATTTTCATTGTCTGTTTCAGGATCTGTTTCCTCCACTTGAATGTGAGCCCCTTAAAGGAGAAGATTATGTCTTCTTCGTCTCATTATCTCTACCACCTGACACAAGCCCTGTCACAGAGTAGGTGCTAAATAAATTTTTATAAATTGAGGGAAAAAACATTTCTTCCTTACTTCCTGAAATGCAAATTACTTCTCGGTCCTATTATTTCTTTTAAATTAGGCCCTTTGGGGGAATGAGGAATCCTAGATCCATTAAATCATCATATTTTAGAGCTCAGAGGATCTTGAGGTTTATAAATTGTTTCCTGCAAACCTGAGGAGGGTCCTTAGAAGCCACCTGCAAGGGCTGAAGGATATGCCTCTGTAACCTCATTTTAAGGGATGCATTGTATTCCACTGTTGGGGTTTATTAAAAATTACTTTGAAAAATCCCTTCTGTTAGAAGTTTTGACGTGTGCCAAGTTTTTACTTTTATATTTGATACTAGAATGAGCCTCTGGCATGTCTGACTAACGATTTCTATAATGTTTTTCAGTCTAACAATCTATTATTAGATTCACCCGAACTCCATCCCCCTCCTATAATTGGCTTTGGTATCATTTTTATTCAAAGCCAAGTAATAAATAGTTCACAAGCCAAATGCTATTTCCTCCTTGAGGTTCAGTAATTCATGATCTTCCATTGGTTTTTAGATATATTCTTCAATGTCACATAAAATACACATGACCTCCTTTGTGCTCTCTCAATTCTTTATCCAACCTCCTCTAAGTACCTCTGCACATCCGTCTCTAACCTACCTTACTGATCTGGGTGTGACGCCAGAGTTAACAGGTGCAGGAGAGGCAAGAAAGTCCTCTCTGTGGGTTTAAAAAATAAAATATAAAATAAAATAAAACCCCTCCTCAAGGAGAAAATACAACATGTCCTCCCAAATTCTAGAAATACGTTGAGAGGTTTAGATGGAAAAAGTAGGGTTTATTATTCTAGTAAAATTTATTTGATTTTGAAAAATGTTCTGAAAGAGGACACTGAAAATTTGTTGGGATGAGTTACCAAATGGTAACTGCAAATGAGACATAGGAAGAATAGAAGGTAGAGATTTTTAAAAATTATACATATTTTTAATGTGTTCTTAGGAGAAAAACCATATTTCACTAGATGAGCAAAAAAAAATTGCTTTCACACCATAAAGTAATGCATGTCTACTGCAGAAATTGAGGTAGTTTGGATAAGAAAAAAAAAGGTGGAATTATTCGTATATATCTTACATATATTCATTTACCTTTTTTAGAGTTAATCATGTTCAGTCGTTTCACAGACATCTTTCCAGTCTTCTTTCTGTGTGTATCTGTATGTGTGTGTGTAGCCAAAATGGGATCAAAGTGATACAGGGTCTGTTTTGCCCTCTGTAAACCACACATTGGATATATTCCAATGTTATTCAAATTCCCCTATAACATCTATTCATATCTAGCAAAATTTCTTTCACCAATCCCCTACCATTGAATATATAGGTTGTTTCTCATTTGGAGCCATTATAACAAACTCTACAGTGAACATCCGTATACCTATAGCTCCAAGAATTGCCCTGATTATTTAAGATAAATTCCTTGAAGTAGAATTCTGGGTCAAAGGGTATGGAAAAAGCTTGAAACAATTTTTATTTTTATTCCACAGGAGTTAATCTTTTAAGTTTTGTGAGAGGCCTCCATCAGCACATATGACTCTTCTGCACTTAGCTCTGTGCGAGTTCCTAGTTAATTAAATGATTTTTAATGATTTAAAACAATTATTATCGTTAAACTCATGATTGCCAAACTACAAGTACGTTTATGCTGCAATGAATCAGCCAACACAGATTTTTCCTTCTACCAAAAGTCCCCAGGAGGTTAGCATTTCCTGCAGCCCGTTTCACCCTTAGTTACGGTTGCTGAGTCTTGCCTTCCCATCTTCTGCCTCTTAGTGGATGTGTATGCTTTGAAACATGCTGTCCCAAATCTTTTTTTTTTTTCTGCGTTGGGTCTTTGTTGCTGCACACGGGCTTTCTCTAGTTGCGGTGAGCGGGGGCTACTCTTCGTTGCAGTGCGCGGGCTTCTCATTGCGCTGGCTTCTCTTTTTGCAGAGCACGGGCTCTAGGCGCGCGGGCTCAGTAGCTGTGACTCCCGGGCTCTAGAGTGCAGGCTCAGTAGTTGTGGCTCACGGGCTTAGTTGCTCCGCGGCATGTGGGGTCTTCCCGGACTAGGGCTCGAACCCGTGTCCCCGGCATTGGCAGGAGGATTCTCAACCACTGCGCCACCAGGGAAGCCCCAAATCCCATCTTTTAAATCCAGAGGCATTTTCCGCTGGTAGGTCTTTCATTAGTTTGTTTCTGCCAGAGTTTATAACACCTTGTAATTTGGTCACCTTGGCCAATTTCATCAAGATTTTTATATCTTATAGATCATTAATAAAGATTAAATGGGCAACACCTAGGCTGACCTCCCTGGTCCCACCCGGGGCTCCACCCTGTGTCAGTGTCATCCCTGTATTTCATGACACGTCCGTGTTTTCTAATTTTCATGTGACCACACTTTGGCTGAAGGAGCTGGACTTCATGGTCAGACCACACATTGCCTTAAGTAGTGACCACACCCAGACGCTTGAAGACTCGACCTCACATTTTATTTTCACCAGACTCTTAAATGGTCCTCTGGGCTGAAACTCCTCCATGTACCTTTCCATCTCCAAGCCCCACCCTTCTTCAGCTTGCTCTGTACCCAGGAGGCTGACCTGTAAGGGCTGCCTCAAGAGACTCTACAGCCCTCTGGCATCCAGTTGGGTCCAGCCAACTGGGAGCACTGCAGGGGAAGGAGGGCAGGAGCATTTGATGTCAGGTTATCTACTCACTCAGCTTCCTCCCTTAGTGCTGATGCCCAGGGCTTCCACCGAGGTCAGGGAGTCCAGCTCTCTCCAGGGTTCCCACCCACACCCTCTCCTTGCTCTTTCCCTCCTGAGAGTGGTAACAGCCCTACTCTACCACCCTCAGTCTCCCAAACCAAACCCTGTGGTTTCCCTACACACTGCCCATCCCTTGTAAACAGTCTCTATTAAATTCTCCTCAATTTACCCAGTATGAGAGTGCCATCTGTTCTCTACTGGGACCCTGACTGACATACCATGTAACGTGGCCAGGCCTTGGGTAAGGCTATTATGGGACTGGGCTGGACGTGGCCGAGGTCCATCACCTCTGCTTTCAGACAGATTGCAATGACGCCAAATCCCTTCTGGAACTGAACCTCTCATCCTTCTCTCAGATCCATACACATTTAGCTCTTTTGGAGTTCTCACATTTTTTTTAATACAAAAGAGAACTTTGAAATTCTCTTAACAAGAGCTATTTCAGTTGTTCCAGCAGTTTCCATTTATTCATTTAACAAATATTTACTGATCACCTGCTATGCACCAGACACTAAGCTAGACAGCCAGCACACGTCTGGGACAGACACACATGCTCAGGGCCGTGAGAATAAGCTGGACCGTGAGACCAGTAACCCTGGATGTTCTGCGGAGAAATTGCTTCCTGCAAAAAGAGGTGCCTTTTGTTCTATGCTCCAACTTGCTGAAGGCCAGTGCCCCTTCCTTCCGGGGGTTTCTATTCAACATTTCATTACGCCCTAAAAGAACTTCAGTCCCAGAAGTACGAGAAGACAGGGAGGTAAACTGAGGGAGAGCCTCAGTTTCCTTGTGAACAAGGGTTCGCCCTGAGCACCCATGAGGCTGATCGGTCCTGTCGTGGCAGCACCAGTGTTGTCACCATCATGCCCCTGCCCTGCCTCTGCTTTTCCCATGCCTGTCCATCCTCTCGCACCTGACCCGCCCCAGCCTGTTCGGCAAGGTGTACGTGTCCCGAGAGGCCGCAGCCATCACCCCAGCGCCCCCTTTCTTCTTCCTGACCTGGTCTCACTCCCAACCCATTTGTTCTGGGGACTGAAGCTCGGACTCGGCTGCCTCTACCATCACCCCTGGGCCTGTGAAATTGGTGTTTCTCCTCGACCTTCCAGGTTTGGGACTCTTGCCTCCTTCTGGCGAGTCTGATATATTAAGAGCTCGTCCCTGGCTTTCCTTATCCCAAGCTGCCTTAAGGAGCGGCCCCTTTCTTGGTTCTGGTCCCTTGAAGCCCAACTCCCAGCATGAGCTCTGGACTCCCTCCTCCTCCCCACCTGCTCCCAAACCCCAAGAGTTCTTTTTCCAGACAATTCCTTACTAGTGTCTCTTCTTCAGACACCCCAAAAACTAATCCTCATTCTTTCTTTCTTCTCTACTCTCTTCTTGTGCCGTTTCTCCTTTCCTTCTCCATATTTTTGCCTCTCACTCTTCCTTAAAAGAGCTGCAGGAATTCCTTGCTTTGAAAAATATTTTCCTGAGGATTTGTGTTTAATGAAAGTTTATAACATTTGAAATTCAGACAATGTGTTCAAAATCATGGTGGTGACGCTGATAGCAATAGTAAGAGTAGCTTCCAACTACTATGTTTTCTACACATGACACATTGTACTGAGAACTTTATATACTTCAGCTAATTTAATCCTTACAGGAGCCCTTGAGAGAAGTATTATCATTCTGCCCAGTTTACAGTCGAGGAAACTGAGGCTGAGAGAGGTGCAGTGACTTGCCCAAGGCCACACAGTGAAGAGCAGAGATAGGGCTCCAGCACAGCCCTGCTGGATTCCAAACTCCAAATTCCAACCTTCTTGCCTTCCCCACTGCACTAGTTAAAGCAATCGGCTGTAAGTTCTCTTGAAATAAGCAAGCTTCTGCAGCAGAAATAGCCCCTCCCCAACTACCCACATTGTAAGTTTAAACTTTTATATAAAGAGTTTCTCTCAGCAACGCACACCCATCCTTCTTATTGGGTGGGGGAAGCCTCACCAGGCGAAACCTCCTATTTACTCTCCATCTACTGCTCATCCTGCGCTGGGTGTGGCAGTGGGTGGGGAACTACCCAAACTACCTCTTTACATCCTCTCACTCACCGGTCCTCCCCAGGATGACTCCGTCCACAGATTCTGCCCTCCTGAGAGCACCACTGCAAGGACAGCAGCAAACATAAGATTAGAGCTTCTAATGACATACAACGTCTGTCTGGTCTGTGTTTCGAAAAGGAATGACTTTCTCCATGAAAAACAGATGCAAATGGAGAAAGACCATGCACCTAGTTAAACTGAGCCATGGCAGATCAATTATTCATTCAACAAACACATGCCGAGTGTCCATGTGCCTGGCAAAGAGCAAGGTATTGGTCTCTCTCTCCAAGGAGTTTACACCTCCATCAGCAGAAGGAATAAAAATATTCTAAGTGTCCCTGTGGTCAACTGGATTATAATTTAGCAAACATTTATTTTGCTCTCTCCTCTCACCCCCCCAATTTCTGCCCCATTCATTGGGGACTTGGCCATGTAAAATACTTTGGTCAACAGAATGTGGGCTGAAGTGATGACATGCCAATTTCAAGTGAAGCCTTGAAGAGGCATTCCAAACATCTGCCGGCTGACTTGAACACCTATCCTCCAATATGGGAACACTGCAGGCCAATGGGGGCTGTTCCTTCAGCCCAGGTCCCAAAATAAGAAGATAATATGGGGGCAGCCCTAAACCACAGCACAACTCACAGCTACTGACATGCCACATGAACAAATAACATATATTTGTTATTGAAGGCCATCAAGATCTTGAGGTTGTTTGTTACACAGCACTATCGCAATAAAAGCTGACTAATCCAGTCCCATACAGAGTTATATTCCAAACCTACCCTCTGGTATTTTTCTTGCTCTTGAATTGAAATCTAAGACACCCTATAGGTGACGAGTTTCACTGATCCATCCAAGGTATCTGTAGAATGACTCGTCAGGTGGGGAAAGCAGTCTGAACAGAAATGACTGATTTACCCATCATATAACATACCTGCAGAAACCCCAGATACCCAACACCAGCCCTTCTACAGAGGATATTGTTAATCACTGCTACCCACAGACACCTTATTTTCTGTTGTTTATTATCAATTTCCAAAGTTAATATTAGCCGCAGCAAGGGCAAGCACTTGTTTAAATACTCTGAAGGCTTCAAATGAACTTAATGTTTATAACCCAAGACCAGCTCAAGTCATGAAGACTTATGAAAACTGGGACTGTGGCTTAGAGGCCTCTCCAGTCACCATCTGGTGCCCTGTAGGTGTTTAATCATGTTTTTTAAATTTCCTTTAGTTCAATAAATATTTATTGAGCACATCCTACGTACAAAGGGGAGAAGGCATGCTTCCTACTCTCAACGTACTAGCTTACCATCTCATGGAAAGGATGAGTATTTACATAACTGTAATTAAAGACAACACAAGTGAAATATTTTGAGAGGAGTGCCAAAATTTTGCTGGAGTGGTTTCAAAAAAGAGAAGCACTGTATCCAATCTGAGGGAGTCAAGAAAAAAAGAACATTTCAGATAGAAGGAACTGGGCTTCCCTGGTGGCGCAGTGGTTGAGAGTCCGCCTGCCGATGCAGGGGACACGGGTTCGTGCCCCGGTCCGGGAGAATCCCACATGCCGCGGAGCGGCTGGGCCCGTGAGCCATGGCCGCTGAGCCTGCGCGTCCGGAGCCTGTGCTCCGCGACGGGAGAGGCCACAACAGTGAGAGGCCCGCGTACCGCAAAAAAAAAAAAACAAAGAAACTAGAAGGAACTAAGGTATAGAGGCTGAATGGAATGGAATCTGAACTGTGGAGAGATTCAACGGGAAGATCAGGAGAGCCACACTGTGCACAGCTCCAAGGCCAGGCTGCTGAGTTTATGGTCAAACCCAAGAGTCACTGAACACTTAAGGAAATTCACCACGTCCATTTTCACCATGCCCTTCGCTGGGCCCAGAGTTTGAATTTTTCTGAGAACTTCGAGTCATTAACAGCTTGAGCCTCCACAAAAAGAACTAGTGGTAAAATGTGCCAGTGAGCGGTAGAGAGGACAGCAAGACAGTTTCCGTGACTACAGCCACGACGAGCAGGCTGCATATCTGGGGAACGACGAGAAAGAACTTCTCAGCCACAGGTGCAACGGCAGGTGTTTTCACATTCAGTCCTGACCGAGGGAAGAGGGATGAGGCAATGCAGTGGACTGTCTAGAACCTCACTGCCAACATTGACAATGGGGTCTCGCCTCTGCAGGAAGTAGCATGCCTGTAGGCTGCGTACGGCAGGGCCTCACAACCTCTTCCCCAGGCTGCACCTGGCCTCTGGCCTCACCTGCCCCGCCTAGTTGCACCCAGGACTCCACCTAGCCGGAAAACACATCACTATCAGGCAATTACAAAACAAGACAAAGAAACTCCAGCAGTACCAGGTTCGCAGCTGCCCTCAGCTGAGCTGCCCTAGTGCCATCTGTGCGCCTCTAACTTTCTGCTCCCACCCTACTGAAGCCATCTGTTCATAAGTCCAACTTCCTCCCTGGGCCATAAACTGTGCATGGACTTTTACCTTTGTGCCCAGTGCCTAGTCCATAGATGGTACATATTACTTAATAGCAACAGCCTTTCCATGTATTAAATGCTTTCTCTCCACCCGCTCCTGACATATTATTTCACTGAATCCTTCCAACAACCCACCCCTACAGAGTAGGTGTTATTATCCCCATTTAACAAACGAGGAACTTAAAACTCAGAAAGATTAAGGAAGCCCTCCAAGATCACGCAGCTAGGAAGAGAAGGCGCTGAGATCTATCTGAGTGTCAGGCCCTTTTTATAGAAGTGGGTTTATATGCATTGGACTGAACCAATAACCAGGTTTCCAGAATAGTAAGACCTAGAGGGTCCTCACTAGATCGATCGTTTGCAAGAAAGATTCCTTCGAGGGTTGATGTTTGGGAAATTCACCCTCGGCTGGTGTTTGGCAGAGACATACAGGGCCTATCTTTACTGTCTTAATAACTCTGAAACTGAACTTGAATCTCAGGCTGGGGTATAGGAAACTGACAGGAATAGCTCTGTAACTCTTTCACCAGGGTTACACGTGCCAGGCCAGGTGAGAGCTTCCCCAAGAAAGCCAAGAGCAGGGCCCTGGACAAGTAACAGGGACTTGCAGGCGGGCCTCACACACCTGTGGGGAGCCCACAGCGGTGGCCTCAGCCCCGTGCACAAGCCCAGAGGACAGCACTGTTGGGAGGAGGGCAGGGGCTGGCTCAGAACAAACACTTGAATTGCCTCCGGGAGGTTAATGGGAATCCGAACTAAGAAGATTGGCCTGCTAACACTAACGTGAGTATTCAAGAGGTCATTTGTCGCAGGGAAGCCTTTTTTAACCCACTGGGGGATGAACCCGAAACCCTTCCAGATTTTTCCAAAAAAACAAACTTGAACACTCTAATACTGCCAGATGATATGACCAACGTCTGTGGAACCACGTTCCACGGTCCGGTGTCCAGACACATCACGAGGGCTATCTGAAACAGCCGGCCCTACTGGCATACTGACCATGGGTCAGGAGCCATAGATAAAGAGTGTGACTCCAGGCTCTCACATTGGGCTTGGGCAACAGCAAGCAGGGATCCGCCCTGCTGACACCAGTCCCGACCATCTGGTTCATCAGGATGAAATTACTTTTGGTTGCCGCCACGCCACACCTACTGCTCCACCTCAAGAAATAGCCCGTAGCAGCATCCAAGCTGGTCTGACCCCTGTCAAAAGACACGCACTCAGAGCGCAGGTCTGTAGCCAAACCCAAGAGAGCAAAACTTCTGTAGAAATCCAGGCGGTCACAGGGAATGCCTGCACAAAAGGGAGGGGCTTTGGAACTAAAAGCATTTCCTCCTCTCCCTACCTAAGGACCAGTTAGGGAACTAGTGAATGATTTACAACTGAACTATTTATAAAAAGGAGCACATTAACTTTTTAGATCACTCATCCACAATAAATGATGAAAACCCAGTTGAAATGCAAGATTCCGGAAGGCTTAAAAGGTAGATCAGGCAGTAGGTTAATAACTGTGATTTTTTTTTTAAACTTTGCCTAAATTCAGACTTTAAAGAAATTGGCCCTGTTACATGAAAGGCTGGCATTTTCTTAGACAAGCTTGAAGCTCATTAACATATGATGACAGTTCAAAGTAAGTACTCAAGTAAGGAAAGGGAGGGCTAGATGCCTCACTCTATCAGAATCCTAGACCTACCTCTCTCCCCTCTTTCTCCCCCATCCCATAAAGCAATGGAAAGTGGCAAAGTCAGGTCACTTGCTTGCAAATGATCCTGCTTTAAGAACGCAGGAGAAATGTTAAAATGATTAATTTAGCAAACACATTGGAAAGAACTTTGTGTTTGTGAGTTTTGCTGAGTTAAACTGTTTTCAATTAACATCGTTTTTCGACTACACTAATTTGGAGACAGACTTGGAATATTTATCTTTCTTTTCCCAGCAGGAACTGCTTCTTGTGTTTATTTCATTAACAGTTAGGAGTCGAAAATCAATTGACTAATATGAAATGTCAGGGGGAAGAATTGGGACCAGCAGGATGCTTCTGCTCTGTAGAATATGTCCCCGGTCTTAGAATAACCAATCACAAAAGTCATATTTCTGGGGGTCTCCTTGGCTCTATCTATAAGGCACGCAAGTCACATCGGAAATGAGGACGGACCACCCAAGACTAGAACTGATATTCAGCTTGCGTGCTCTGATGTGGCCCGGCTACTGCCAGTATTTGTGAGTGTACTGCCTGCACAACCAGACAGTGCAGGACTGGGTATGGCCTTTCCAGTTGTGTGTGTCTGGTATCATCTTTCTGACTGGCTGGTGCCCTTGCTGGTAGTTAAACACTGTGGCTATCATTCTGTCAAGGGCCAAGACCCTGCTGCTTACAGAGGCTCCTTCACTGAGGTCTAATTGTGGCTCATTTTCCCTCTATCGCGGGGGACTTGCTTAAACTCTCCCCTGCCAATTTGGAGCGGGGAACACTGATAAGTGTTCAGTCTGCATATAGTCACTTAATCCTCCTCTTCTGGCCATAGGGCCCATCTACCTGTTATCTCCCAACCAGAGATTGTTTTTCCAGAGAATATACTTCCAAATACTTTTCAGGTAAGCGTGACCCTCAGAGGGATGCGCTGGGAGAAGGTGATATAGAGATCCGAAACTTTCTCAAATAGGTTTCACCCTACTGCCTCTATTAGCTCCCCCTTTGTGAGAGTTCCAGAAACATCTATGCCTTCGGTGCAAGTTAGTTGGCAGCTTTCCTCATTGCCAGTTTGAGCTTTTTCCAATCTGCTAAGTCGGCTATTAGGTGTCCATTTTTGTCCAACTTCCAAAATTGTGTTGCTGTTGTCTCTTCTCCTGGCCTCTCTGTCCTGTCCTTGTGAGTTTATTTAAAAAAAAAAAAGAAAGAAAGAAAAGAAAAGTCTTGCTGTCATTTTAGCTGGGTTTGGGGAGAAAGCTAACTTAGGTAAGCATGTTGAATCCACCATCTGAAATTCATACCGGAATATAGTTTTCAGGTCTAGCTATACATTCAAGATTTCCTAACATTTGGTATTAGGAAATATTACTCTATTCGATATTTAGTAATATAATCTCTGAAATAATCTTTAAGGGTTTTTTAAATTACTATTATTATTGCTGTTGCTGTAGTAGTTTTAAAAAACAAGAGAATCCAAAAAAACTTGAAATACAAATCAGAGTTCCTAAACCATTGGCAAAAGCTGTTTGGAACCTCATGAGAACATTGGATCTTCTTAGTGGCGCCCAGCATAGAGGGTCAGCCTCTTGACTGGAGAGTACGGGTCGTGTTACGTTTGTAGCCAGCAGTGAGGATATACGTGTGCCTGAACAAGGTCAAATGTGGAACAGTTATTTACTCTGACATAGCTGGAACTTGGGAAAGATCTTTAGGATATTACACACAGAGGCATGTCAACAGCATGAGTTATTGACCTACTCCAAGAAAAAAACTTGACTAGTCACGGATGTTACCGCGTTCTCTTGAGAAAATAAAACAAAATAGCTGAACCATTCATGGTAGGGATGAGAGAAGAAGGACTCAGCGCAGCTGGGTTTGCCCTGCCATATGCTTTGTGGCCTTTCTGCTCATTTCTTAGACCACAGCAGCTGCTGCAGGACACAGCATCCTGCAACACCCATCCAGAGTGTTCCTCTCTACGCCTCACGGGGTTCATTCAGCCAGGATTTACTGAGTTCCTACTCTGTGCTGGGATCAGTCCCAGGTAGAGCAAACAACAGAAAGTCTCTGCTTTCATAGAGTTTTTATTCAAGTGGGTGGCAAAATAACACAGTTGACAAATGTATATGTAGTAAATGTGAAGGACTAAGAAGAAATTTCAGAGGAGTTTTGGGTAGAGTGTGCAGGGATGTCCTCTCTGACAAGGTGACTTAACAGCTGGAGAAAGAGCATTCTAAGTAGAAAGTGTGACCTGAGGCAGGGTCTTAAACAACCGGCATGTTTAAGAAACAGCAAGGAGGTCTGCGTGGAGGCGTGAATAATAGGAGATGAAATCAAGAGGGTGGGTATGTAGATCATACAAGGTTTTGCAGGTGCTAGAAAGAGCTTCTGATTGCATTCTAAGAGATTCTGAGGAAACCACTGGATGATTTTGAGCAGGGAACGACATAATTTGACCCTCATTCTAGCTGCTGAGATCTCGGAGGCAGGGCAAGGACAGAGCAGGGAAACCAGGCAGATGCTATTGCAATAATCCAGGCAAACGATGAAGGTGGCTCCAAGCCCAATAGGAGCTGGAGAGGTGCTGAGAGGAGAACAGTTGGATTAAGAATATATTCTGGGCTTCCCCGGTGGCGCAGTGGTTGAGAGTCCGCCTGCCGATGCAGACAGATGTGGAGTTTGGAAGAAAGAGGGGCATCAAGATGACTGTTAGACAACAGGCCTGAACAGCTGGGGGCTGGATCTGACATGTATTGAAATAGGACGACGAGGGGAGAAGCAGGTTGGTACTGCGCAAGGTCAAGAGTTTGGTTTCGGACACATGAAGTTTAAGATGCCTACCAGACATCCAAGGGAAGATGTTAAATAGACAACTAGATGTAAGAACCTGGTGATAGATGCAAAATGGACACATAACAAGTCCCCTTTGCCCCCATCCCCACATACAGTGGTCTGAGATAGGAAAGGAAAGAAGCAGCACACAGTTGTGGACCCTTAGCCCACAATAGGATCCAGAAGATTCTTGGTAGGTTTTCAGAAGAAACTGTGGACAAATTGAAACTTCGGGTTCAGAATCAACAAACTTAGAAAATCTGGCTTTGAGGAGTCCAGAGTAAATAGGACAGGAAAAGCCAAAAGACACTGGCTACTGAGAATAGACCTTGCAGAACTGAGAACCCTAGGTGCGGAGGACCCCCACCCCGTGCTGCCCCCCCCAGCTCCCCTGGGACCTTACCGTGTGCTCCCCTCTCTTCCTCCTACTGAGGGAAGAGCATTCCTCTGTCCTCTGCAGCCGTAGGGTGAGACTCTGTGGCCAGCAGATACCTAAGATGTCCTCTATGATTTATGTCTTTTTCCTGTATATTCATCTAACCACACTATCTTTTTCTTCTCTTTGTTTTTCCTCAGAATTTTTGGATCATCCTTTTTTTTTTACGCCATAAATATTTTTTGAATCCATACATTCTGGTATATACTCACCTTTGTGCAAAATCCATGCAGAAGTACAAAAACATATAAACGTTGGAGATGTGTATACATAACAGCAGTAGAAAAACACTGTTTAAAGGAAGCTTCAAACTAAGTGCAGCAGGATTTTTTTTCATTAATTCATTCATTCATTTATTTTTGGCTGTGTTGGGTCTTCGCTGCTACGCGCGGGCTTTCTCTAGTTGTGGTGAGCGGGGGCTACTCTTCATTGTGGTGCACGGGCTTCTTGTGGCAGTGGCTTCTCTTGTTGCGGAGCACTGGCTCTAGGCATGCCGGCTTCAGTAGTTGTGGCACGTGGGCTCAGTAGTTGTGGTGCACGGGCTTAGTTGCTCCGTGGCATGTGGGATCTTCCCAGACCAGAGCTGGAACCCGTGTCCCCTGCATTGGCAGGCGGATTCTTAACTACTGCGCCACCAGGGAAGCCCCAGAAGGATTTTTAGAAGAGGAAAGATTCCCGGCTGGGTTGGTCTGGGCAGATTTCTCAGAGGGGGAGCCATGTGAGCTGGGCATTAAAAATATGAGTGGATTTCCCTTCAGAGAAGATCCTCGTGAGGGAATCCTTTATATTAGGAGACTTTATACTAACATTCCCCAGCCTTTTAAATTCCTGCTTTCTTGGCTGAAGGGTAGGGCAATAGAAAAAATGTTGTTTAGGGTACACAATGGCAACTAGTAGATAAATAAGTCCTGGAGATCTAACACACAGTATAGTGAATATAGACAACAGTATTATGTTATAATCATCAAGATGGCTGAGACTAGATCTCAATTATTTTCCACCACAAAAAACAAATGGTAATTGTGTGACGTGATAGACACGGCTAACCATGGCTGCAACAGCAATCATATTACAATATATAAATGTATCAAAGCAATGCATTGTACATCTTAAATGTACACAGTGTTTTATGTCAAATACATTTCCATTTAAATAAATAAAGTCATGCTTTCTATCAATAAACATAAAAAAGCCATATCCTCATTTAATATTATGTGAATCTCAAAATAAATTAAATATCAACCCTTAAAACAAATTGAAGCCATGAAATAAAACAAAGACCTTAAAGTAAATCCTAACCTCCAAACTCACTCTCTCTCTGCTCCCCCTGCCACCCAGTTCTTATTAAGGGAACAAATAATATGAAGGTGATCCTCTCCAAAGCCAGACTATGAACTAAGCCTCCCTCATCCCTCCTTCTCACTTCCCCACAGCATTACAAGCACTTACACACACACACACACACACACACACACAATTTCAGGCAATGCAGTGAAAGCAATTGGGAGAGAGGGGGCAGAGCTCACTTTGCTCCTGGCAGGAAGAAGAGTTCCAGAAAAACTGACAGGCAGAGTTTGTATTTTCTTGCTCAAATTCAAGCTGAATTTACCTAAAACTAATAACTTGGCAAGAGTACCTCTAGAGACAACCTCTTTCCCCCATTAAGCATGGAAAGAGTTTGAAGAATAGGAAATAAATAACATTTGCTGTAAGGAAAGCAGACACGTGTAAAGAAAGGTGCCTGATTTTATCAGAAGTGCAAAACAGCCTCTGCTGGGTCTAGATTGGTTAGTGAAGCGCTAGCAGGCCACACAATCAAAGGGACTTTTATATGAAACACTGAAAGGAGGCCCCGCTGCGACAAGCATCAGTCCGGGAGCAAACAGAGGCCAACAGAACTTCTTCAAACCAGAGGAAGGAAGGCAGCCCCCAGCC
Organism: Neophocaena asiaeorientalis asiaeorientalis; assembly: GCF_003031525.2. Taxonomy (NCBI): domain Eukaryota; kingdom Metazoa; phylum Chordata; class Mammalia; order Artiodactyla; family Phocoenidae; genus Neophocaena; species Neophocaena asiaeorientalis. The sequence goes on from NW_020175670.1 coordinate 7,625,695, forward strand.
TGGCTCTCATGCCAAAGCCCACTGATCACGGCCTCCTCTCACTACAAAGTGAAACAAGGAGCATTAGAACTCCACCACCCAGATAAATACCGGGCTCATTTGTGTGTCTAATGGTTAACACGAGGTGCAGATGCCATGGGTCATATGGGTTAATTCAGAAAGAAAACACACGCAACCATACCATTAATCATTGACTCAAAATCTTAACTCCCACGATAGGTGCAATTCTTAGACATTCTTCTGAAAAACAGTAATAAAGAAGAGTGGTGCTAGATTGAGTTCCTAGAAGCTTTTTAATCAGAAAAGATTGCCTGTGCCGTAGATTTAACGTTGGCCATCAAGCTTCGAGGCTGAAATAAGCTCACTGGCCTGATACAGTTCCCTGAAACCCTGTATTCAGTAGTGCCGTAAGTTGGCATTGCATGGCACAAAGGGAGCAGATTCAAACTGTTGCAAAGAAAGTTCACAGAAGTTCAACCTTGAACTTGGCAGGCCAAGGCAGGACACGTTGGCAGCTCCACAGATTTGGATTTCAATTCCCTAAATCTGCCCTCAGGATTCTAATCTCCAGAGAATGGGTTGGCAACAAGAAGGCTCCTCTGGGATTGATTTAATAGCTCCTATACCTTCTTTACAATTTTGCAGGGTATTGTACCAGGGAAGAAAAGACGGTTCCACGGAAGTAAATCAAGTCTCATGTGGTTTGACATTTTCTGCTAACCTTATAAAGCTCTCCCCGTAACCCCGTTAATTTTGGGAGCATGTGTGAGGAACCTTAGGAAGAGCTGGTTTGGGGGATGTAACTGGGTGAAACATAGTTTCCTGGGTTTTTTTCAAAAGCTCAAATCACCTTTGCCTCCAGGCCTCAAAACACAAAGGAAAGACAGCCTTTAAAGAAGAGAGAGAGATGGGACTTCCCTGGTGGCGCAGTGGTTAAGAATCCACCTGCCAGTGCAGGGGACACAGGTTCGAGCCCTGGTCTGGGAAGATCCCACATGCCGTGGTCCAACTAAGCCAGTGCACCACAACTACTGAGCCTGTGCTCTAGAGCCCATGTACCACAACTACTGAGCCCACATGCCACAACTACTTCAGCCTGTGCACCTACAGCCCGTGCTCCACAACAAGAGAAGCCACCACAATGAGAAGCCTGCGTACCTCAACGGAGAGTTAGCCCCCGCGCATTGCAACTAGAGAAAGCCCGCAGCAACGAACGCCTAATGCAGCCAAAAATAAATAAATAAAAATTTTAAAATGTAGTAGTAATATTATTTTTTAAAAAGAGAGAGAAAGGGTGGGATTGGGGAATATTTTTGAGGAAGTGGTATCAATCTGCCACACCTGAATAGGTGCCGAGTAAATAGTGGAGTATCTAAGCACAGGGGCTGGTCATTTCTTCCAGGACCTGAGAGCTCTTTCTAATCACCTGATGAAAAACAATGTTGGCTCCATGTTTCCAACAGAGTAAAATCTAAGATTTTCTACTCTTTGATTCTTATTTCACTTTCTAGTCTTTTCTCCCACTACATCTTCCTTCCCCAGTTTTTCTCAACACTACCCACCCATACCCACCATCACTATAACCCTCCCACCTCCCTGCTCCCACCTTCCTGTCCACCAGCAAGCACTTTCCCAACACCACACACACGCGCACTCAAGCACACACACACACACACACTCACACGCACATGCACTTCATTTCGAGCATTTACTGAGAACCTCCAGTGTGTCAGATGCTGAGCTAAAATCCTCCCAACAAACCTACGAGGTAGGTCCTTTTCCCCCCAGTTTTACTGAGATATAATTGATGTATAACATTGTATCAGTTTAAGGTGTACCACACAATGACTTGATATATGTATATATTGTGAAATGATCACCACAATGAGTTTAATTAACATCCATCTCACAGTTACACTTTTTTCTTGGGATGAGAGCTTTTAAGATCTATTCTCTTAGCAACTTTCAAGTGTACAATACAGCATTATTAACAATAGTCACTATGCTGTACATTACATCCCCAGGACTTACTTACCTTATGACTGGAAATTTGTACCTCTTGGGTAGCTACTTTCTAATATCCCCACATTATAGGTGAAAAACCAGAGTCTCAGAGAGATAGTGATTTGCCTAAGATCACACACCTGGTAAGGATTATAGAAATGGAGGTAGAACCCAGGTTTCCTGACTCCTGAGAAAATCATTACCCTCTACTCTCATCCCCCAACTCTCACAAATCTGCCTGCTCAAATATAATGTTTTAATTTTTTTTATAAATCCATCACACTGAGATGGCTTCCCCATACCCGCCATCCCTCTCCTACATTCCCTTTGTATTTTGATTTACCCTCTAATGGGACATAACAAAGTCAATTTTTTGTCAAAGTTAGTATATATCTGCCTCCCTAAGGATATTAAGCACAGACGAAGATTAATGCATTCATGGGTCCCTAACAATGCCTGCCATCATATGCTCTGCACACAGCAAATGCTTAAAAATATGTGTTGACTCTACTAGAAGAAAAGAAGTCCTAAACCTCTTCAACAATGTGAGCATGCCAACGGAGACTGGGAAAACCGCACTCTGCATTTTATTTTGTTTTAGGTATTTTTCCTTATTCTTGAGCAACAGCCAGCACAGCTAATGATCAATACCCCAAACAACTCTGCTTAATCTGGGATCAACCGGAAGGGTCTGGGAAAACTTCTGGGAGCCCAGCAAGCCCAGTGTGGAGATGGATGGCAAACTCCAGGAAGTCTCTGTGTCTTTACTTTGTGTCTCCTCTCCAACTCTTCCTTTTCATTTTGTTTGTTTTTGTAATCCAGAACATCAGCAAATACACTTCATAAGGTCAATCATTCCATCAATAACTGAGGCCTAGCCATGAGACAATTTCCCACCCAATGAACTTTATTCAACTAAACTCACTGTCGTGGCAGAAAAACACCCTCAAAAATAGCACAGTGGAGAAAAAGCAAACAAATGTAATAAATACATATACCAATAAATCTATCTTACAAAGGGTAGAAAGCAAACTAGAGGAAGAGAGGCAGAGAACTTATGTCAGAAGACTGGGTAGCATAAAGTTAGTAGTATAGGCTTTTGGATCAAAGCTCTATCACTTTTTTTTTTTTTTTTTTGCGGTATGCGGACCTGTCACTGCTGTGGCCTCTCCCGTTGCAGAGCACAGGCTCCGGACGCAGAGGCTCAGCGGCCATGGCTCACGGGCCCAGCCGCTCCGCGGCATGTGGGATCTTCCCGGACCAGGGCACGAACCCGCGTCCCCTGCATCGGCAGGCAGACTCCCAACCACTGCGCCACCAGGGAAGCCCAGCTCTATCACTTTTTAACATTGGAACCTTGGATGAGATATTTAATTTCTCTATGCCTCAGTTCCCTCCTTTTAAAAATAGAGAAAATACCAACTCCAATCTGATAGACTTTTGTGAGGATGAAATATGTTATTACATGCAAAGTGCTTAGAAGAGTGTCTGCCACATAGTAAGCTTTCAACGATGCTATCATGATTATGGCCAAAATTCTACAAGAGTTGTGTCTATGAAATCTGAGAAAAGCACAGGTCTTTGAGTTAGAAGACACGATTTACATTCCATCTCTGCCACTGAACAAGCTGTGTGACCTTGGGGCAGTCTTATCATCTCTCTGAGTTTTCATTTCTTCATCCGCACTTGGACTTAGAGCTCTCAAGTCCTACTCTATTCCTGGGAAAAGGAAGGGCACTTCCTTGACAGTCTCCCTCCTCTCCTTCAATTCTCCCCCTGGGCTCCGGGTCATTTTGTAGTGATATAAGTTGTCCTCTTGGATATGGTGCAGGTGCCAGGTGTAATGTCATCACTCTTTGGTCAGTTCTCACTGGCGGATCCATTTGCCTGAAGCAGATTCACTGGCCATTGTCAGAACTGATTTTACCCAATGACAAAGCATAGCTCCCTCACCTCCTTAGCCAGTATTCAGCTTGGGAATCTAAGTGTAAACACCTATCACCCAATGGCTCTGGAGCCTCTTTGCTAGGACCTATAATCCTAAGGTTAACAAATACCTTTCAAACTGAGATTGTGAACCAAAACCAGAAGAAGCTTGAAAATAAAAATATCTAATCGTGTAAACATTTTAATACATTTGTGAGCCAAAAGGTGCCATAAATAAAATTAGTAGAAAAATAATAGATTTGGGATAAAATGTAATACACACGACAAACCGAAGATTAGCATGTATAATATAAAAAGAACATTTACAAATTGGCACCAAAAAAAAAGGGACAACTCAAGAGAAATACACAGAAGATAGTAAATAGAAAATTCAGGAAAAGAGCTAATCCACATAGCAAAATTATTTAGCTCAGTTATGGTTAGGGAAATGCAAATGTATGCAACAATGAGATAGCACTTTACTCCCATTATATGCCAAAAGGTTTTTAAATTGAAAACATCAAGTGACTATGGGATGGAATAAAAACTATGGGGTGGGGTGAAGAGGGTATTCTCCTCATTGAATACTGCTGACTGAAACGTAAATTGTGACAGCCTTTTGGGAAACAATCTGACAGTGTCTATTAAAATTTAATAAATATCACATACCCTTCTACCCTTCAGTTCCACTCCTGGGAATCTATCCCACAAACATAAAACCACCAGTACAAAGGACAAGTTTACAAGGATAGTTACCGTAGCCTTGTTTGTTGTGACACACCTGGAAATAATGCCCAGCGGTAGGGGAACTGTCCAATAACTTATGCATACCCACACAAAAGGAGATTTTTAGAACAATTTAAAAAAGGAATGAGAGCTCGATCAGTTGGTTTAAAGGATTTCCAGGATGCATACTGAATAAAAAAACACAAGAGTGTATAATATGTTATTCTTGTAGAGTAGATAATAGCAAATCTTCATTTGTATGAATCATATACATCGTCCTTTGTATGATTACACGTGCATGGAGAAAAATCTAGAAGAATACACCCTGGGCTATACGTGTTACTTGGTGGAGGCTGAGGTCCATGGTTGATAAACAAGAAGAGATAAGGAAGAGCTCAGGAGAGGAGAGTCAAGCACAAAATGACAAGAAAAAAAAGACTCTTGGATATATTCACATTTATGAAAAATTATATGTGTATGTGTGTATAAAGAAACTAACTTTTTTTTTTCTTTTGCGGTACGCGGGCCTCTCACCGTTGTGGCCTCTCCCCTTGCGGAGCACAGGCTCTGGACGCACAGGCTCAGCGGCCATGGCTCACGGGCCCAGCCGCTCCGCGGCATGTGGGATCTTCCCGGACCGGGGCATGAACCCGTGTCCCCTGCATCAGCAGGGGACTTTCAACCACTGCGCCACCAGGGAAGCCCAGAAACTAACTTTTGATTATTGAAAAGTTTAATTGGAAAAGGAAGGGACAGCCTCTGACCATTTTTGTCTCATCATCAGGGAGATGCCTGCCCTGTTAGCCTGGTCTAGGACAAGGCCCTCATGTGTGTGGGTGTGGGTGTGGGTGTGGGTGTGAAAGGGAGAGAGAGAGAGAGAGAGAAGAAGGAGGAGGAGAAGCACCCAGAACTTCTCAAAGCAGTGAGGGAGGAGTTTGCTTTACACTCACCTCTCCTCTTCTTCCTTCCCTCTCCCTGTATTCCACTCCCCTGCCTTTCCACAGTGAAGAAACAGAGAAAATGTGCATGTAATAACATCTGTTAGTGAGGCAGTGAGGGACCAACAATGTCAGCAAGAAAAAGCGTTCTTCAGAGTTACAATCTGAAGTATATGAAGTCACTGTAGAAGGTACACAAGACCCATGGTTCAGTTGCAGACCCTGGAATTTGAAGCCAGAAACCTGGGGCAAAAGACATAGAAGACCTGGGGAAGAAAAGTGGGAAACAGTAAACTGGAGTGACTTCTATTTCTATCAGTAGAGCAGACTAGACACCCAGAGCAACCCTCCTACTGAAAACACCTAACATGCTAATATAACATTAACAAATATACCTTTATAGACGTATCACTGAGCTGGTAAGAAAAGGACTTCTCATAGGCCAGAAATAAAGTAAAAGTAAGAATTTAGGTAGGTGGGACTTCCCTGGTGGTGCAGTGGTTAAGAATCCGCCTGCCAATGCAGGGGACACGGGTGCGAGCCCTGGTCCAGGAAGATTTCCACATGCCAAGGAGCAATTAAGCCTGTGCGCCACAACCACTGAGCCTGTGCTCTAGAGCCCGTGAGCCACAACTACTGAAGCCCGCGCACCTAAAGCCCGTGCTCTGCAACAAGAGAAGCCACCGCAGTGAGAAGCCCGCACACCACAACGAAGAGTAGGCCCCGCTCGCCGCAACTAGAGAAAGCCCACGCACAGCAACAAAGACCCAACACAGCCCAAAATAAATTAATTAATTAAAAAAAAAAAAGAATTTAGATAGGTAATTCACTTTGCTCTTGGGGGCTTAAGCCAAACCCTGGTGTCACTGAACTTTTGTTTTGACAGTGAGAACTCAAAAGCTAGGTTTCATGCAAGAAAAGAAGCACAGGAAGTCCCCCCTCTTGTGGATCCAAGAACTTACAGGCCAAACTGTCAGTATTAGGGTATACTAGAAATAAACTCACACCACAAAATCAGAAATAATATTAAAAGTAGGAAATAATAAAGTTAAATATAAACATACAACAGTGAAGGTCAATAAATCAGGCCTTTTGAAAAGTGCAATAAAGTTGACAAGCCTCAGACAATACTGTTCAAAAAAATATCATTAAAAAAAATTATGATATGAATGGAAAAGTAACCTTCAGTTGCTGCAGGTATTAAAAAGATAGAATATATAAATAGATTTGTGCCCCAAATTGTAAACAGGTGAAAATGAAAAAAATTTAGAAAATATAAAATACTAAAATGTTATCTAAAAGAGGAAAAAAAATGATTTTATAGAAAATTTAAAATTAAATCGCATAGATAAAAAAATCTTCCCACAAAGTAAACATATCATTCCAGTGTTAGATAAATTCTTCCACAGAATAGAAAAACAGATAAGTCTTTCCATTTTATGAGGTTGGCATAACCCATACCAACCACCAAGGACAGTTTGGAAAAGGAAAACTATAAGACAAATTTACTCATGAACATGGATACAAAAGCCTAAACAGAACATCAGCAAACTGAATCCACCAATAAATAATAAAAAAGACAATACAATAGGGTAAATTGACTACATTCACAGATCAAAAGGAAAAACATCTCATGATCATCTTAATAGATGCAGAAAGATGTTCAATGAAATTCAACATCTATCATGATAAGAAAATGTAAGTAAACTAGGAAAAGAAAAAAGCAGTATTCTTAAAGCTTACCACAAGCACAAATGGTGAATGCACAAAACTCAACGGCCAGGAGTCATTTCCTTCAAGATCAGGACCATGACGACAATCTTCACTATTACCACCTCCATTCGGCATCACCCAGGAGATCCTGGCCAGCACAAGAAAACAGAAAAAAACACAGAAGAGAAATTATCTCCTGCAAAGTTGACTTTCTGTAAAAACAGGTGACAAGAGAGGGGGGAGTTTTGAAATATCTTCTGCATGCTATGTAAATTCAAGTCCTGCTAACTGTAAGACATTGCACAAAACATGGCATTTTTGGAGAGACATGCATAGAAGGCCCACATGCCCAGCCAATATTACAGGTGAACTAAGGAGTAGTACTGGGGAATGCGAAAGGCTATTGGAAATCTTATAGCACATCCAGCCTTAATGAATCACCACACACAGTAGGACCAAGTCAGTTCTGAGTGAAGGAACAACAGAGCTCTTATTTTTCACTGTTCTCCCAGCAGCCACAGCCTGCCTGCATGCAGTTTAGAGCTCAGTAAAGACCCATTGGACTACCTAGTCTATGTAGAGATTCCTCTCCTGGCCACACACACGCAAACAGTTGCTAGAAACAAACAACAAGAAAGAAACACCCTTGTGCAACGTATCTGTTTTCGTGGATATCTGTCTGAGATATTCCCAGCATCTCCCTGAGGTTTAAGCATTTCTATCCAAAATCACAGGATTCCATCAGAGGAGCAAAGAGTTGGGAGAAGAGACCCCTTTGGCCATAAAACAATTATGAGCCTTTCATGGTAAATGAGATAATGCAAATAAAATTGCTTTTTAAGTTTCAAACAGTATGCCTTTATCAGTCTTATTTTTGTAACAGTATTTATTCCTTGTCAGTGTCTACTTCAAAATAGAACCTCCCCTTACTCCTTCCAAGTTAGTTTTTATCGTTCATCTAAAAAATGTTTGCAATTTCTAAAGTTTCTCAATTTTCACAGTCTTCAGACTCTGAACTAAGCAAGGCTTTCTGTGATAATTAGGTTCTCAACTCTGGGGGATTTTGGTACTTCTGACAGCTTAAATTCTGGGGCAGCTTGAATTTCCTTCCTCTTTCTCTTCCACATTTTGCTTCCTTGATTTTTGTGTTTGGGGAAATTTTTTCTTCTCTTCTCCCTGAGTCCTAAGTCATAGTCTCTCACTGTTTAAAAAAAAAAAAATCTTACCATTCTCACCACGGCCATCACCCTCACATTCCCTTTCTGGTTCTATTTCCCACAGTCCTTGTAGCATCCCAAGGATAATGACGGAAAGCACGCTGGACCAGAGTCAGCAGACCAAGCTTTCGCTGCAATCTCTCTTCCAGGTGTGGAGAGAAAAAGTTGGGTTGGGTATGAAAGGTCCTGGGTTAAAGTCCTAGCTCTGACAGTTACCAGTTTATCTCATCTTGGGCAGGACATGTTCCCTCTGGGGGCCTCAGTTTCCTCAAAGATAAAGGAAATGTTGGTTTACAGCAGGGATTCTAGAGCCCAGCAGCAAATGTAAATGATGGAAACTGACTGTGTGGGAGGAAAGTTTCCAGAAGGCAGTAGGGAGCGGTGGGGATGCAGAGATCTGCAGGCACAGGACCCCCTGCCGTGAGGACCTCCTACTCAACTACAGCAAGTCAACTCAACTACCATAGCACTTCGAGCTCTGTGCTGTCAGTCTTCTGATTTCTTAAGAGATCCCTAATATGTGGATTTTTATTTGAACTCTGTTGATTCTTTTCCTTCCAGTTTTTTTGACATATAATTGACATACAGCACTGTATAAGTTTGTGTACAAAATAATGATTTGACTTGTGTACATCACGAAATGATTATCACAGTAAGTTTAGCGAACATCCATCATCTCATACAGATACAAAATTACAGAAAGAGAAAAAAATTTTTGCTCGTGCCGGGAACTCTTATGATCTACTGTCTCAACAACTTTCATATATAATGCACAGCAATGTTAGTTATATCTATCATGTTGCACAGTACAGCCCTAGTACTTATTTATCTTATAACAAAAGTCTGTACCTCTTGACTACCTTCATCCAGTTCCCCGCCCCCCCAGCCCCTGCCTCTGGTAACCACAAATCTGACCTCTTTTTCTATGAAGCTGTTTATTTGTTTTTGAAGTACAACTGACCTACAACACTATGTTAGTTCCTGGTACACAACATAGTGATTTGATATTTCTACACGTTGCAAACTGATCACGATAAGTCTAGGTACAATATGGCACCATACAAAGATAGTACATAGTTCTCGACTATACTCCCCACACTGTACATTTCATATTTGTGGCTCATTTATTTTGCAACTGGAAGTTTGTACCTCTTAACCTCCCTCACCTATTTCTTTCTTCCCCCAACCTCTCTCCCCTCTGGCAACCACCTGTTTTTTCTCTGTATCTGTAAATCTGTTCTGTTTTGCTATGCTTGTTCATTTGCTTTGTTTTTTAGATTCCACGTATAAGTGAAATAGTACAGTATGTGTCTTTCTCTGTCTGACTTATTTCACTTTGCCGTGTTGTCACAGATGGGAAGATTTCATTCTTTTATATATATATATATCTCACATCTTCTTTACCCATTCATCTACTGGTCGGCACTTGGGTTGCTTCCATACCTTGGCTATCATAAATACTGCTGCAGTGATCGTAGGGGTGCATATATCTTCTCAAATTACTGCTTTCATTGTCTTCAGGTAAATACCTAGGAGTGGAATTGCTGGATCATATGGTTAGTTCTATTTTTAATTTTTTGAGAACCCTCCATACTGTTCTCCATAGTGGCTGCACCAATTTACAATCGTACCAACAATGCATGAGGATTCCCTTTTCTCCACACCCTCACCAACACTTGTTATTTGTGGTCTTTTTGATGATAGCCATTCTGACAGGTGTAAGGTGATATCTCATTGTGGTTTTGATTTGCATTTCCCTGCTGATTAGTGATGTTGAGCATCTTTCCAAGTGCCTGTTGACCATCTGTATGTCTTCTTTGGAAGAATACGTTGTTTTTTTATTGTTTGCTCAAATTTTTGTAAACCATCATGGGTCTTTTTTGAGTAAACTCCTAGAGTCTAATTTGTATGATCCTAAGAATATGCCTGGTTGTTCTGCTGCTCTGGAATTTTCAGAGAACCTTCCACAATCCTCCCTCCAGTTTTCCTGAAAGTTCTTGATGGCTTGTATTGGGGTACCTCAGCCTCTGAGGCTTTGCTGCAGATCTGGGGAGTGACACCTCTTCTTGAGGGGAGAAATATAGTGGAGCTAGAATTTCCTCACAGAGACAGGATTCTCCTAATTCTGATGTCTTGGCTTAGAGTAAGAAAAGACGGGCTGGCTATTGAAAGTTCTGCATCTAGAACAGTCTTCCTCCCACGCACGACCTCTTTTTAGAAGTGGAGTGTACTTTCTTTTTCCCTTATCTGAAGTGAAAGGATTTCTGGAGTGTGAACATCCTCACCATTCTATCTACCCTTGTAGATGCTGGAATTCTCGGTCTTTCCCTACTCCATTCTCTCACCCATCGCTTATCCTGCCCACACTGCTCTAAGTCATACATCTCACCACCAGGGAACCAACCAGCCAATGTCCAGTAAGTCTGACTATCCCCACTTCCCTCAGGGCCCTCTCACACTTGGTTCCTGAGGCCCCCAAAGGCCCTCCCCTGGCCAGCATCTCTTAGCCACTGATGCTCTCTTTATCCTTACAGCAGCTCATTTGACAACACTGACTGACTTTCCTACACATCAGATTCCTCCGGAGCCACAGCCTGCAAGGAGATAACAGAACCAAATGGCTAAGAGCCCAAGCTCTAAATACAGAAATACCTGCATTGGAAACAATGAGGGAAAAAAAAAAAAAATCCTCCAGCTGCCATTTACTGGCTTGTGATCTCAGTCAAGTTGTTTCAAGTATCTAAGCCTCAACTGCCTCACCTGTGGAATGGATGTAAAATTAAATCTTAATGTTATAATTATGTGTTAATTTTACGTGTCTTTTATGTGTCTTGCCGGGGCCATGGTGCCCAGATACGTGGTCAAACACCATTCTGGATATTTCTGTGCGGGTGTTTTGGGATGAGATTAACGTTTAAATGGGTAGAGTTAGAGTAAAGAAGATTGCCCTCCACATGTGGGTGGGCCTGTCCAGTCAGGGAAAGGCCTGAACAGAACAAAAAGACTCACCTCCTTTGAGCAAGAGTTACTTCTGCTAGTAGGTGGCCTTCGGACTTCAACAGTGACCTCTACTCTTCCCAAGTCCCCAGCCTGCTAGTCCCCCCTGCAGATTCTGGACGTGTCAACCTCCCATAAAGCCATGAGCCAATCCTTAAAATCTCTCTCTCTCTCTCTCCCTCTCTCGATAGGTAGATGATAGATAGATAGATAGATAGGTGATAGATAGATCTAGATATACTGTATATAGTAGGTACAGATAAACTATATGTGTTATATATCTATATCTGTATCTTTCTATAACACACACACATTCTATTGTCTTTTTTCTCTGGAGAACCCTGACTGATATAATCCCTCATTGGGTTCCTGTAAGGATTACATGAGATAAAGTTTATAAAAGGCCAACCACATGCCTGGTACATACCAATCTCCGACCAAAAGGTAAAAAGAGACAAATGATTCCAGCTGAGCCCAGTGCCCCTGGATGCTGGCACCGTCTCACCAGTAATGCTGCTGTCTGCTACCCAGGTTGCAGGTGGATGCAGGACCCATGTATAGGCTGGAGGAGGATGGAACGACGGCCACCCTTTCCACAGTATCCTGGGAGCAAAGTCAACTATTTCAGAGCCATGGGCTCAGGTGTCCCTGTGGGGTACCTGCAGGTTTGGGGACCTTGTTGGCCACCTTTAGTTCCTTCTAAAACTGGGAAAGCCCGAGTCAGCTTACTCAAAGGCCCCCAGGAGTTAGACCAGCCTAGAGAGATGGACCACTAACCCAGAGGTCTGAACCCTAAACCCTCTCAAGATACTCAGACTCGCTGACCAGGCTACCATCAGGCCAAAGGTACAAACTCTCACAGGATGTGCTAAAAGGAAGCAAGGAAGACAGAAATACATTTTCTGAAAGGTGAGCCCTCTACAGTCTAACTACCTTTTATTTACTTAAATTCTAGAAACCTGGCCCTGCTGGGGCTTCAGCCAGACCAAAGGCAGCCTCCCTGCATCCACAGCTTTGCTCCCTCCACCACAGGCCCTGTTGAAGGGGAAGAATCTCGAAAACATCCCCCCTCCCCTGACAAGCTGCTTCCTGGGAGCGGTAGCTCTGGGTTTCTGCCCTGATCATTCTTTTTTTTTTTTTTTTTTAACATCTTTATTGGAGTATAACTGCTTTACAATGGTGTGTTAGTTTCTGCTTTATAACAAAGTGAATCAGTTATACATATACATATGTTCCCATATCTCTTCCCTCTTGCATCTCCCTCTCTCCCATCCTCCCTATCCCACCCCTCTAGGTGGTCACAAACCACCCAGCTGATCTCCCTGTGCTATGCGGCTGCTTCCCGATCATTCTTCTGCTTGAACAACCTCTGCTTTTACAAACAGACCCCGGCCGCTCTGAAGTCCTTTCTGTGCTGGAGCTCCTCCCAGGCCACTGCATTGTTTTCATTTCCTGTGCTTCTGAACTTCTTTGTCATAATATTATCTTACAGCCCTGGCGCCGGTGGTCAGCAGGCAGGGTGATAGGCCATCCTTTGGCATCAGTGGAAATGTTTCATTCAGCCTCTAATCGCAGTCCCTCTGAGGGGCCCTTTGGTAGCTGTGTTGCTAGTTAGGAGTGAATGTCACAGGAATGCGAGGCCTGACTTTGCATGCAGTAGATATTTTCCAGATAGGCTGTCCCATGTTGAAACTGATTTGTGGGGACTCCTGTGACCCAGCAAGGAACTGGAAAGTGGGAGTGTGCCACCCGGAGAGGTGGAGGTGGAAGCCTGAATCTCCCTTTCACCTGTGTCTCCTAAGTCAGGTAAGTTATCAAAACCCTGGGAGCACCTGGCCCCAGGCCTGGCCCGCATCCCCCAGCCTCCTTCCCCATCCTGTGGACAAGCTGCCCAGGCTCCTTCCACACGGTGACCTGGAAACCCCACTCCCAACGTCACAACAGACTCGCAGCCTCACTGCAGACACTCACTACAGAGGTGAAATCAATAGTTCATATTTTCTCTCAGACCTCCCTGGTTATAGATCTCAGAGACATGAACATCTGGGGAAATGGCTAACGGTGATTAAAAAACATTATTGTCAAAAGACACATTCTTATCTCAGAAATATTAAAAGATAGGGTGAGGAGGTATGTGTCTAAAATGGATAAAATACAATATTACAGACTTGATAGTATTTTAGTAGCTAAATTATTTGTTTGGGGTACAAGGCATAGCTATTCTATCACCTTATAATATTAACCATGTGGACGACTACAAAGATCTCAGTAATATATTACATTTTAATTGTTTTCCACTTTATAACATATGTGAAAAGACTTCATACTCATATTTCCCCCTTCATCCATCCAAGAAAACTCTGAAGTTGTCAACTTGATTTCCCTCCTGTCCAAGAAGAATTCCTTCTTCCTGGGAGAGAAGCTAAGTTAATTTATATAATGAAGGGGGTGCAAGGGATAAATGAGGAGTTTGGGAAATACACACACTACTATATATAAAATACACACACTACTATATATAAAATAGTTAATCAACAAGGACCTACTCTATAGCACAGGGAACTATACTCAGTATCTTGTAATAACCTAAAATGGAAGAGAATGTAAAAAAAAGAATATGTGTTTAGATACACACACACACACACACACACACACATGTATATCTGTAGATTGCCAATCATGACACTGTTAAAAGTGATATTAAAAAGAGTTGTGCCCGTCAATTCCACACCTAAGTATATACCCAAGAGAAATGAAAGCATATGTCCACACAAAGACTTCTATGCCAATGTTCACAGCAACATTATTCACAACAGCCAAAACGTAGAAACAATCCAAATGTCCATCAACTGGTGACAGATACACAAGAGATTGTATACCCACACACTGGAACACTCTTCAGCGATTAAAGGGAACAAAAGACTGGAACAAAATCCACCCAGGTCTTCTGCATTACTGAAGCCAGCACTTGGATCCAGAAAGGGTGGGAGTGTAGGGACAGTACTCAGACGACTATGGTCGTCATCATGAAGCAGCCCGAGACCTCCCGACTCTGAAGATGAGCTACAATCTATTAGGATCTTCTATGAGCCAGGCGCTGTGTCAAGTGTCTTACAGGCATCATCTCATGTGATCCTTACCGTTGTCCCCTAAGATTCATACTGTCACTCTCCCCTTTTACGGAAAAAGAAACTGAGGCTGGGAGAGGCTTCGTTTACTTTGCCAAAGGGTACACAACTAATGAGCAGGACTTCTAAGCTCATGCCTTCTCCATCACGCCATGGGTACCCTGGAATCACATCAGGAGCTGGGAGCCTTATGAGAGTCAGGGGCCAAGTTCACATTCCTGTTCTTCTGCTCCAGCAGGGTGAGCTTACCACTGCCCAGAGGAGGCCGGGCTTGGGGGGTAGAATGTCAGCTCTGTCAAAGGGCCAGGCTGATGGGAGGGGAGATCGGGGGAGAATGGATACACGTATATGTATGGCTGAGCCCCTTTGCTGTGCACCTGAAACTATCACATCATTGTTAATCAGCTATACTCCAGTATAAAATAAAAAGTTAAAAAAATAAATAAACTCAAGTGGAAAGACAAAAAAAAAAAAATTATAAATGGAAAAAAAAAAAAAGAGCCAGGCTGCCGTCACAGATGTGAGGACCCCGGGAGTAAAGCTGAGAGACGTCCCGTGGCAGTTGGTACATCAGGTTTCTCTCCCAACCTGCGTTTGCATATTTTTAAAAATATGTCTCTATTCATTTTCTCTCATTTGTTTTGCCCCATTTTAAAGAGTATAGAGTTTGGAATTGGAAAAACCAGGATTTAAAACTAAATGCTCTGCAGTGTATTGCTGGGTGACCTTGGGGAATTTACTTGGAGCCCCGAGCCTTGTCTAAAATGAGCATGATTGGTCATACCTACCACGCAGAGTTGCTTAAAGACTTAAATAAGATCCTTCTCTAGAGAAGGGCTTTGTAGGATGCTACATGTTAACTGTTGTTCTAAAATTTTGGACCCTTTCGTTTTTTTGTATTAGCTACTCCCACTTGGTTTACGGCCCACCAGTTTTATAAACCAGCCTCCTGTATCTTCATCCAAGTTGTTCAGAGAGATGAGGGGCTGTGGGTGGAGGTGATAGGATCTGGCTGATGACAGAGTTCTATTGTTTAATAGCAACAGCCTCCCTCGAGCTCTCATTAATCAGCACATCTGATTAATGACAGCATAATTTTTAACTGCCAAGAACTCATCTATCTGTCCTAAATCAGCCTGGGTTTCCCAATCTTCTGAAAGAGATCATGAAAGGATCTGTCAAACCCCTTGAAATCCAGTCACCACCCTCATGACCCCCCCCTTGATCTGCCAGTCCCGTTTTTTAACAAAGGAAATCAGATTTGCTAGACCGCTGTTCATCCTTACGGAGCTCATGCCACTCTCCTCGGATCACCTTTAGAAATGCCCATGAGCCACTTGGTCTAAATTTGTTCTAGAATGTTCTAGGGGAGGTATCCCTCCTCAGGGTGACAGGACTTGGGAGAATCCTGATGGCATGCAAGGTTGATAAGGAGAGCAGGGGTCAGGCACCAGGCTTTGTCTGGGAGCCATATGCAAGGTGGCGTGGGTGACCGGCAGAAACACATATGGACATTCGCGCAAGCAGCCCTCAAGCCATCCCTGGGGGGGACCCAAATCAAAGGCCCAGGGTATAGGCAAGTGGAGAATTAAGGTAGCCAGCCATTAAGAGCATCAAGCCCACAAGAGTATAAAACCAAGACTGAGGGCAGATGGGGTGACCGAATATTACCCTCCAGGCTGAGTGATCAGCAAGAGGAATTTCAGATGAACTCCACCCATCTCCTAACAGCGCCCGGCCTGATTCATTAGCCCAGACACAAGAATGATGGTTTCTTCCCTAGACTTTTTCTTTTTGTTTTTGCAGGGCAGCCATCCTTGACACAAAACGAAACTCAAGCTTATGTACAGTTTTAGGAGCCCACTTTCTCCCACTTCTTGAAAAATGCATCTATTTGTGTGTGTCTAGTCTTCTGGTTCTTTCCTTACTACCCACGGTTTTTCAAAAATTACTGGCATCTCCTCTTCCATCACAGCTGAGAGTTTTCTCACTAGAGTTGAATCAAGGCTAAGAATAGGGGCTTCAGTTGCCAAACAGACCTGCGTGTATGTCCCTGCCAGGCTATTTACTTCTGTGAGACTTTGAGCGACTACTCGATTTGAGCCTAAATTCTCTCATTGAAAAATAGAGATGACAATAATCCTACCACATAAGATTTTTGTGAGGCTTCAGCGAGATACTATATGTTAAGCACATGGCCCAATGCCGCCACCATGCACATTCCACACGTCCCTATGGTCGATGGCATCATTGCTCCCCTCGATCACTCCTCCAGGGATTGATATCCTTTGCCATTTGCCTTTGCAGTTCTCCCCACTAAACATGTTATGTACTTCCCATCCCATGTATACTGGGCTTGGCTGGAATGTGATTGGCTTCAGCCAGTGGAATCGTTCAGAAGTTACAATGGATGATCTATTTCCTCTCTTCCCATCTGTGCTTCTGCCATCACCAAGGGAAGGACCTGCCCTGGAGGCCTGCTGGTACCCGCAGAATGCAAGACTCATGGAGCAGACCTGACCCAACCCACAGCTTGGAGCCATGCCCAACAGAGCTCAACCTAGATCAGCCAAACCCCAGCCAGCCCACGAACACGAAAGCAAGAAATTAGAGCTTACTGTTGTCCACCACAGAGTTTTGCAATGGTTTTGTTAAGGACCATTACTGTGGCGGTAATTTATACTTACCTTGTCCAGGGCTTAGAGATTTAAGCTTATTTAAAGCAGTTAAAGGACTCATTTCTCTTTTTTCTTAACTTCTTTTTTTTTTGAGATACAATTGGTATATAACATTATATTAGTTTCAGGTGTATAAATAATTTGATCTTTGTACACACTACGAAGTGACCACTGCAATAAGTCTAGTTACCGTCCATTACCATACAATAGACCCCCTTATCCTTTCGGCCACCCCCAAACCCCTGTCGCCTCATGCAACCACCAATCTGTTTCCTGTATCTGTGAGCTTTGTTCTGTTTCATTTGTTCATTTGTTTTGCTCTCTTAGATTCCATATATAAGTGATATCACAGGGTACTAGTCTTTCTTTGTCTCACTTCTCTTTTACTCCAGTCCCCACTAAGACTCAGTGTAATGGAAAGGGAGAGGGTTTTAGAACCAGAGAGACTTAATTCGTATCTAGCTTCCACACCTTACTGGCTGAGTAGCTTAGGCCAAGTCCTTTAACTTCTCTGAGCCTTGGTTCTTTGTTTATAAAATGGGAAGGAGAATACCAGCCTCTATAGTGTGAGGGCTAAATGGCATTATCTATGTCATACATGTGGACATAACATGGGTTCTCAGGAAAGGTGAGTTGCTCTCCCCTTTTCATTATAAGTGTGTTGTCCTTTATGCAATTTGGAGAGCCTCATCTCCAAATCTGGACAGAGTAGACAGAAGTGAATAGAGTATGGTTATCTCCCCTAGAACATAGGGGTTGAGGTATCTAACTTTGTCTCAGCCTTTGGTTCATTTCATTCACATTTATGTGGCACCTGATAACGTGCCAGACACCGTTCTAGGCCCTGGGAATCTAGTAGCCAATAAGGCAAATGAAGCCACTACTTTCATGGAACTTACATTCTAGAAGAGGTGAATGTAGATAATGAACAAGAGGATAATGAATAACCTAGATAATTCCAAATAGCGATCAACGCTATGAAGTAAACTCAAGGGTGATGAGATAGAGTGGGACAGAGTGGGGGTCAGGGGGCAGGGAGGGCTCATTGAAGCAGCGATACCCTCTGTTTTCCAAACAGCAGAAATGTTCCTCTCTAGTCCTTGCTCCACAGTCACCCAGAGAAGCTCTTTTTGTCTTCAACACTTATAACAAGTTGATTTTTCTTCTTTCCTTAACTACCTGCCACTGTCGGTACAGATGCAGGCAACTCTTCTGAATTCACACCTGGTCTTTTCTTTCTCCCTCCTCCCTCTGTGCACATCTGGATTCTATAAGGTACCTTGGGCAACCACACCCATCTTTTTAGATACCACCTCCTTTCCTTCCTCACTGGCACCATTTTTAGTTCCATACATAGTAGAGGCTCCATTTTTGAAGGCTCACACCGTGTCACGCCATCTTCCCTTAAAGAACCTCACACTGATCTCACCTTTGGACACTTTGAAAACTGCTTCTTTGTAGCCCACAATATTTGACTATCCCTCCAGTCCCCATCCAGGCTGTTGAGAACTTCACGTTAAATGAGAGGACCACCTTAATGGTCCCAGCCCACGTCAACCTCAGCCTTCTTCGTGGGCCAGAGGAGAGCTCACGTGAGCAGTTCCCCTCACTCCTGACAGGTGAAGTCGTCAGGTAGTTTTCTGAGGGGATGATGTTCAAGCTGAGAGCCCAAAGATGAGAAGCAGGAAGACCTGTGAAGAGTCAGAATGGAGGCGGAGGGAAGAAAGGTCACATCAGGGAGAAGGAACAGTATCTGCCAAGGCCCTGAGGTGGGAAAGAATCTAGTGGGTTTGAGGAACTGAAATAAGTCTGTTGGCTGGAGCCTCACACAGTGGGTGGGGAGAGTGGCAGGAGGGGAGAGTGGCAGGAGGGGAAGTTAGAAGGGCAGCTCATTGTCTCGGACATTTGTACACCAATGGATTAACCATGACTATTAAGCAAAATGAACTCGAAATCCTAACGCAAGAGGGTAAATCTGCGATTTGGTAGGGTTGGATTTTTTGGAACAAGTATTTCCAGAGTGCCTCCTGTTTCCAGGATTGGTATACGGAAATCCATGGTAGATTAAATAAAGTATCTGATCGAATGAGAAAGACCATCAGTCACTGGTCAGAAAGTTGTTTATTTGCTTGGATAGTAGATATGAAAATTTCAAAAACTCAAGCCCTCCATGATCTCACCAGCTCAGCCACACTTTTTCGTTTTTGCCGCCGCTTACTAGGACCTGTTCACATGCTGAGCGCCCTCCCTTGCTGTAGCCATCGCATGGGCCCCGGTGTGTCACTTCGTACTTGTCCTTGCAGCACACATTGCTCCCCAAATGCAGCGTCTCCTACACCCCCGTGGCTCTACAGTCTCCACAATTACCACTTTTGAAGGGCATCCCCCTCATTTGTTAAGAAGAAAATAATTTTCTTCTCCTTTAGCAGTTATGAGGCCATGTTTTGGAATCAGACAGGTCTGGAGTCAGACCCTCATTTTGCCATTTACCATCGGCACAACTTTGGGGGAACTGGCCTCTGGAAGTGTCAGTCTTCTCATCCATGAAAAATGGGACAGGGACTCTCACACCTCCCAGAGTGGCTATGAGAACTAGATTGAGATAGTGAATACAGTCAGCCCTCGGTATCCACAGGGGATTGGTCCCAGGACCCCCTTCAGGTAACGAAATCCATGGATGCTCAAGTCGCCTATACCAAATGGTGCAGTACGGCTAGCCTGCTGTATCCGGAGAGATGGAGGGCCAGCGACCATGTAAACTAAACCTGGAGGCTGGTACACAGTAAGTAAATGGAAGCTATTTTATTAACAGCATTATGTTTATTATTCTCCTTTAGAAATTTCAAACAGGATATATCACAGCACAGAGGAACTCTGAGTGTAAATCCCTTCTTAGTTTCTCGGCAACATTCAAGACCCATTGTCCCCTCCTTGAGAAGAGCCAGAAGGGCTTGGGAGATCTCCTCAAATCAGGCTACAGCAGTGCCCAGGCACTCACTCCACATTTCTGCAACCCACCCCACGCCCTGGCCCTGGTATCCCCCCTAAACAGGGAATTACCTTCCCTAATCCTATTGCTTTCAAGGGGGGGGGGTCCACGTATCACCACGTTTTATAATACCACGTAAAGGCTTTACGGACACCAAAGCATTCCTCAGACCCCTGAAGGAAAAACATTTACCAAAGCTTCCTTCAGGGGGAGTTCAGAAGAGCAGATCCTTTACACGCAGAAAGCACTGCCCACCACCACTGTCCCCCTGACCCCCTCAGGGGCTCCTGCTTATTCATACCCTCTTCCTACAGGCTACGGATGCCGATCGTCCCTTTCTCCAAATTTAAGGGTGAATGCTCTTCGTAAAGTACCGAGAGATATTTGACCCCTAACGTAATGACAGCAAGTTGTGTGTGTGTATAAAATAGCCAATAGGACAGTTATTATTGCTGTAGGGCGGTATAAAAATGAGTCCGTATAATTCTCTTCAGCAAATCACTTATTAAGCACTCGTTCATTTGGGTACTTTTTATTGAACAATTATTGTGTGTTAGATGCTGAGGAGGGCACTAATACTCATCATGCATGGAAGAAACTTCTGGATGCTGACAGCCTAATAAGAGAGCCGGCGCAGGTAGAACACCTGTACGGGTATATATTTACATGTGTACTAATACGTATATATGAGTACGAGGAATAGACAGTAATGCCAGAAGAAAGGTTCGGATAAAGTGTTACAGGAGTCCAGACAGGGGACACATTCACTTCAGCTGAGGCCTGCCCTCACCACCCTACTTCCTATCACAACCTGCTCAACCCTCACACTTCTAATCTACCTCTTCCTGCTTTCCCAAGGCACTTATCCCCTTGTAGTATACCATACAAGTTATCTATTTATTGTTTTTTTATCTGTCACCCCCACTAGGATGTAATCTCTCTCCATGAAGGCAGAGATTTTTGTCTGTTTTGATATATCCCAAGTACCTAGAATAGAGCCTGGCAGATAGTAAGCACTAAATAAGTTTCCCTAAATGAAAGACAGGCAGAACAAGTGTGAGAGACAGCCATGCATCCATCCATTCATGCAATAAGCATCTACTGAGTATCTTCTCTATGCCCAGCATTATGCTAGGCCCTGGAGATGTAAAGAAAGGACGCTTTGCTACCCCTCTAATGGCTGGCAACCTGGACAGAGGGCAAGAGCTTCCTGTTTAGATAAACAGTGTGAGCAACGGCTCCAGAGACAGAAGTTTTAAGGAAGGTGCAAAGCGGCGTGTGATGGGGACTAAAGCTGAAGAGTCACCGTGGGCACCAAGTCCAGGGAGTGAGAACCCCTGATGAAGCAGTCCATGCTGGCAGCTGAACCCTTGCAATCCTCAGCGATATAAGCTCTATTTTTAAATAACTCCCTTCGATATAGACATAAGACTCCATCAAAACCAAATAAATCAGACTTAATCCGAGCGGTGAAGTTCAGTCCTTACAGCCTGTGTATTTTTCAGGCTTCATGCTTTGCCTGTCTTTAGGTCACAGAGGAATGCGTTCACACATGCAGACACATACAGAACACACTCAGGCTGCTTCCAACTTTGCACAGATTATTCCAGCCAAGGGAGGAGAAGGCCAGGTGAAGTGAATACACCTGCCTGTCTTTAATTGTCCAGCCACCTTGAGAGGAGTAAGGATTGCTTATTCAAGCAGCACGTTTCTGGAAAGGTGCGGGCTGCAGCTCCAAGACACCATCCGACTCTCCCCACCTCAGGCCTGAGTACAACCAGCCATCAGGATCACTTGCTGGGCCTTCTGAGGGCCGAGCTCAGAGCCAGGCACAGGGGAAAGTCAGAAAAGAAGTAGAAGAGAGAGTCTGAAAAGCTCACGTCTGACCCCAAAGAGGGAGAAAGGAGATGCTACAAAAATAGATGCTTATAGCATAATTAGATTGGATGGCTATACTGAGCTCTGGGGGAAAAAAATAGCATATAAAAATAATTCTGTTAGATGCTGACTCTCTCCTATATATAGCGAACACAAATAATCATCCATTTCCCCAGTTCACCTGTTTTCTGAGTGCTTGTTTTTAAATGTTGCATTTTCTTAAAAGCTCACCTCAGAAGCAAAAGTTCTAGCGGCAGTCACAGAGGAATGTCCAGCCATCAAGGTGAGCTGGAGGTCCCTGCAGGGGGAGGGGAGATCGGAGGGGGGTTTTGCAGGAACTAGGTGATTCATCCACAGGGGCAGTCAGGCCACTTGGGCAAAATCAGAAGCATGCATTCCAACTGCTGGTGCTACTGGGCTCTCAGTGCTGTTTCCTGGGACCCCAGAGCACTCTCCGAACGTTCCTGCCCCTCACCCCCTGCACCTGCTCTGGAGTTCCTTAACAGCATCACTAGCAAATGCCCGGGATCAAAGGTGGGAAGAGACTACCTACGTTATGTGGTATACAGTCATTTGAAGGACACAAATCTCCAGGTAACCATGTGGTCCCAGGTTTGACATGCTGTCGAGGGTGCCTTTCCCTGTGTGTCCAAGTGTGACTGAAAAATCGCAGTCTCTCTTCCTCTAAGCAGCTCAGCCAAAGAAATGAGCCCCCATAACACATCAGCATGGCTGACCGGGCTGCGGCTAGGAATGCATGGAGGGAGGGGCCGGGCAGATGTGAGAGATCACTCTTCTGACGGACAACAAAGTGCTAAGAGACTTCCAAGCCGAGTCTTGTCAGGAAATGCAACCTGGTGTTAAGCCTTGTAATTCTACCCAAGAAGCCTCATTTCCCATTTCTTTTTAATTGTTTCCTCCCTCTGTCCATGGGAACAATTTAAGTCACTCTGATGCCCCATTAACAGCCTATTGGATGACAACAGACCAGAAAGAGAAGACATTCCAGAAATAGGAAACCACCGTGAAAAATGCCTGCTTAGAGTTTCATCAAGTCTCGGGTAGCAGGACCACTCCCAGGTCATTGAATTGTTCGGAACGTAAGGGACTCTGAAATAGCAGTGGAATATATTTCTGGTGGCCTTCCGGCTGCTCCAGACAGGGTGTGTGGGTCGGGTCATCCACATCCAGCAACGCCTTGAGTGCCTGCACCATGTTAGGCATTGACCGTTGCTAAGAGCTGATATCTGGTGGACCCTTACAGGCCAGATACTGGGCAAGTGCTTCCTTAGGATACATTATCTAATTTAATTCTCCCAAATATCTATAAGCATCTTTCCATCATGACTCCCAATTTATGATCAAGATAATGATGGCGGGGCTTCCCTGGTGGCGCAGTGGTTGAGAGTCCGCCTGCCGATGCAGGGGACACGGGTTCGTGTCCCTGTCCGGGAAGATCCCACATGCCGCGGAGCGGCTGGGCCCGTGAGCCATGGCCGCTTAGCCTGCGCGGCTGGAGCCTGTGCTCCGCAACAGGAGAGGCCACAGCAGTGAGAGGCCCGCGTACCGCAAAAAAAAAAAAAAAAAAAAAAAGGATAATGACGGCACTGAGAGGTTAAGTAATTTTCCCAAGATCACAGAGCTGAATCCTGGAAGAATCCAGGATGGAGCCCTGTTCATGCTCCAGCTTTAACTGCTACACTCCACAGCCCCTAGGAAAGATGCCCAAGGAAGATTGTGCAACCTGCCCTGAAAGTCTGTTCCAGGCTTTGCCCTCAGAAAGTCCCTTAGAGTGAATTTAATTGTCTCTAACTTCCCTTACAGTGTATTTCCTCCTGCTCAGCTGGAGAAGAATGAGGCAGGGACAGCTTCTGAGAAGAATGAGGAAGGAGGGAGGGTCCCCGGCGGCACTCTCCCCCGAGCAGAGTCCTATTTACATCCTGGTTGAAGTCCCCAGTCCTTCCCACACCGGGAGAGCTCAGGCTCATTTGCCTGCCCATAAGTCAGAATTCTGCCTCTGTTGCAACACTTCCGGCATTTTGTCAAGCTGACCCCGCTCCCGGCAAAGGACGCACTGTGCTTTTGTGTCCATTTAGATAAGAGGCTCTTAGGCCGACAGTGTTTTCCCCACTTTGGAACCTCCACCAACCTGGGGGTTCAGTTCTGCTCAGCACTGGCTAATACCACAACCTTAAGTAGCTCTCTAGGTCAATGGAACAGACCTGAAACACAAGATGCTGTGTCCTACAGCACCATCCACTTGTTCCCCAGGTCTGGGATGGGGCCCAAGAATTTGCATTTCTACCAAGTTCCCAGGGGATGCTCCTGGACCAGGGACCCTGCTGTCTCCCGAGATGGCTTTACAGAATTCTTGGTGCTGCGGTAGCACCAACACACCATTCCTATACATCCCAGCTCCAAACACAATTCCGGTACAACGTGCTATTTAGAACCTCAAGGAGCACAGATAGCTGTGTGTGGGCTAAGAGGTAGAGGGAGTGGAGAAATGATGACTCTGACCCCAGGCTGAATGGCCATTTACGAATAAACCGCTCAAGGCCTGGGGGGATGGAACGAAGAGTGAGCTGAAAGGGTTTTCGGAGAAAGCCTTGTTTACAGCCAGGCTTTCCACCTCCTTTCTAAGAGTACCAGAGTTGGTCTGGGCAAAGCCAGCCCTGCCCAGCCCAGCCCAGCGCCTTCTCTACTTCCTCAGGAGGGAGTCAGTTGACCTTCCAGCCACAGCTCAGTGGCTGCATTTGCATTCTCTTGCCCGGGCAAGAAGGGACGGATGGATGGTCTCCTTGTCTTGCCCTGCCAGCTCGTTAGCATCCTTCATTGATGTCTTGGTTGGACCCTGGATTTCAGGATAAATCACTGAAAGGAAGGGATCTTGTCTCTCATCTGCAATCACTGACCCTTCTGAAAAGCCTGGAGGTCAGGAGCTAGAAAATAGAGTAGGGGCCTGACACAGTCCACCCAGGGACTCAAGCTTCTCTTGTCTTACACAAGGGGACGTTGCTCCCTCTGAGTGGAAATCCCTTTCTCCTTGGCCTCTTGGTGAACTCCTAGGCTTCCTTCAAAACTCACCTCAGGCCTTTTGTCTGTGGGAAGCAATCCCTCCGCACAAGGTAGAGTCTGTCATCCCTTCCCCTTTGCCTTGGATGTGCTGCATTTCAGGCTTCCATGTTGTTTACAAGTCTGAGTGACAGGAGAGGAATTACTAGCCTCTAAGTATTTGCAGCCCGGCTTCTCTCTCCTTATCAGCTAAAAAGGCTCTTCCCACTTGGTTACCACCTCTCTCTTTCTCTCTCTCTCTCTGGGCATAGTGATCTCCCTTCCAGGATTCTTCTTTTCTGTGATGTAGAATCAAAGCTGGGAGAGAAAACTGAAGAGACAGAGGAAAGAGGTGTTGAGAAGAGATGAGAGGTGTGTGGACTAGGGCTAGGAAGATATTTTCTCTAAGACAGAAAAGGAAAAATTGTATAGATCAGGACAGTTTTCAGGAGTCTTTTAAAGAAAGAGTGCCAGGGCAGGCTCAGGGTGTGAGGAAGTGGATTAGAAAAGGGAAGAGGTTGTATTGAGGGGAGATCTGGGTGTCCATGAGGATTCTAGTTACCAAGTTTGAAAGTACAAGTAATGGACTTAAGTTACTCTGAAGTATCTTTTGGTGGCTGGAACCCGGTCTCTCTGATGCTGCTCTGGGACTGGACCACATGAGTTATGCTTTCATTGAGTCACATCCTTGGGCTTCTCCCATCTTTCACTTTGCTGTTCCCAGTGTCTGGCACAGAGCCGGTGCATAAGAGATGCTCAGAAAAGTTTAGCTTTTTTCCTCCCTTCTTTCCTTCTGTCAACCCCGAGCAGCCCATCAGGCCGAAATGATGGCAGAATGGAGCAGGAACTGACAGGGCAGCTCGGGGGAGAGAGGTAAATAAAACATCCCACTAAGTCTCCCTGGACAGAGCGAGAACCAGCTGCATATTGCTGATCTTGGCTGGGAGCCCACCATTTACCAGCCCCCTCTGGGCCTCTGGGGTATGGCTAATTAAAGACATGGTTACTCATTTCATTCCCAAGTTGCTATTTAAGGAAGTAGAATCATGCCATTCCTATAAGGCCTCTGACCCTACCCTAGAGGCAAACAATGCCGGGGCTTGTCCGAGTGGCTGTAAGTACAGAGCTGTTGGGAGAGACCCGGGAGGGGGTGGAGGAGGGAGGAGACAGGAGGCCCTACCACTGGGCCAGCTGCTGGATTATCCCTCCTTCGATGCCCTCCTCTCTCCCTCCCCATAAGTGGCCGGGATCTAGTGACAACCACTCCCTGAGCCCCCTGCCAGGGCAACTCCTGTGTTTTCTGGACACACTCAGAGTCACACAGCTGACTCAGAAAAAAACACTAACAATCTCATTTTGGATTTCAGCAGCAACTTGGAACCTTTGGGATTTTTCAGTTTTTTTTTTTTTAAGAAGTGAAGAAAACATTGCTTTTAACCAACAGACTTACTGAGATCTGCTCTATGTCAGGCCCAGTGCTAAGCATTGGGAAGAATGAATAAAAATAAGTCCTGCCCTCAAAGAGTATCCAGTCTGATAGATGAAAGAGATGCATAAACAAATAAATTACACTAACATGGAATAAGTGTAAAGGTAGAGTTATGTGCCAGGCACACTTCAGAGAACGTGGTGATAACCTGTAACTGGTAGGGAAAGAAAGGTATGTGGAGAGGGGGTGAGGGTGGGGAGATCTCAAGTGGGTTTTGAGGTGCAAATAGGAGCTCATCAGGTAACCTAGCAAGGGAAGAACATCCCTAGCAGGGGATATTTAAAGTCATTTAAATCATGGAGAAACAGGTTGAAACCACTAGTTTCAATGGGTCTCAAACTTTCCTAACAAATAACTCATACAGAAGATTAGAGTGAATGGAAGTTCTCGATTCATTATTGAGAAATAATTGACATACAGCATCATATTAGTTTCAAGCAGCAAGAAATTTCTTAGACTTTTTAAAAAAATTTTTAAGCTGCACAAATTATGCATTATGGTTTATGTCCCACGTTTCAACATTAAAATAAGGTTTTCAATTTCTAGCAAGATTATTTAACTTTCCAAACATACATTGTCAAGTAAACTTGATCGTCCACGAAAGGCGGAAGATCTACATTGACCCCCTGAGGGAGAGAAAGGTAATTTGTACCAGCTTGAGAACTAGAAAGCCTTTAAAAGAAGGCTGGAGACCAGAGCTCTGTCTGAATGTACAAGCGATTTTTCACTCTCATATTTAGTTGTTGGCTGGGTTTGACCCCAGTTACAGTATTTTCCAAACACCCTTGTAGAAGTAAGTTTGGCCTGGTGCCTGATGAACCATCCTGGTTTTTGCAGGAATGGAACTGTTCTCCTCACCCTTGCTCGGGCCACCACCCTCTGGGCTGTCGTGTATGTGGTAGGGGTGTGGTGCCCGGGGAAAGAGATCACAGGCTAGGAAGGCAATGATTACCGCATGGAGATTTCAAAACACAGAGGAAGATAATTCTACATTTGTGCTAGAACATTTCAAACAGCAAATTTAACATTCCCATTTTCTTTCATGCTAGGGAACACTTGGCATTTCGTGTTCATTGTCAAGGGGGAGGCACAGTACAGCCTTTGAGAGGGTCCTGGGGAGCCCATCTTCACCCAGAGCCCATGATGAGGCAGCTCTCCAGTAACCACGTAACAACCCTTAATTTAATGATGCTGGGGGAAAGCTGAAGGGAGAAGATCTATTTTGTTTCAATACAAACCAGACTCTGAGAAGCCCTAGCACTGGAATAACAAAGTTGCTTCCTCCTTACGGTGGGGGGATGGGAAATTAAGCAGAAGGGTGCATTGGAGGATAAAGGACAGGAAGACAAGAGTGTCTGGACCCTACAAAGAACCTTCTATTGTTTACCCATTATTCTAATTTTTCTTCAATAAATCACTATAACTTATATGGGCCCATGGAATTTTGTAATACATTTTGTAATCAACTTGTTTCGTAGACAGGAGTCCCACCAGACAATATTGGCCCAGGCTCTGCACATGCTAGGGGCGATCCTGCTGGGCACCCTGTTTTGTCATTTTTTTCCAAAAGCTCCCCAGTTGATTCCAGTTTTGTCCCAGAGCCAAGTGTCCTTGTACCAAAGGCAAGCAGGTAGATGTCCATGCCTCTGGTTTCAGCTAGCAATGTCGAAGCGCTCCAGGTGGGGTTAGAGGACGAATTGTGTCGTTTCCCCCCTCCACCCCAGGATTCGTTTGTTGAGGTCCTAACCCCCAGTACTTCAGAATGTGGCCTTATTTGGGTATCGGGTCATTAAAGATATTAGTTAAGATGAAGCCAGACTAGAGTAGGCTGGGTCCCCTAATGCACTAGGACTGGTCCCCTCATAACTTTGGACACAGACACACAAAGGGAGAGCAGCATGTGAACGTGAAGACAGAGACCAGGGTGATGAAACTACAAACCAAGGAACGCCAAAGACCGCCAGCAAACCACCTGAAACAGACCCTCCCTCACTGTTCACAGAAGGACCCAACCCTGCCGACACTTTGATCTTGGACTTCTAGCCTCCAAAACTGAGACAATAAATTTCTGTTGTGTATGCCACCCAGTTTGTAGTACTTTGTTACGGCAGCCCCAGCAAACTAATAGGGAGACGGCCCTCAAGGGAACCGAGTGGAAGTTCGGTAACAAAGGTTGAAAATGGATCGAAAGCAAAAACAGAAGCAGAATCTCTCCAGGTAATGAGAGAATTGGAAATCATTGGAAACTATCTGGAAACTCAGAGAACCAGTGTTTTGGTTTTTTTTAAGGCACTTAACTCTGCTTCAGGAAGCATCATAAATCTCCTCAGTGAACAGTCCCAATATGCTGATAGCTGGTGAGAAAGCAGCTGTCTTGCTTTGTATAAAAGCTCCTACACTTCCTTCACTGCCTTGTTCGTTTCAGCCTGTCAGGCCAAGGAGAGATAATTGCATTAAATCACCTGGCAACTTAAATGCTCTCCTTTTTAGAATCAAAGAAGCCTTTCTCTTTAATCAGTTAAAAACCTGAGGTCTCCCTGGCAAGTGGGAAAGCCTTAGAATTAGCGGTTGGCCAGGAGCTGGATTCAACGAAGAGAATTTCTGCATACAAAAGGAAGCTTCTAAAAAAAAAAAAAAAAAAAGGAAACTTCTGGTGGGCCCTAATCAGGCCCCTTGCAGAGGAACCCACTTGGTGTCCCAGGGGGCCCCAGACAACCGTGCCCTGTCCATCTCCCACCAGATACTGAGTCCTTTGAGGGAGAGGACTGTGTCCCTCACCACAGGCCCTATTTTCATGACTGTGCCATTGAATTCTCCTATCCAGCCCCTTCCTGGGGCACCGAGATTGTTCTTCCTCACCTGATTCCCACATAACAGAGACAAGGATAAACAGAGCTTGCAGCCTGCAGGATGCAGAGAGAGGGCAGGAAATGAGCATCTTAACAAGGCATTCGTGGCCATTTTCAGGGTCATGCAAGCCAGATAAAAAGATGATAAACAAATTTAATTAGGGTCAGTGAAAGGAGAATGGGTGTTGAACTTAGAAATTAATTTTTGTTTTTGAAGATGTAAAAAGAACCTTGGAGTCCTTTCCTTCTTTTGACCTATGGAAATCTTTCTCTAACTGAAGATTAGACTCACTCATCT
Organism: Neophocaena asiaeorientalis asiaeorientalis; assembly: GCF_003031525.2. Classification (NCBI taxonomy): domain Eukaryota; kingdom Metazoa; phylum Chordata; class Mammalia; order Artiodactyla; family Phocoenidae; genus Neophocaena; species Neophocaena asiaeorientalis. The sequence goes on from NW_020175670.1 coordinate 7,655,579, forward strand.
TCCTACATAAGATGTGAGCAGATCTAGGGAGCTTTAGACAAGGCTTTTAAAATAAATGCAAAAGAAAGAAACATATGTCTTCCATCCTGACAGCTCTTCTCTGGTCCCCTCCTACTCTAGGACTTTTCAGTGGGTAGACTTGGAGGGGGGGAAAAGAAATTCAAATATGCAATTAATTGTTCAATCCCAAGTCAGTTTCATCTCCTAGCTCTTTAGCAGGTTGCCTGCCAAATCGACCACTATCCACCACTATTCCCTAGACATGCCCTTGTTCAAATATGTGAACACCTGGTACCATTCTAAGTTGAGCCCTGCTCCTCTACTGACTGCCTGGATCTCCACTGCTGAGAGGAAATTCGGCCTTGTGTAAAGGGCTTCCATAATAACGTCTCAGATTTGAGTCCAGGTCCTTCCCTGGTGCAAGTTACTTGACTCTGTAGGACTTGGTTTCCTCTTCTAAGAATGGAGATTCGAGTGGCTTCACAATCTTCTTGTGAGGATCCAGCAGAAGAATAATAAACAAAGAGTGCTCCTTATATACTGTGTCAGGAGAATAATAAGTAAAGCAAGCTCCTGGTGTGCTCCTAATAGATGATAAATAAAGTTCCTCGTTCACTATAGTAGGTGCTCAAGAAAAGGGCCTCCATGCCACATTGTCTTCCCTGCAGCTGAGCTGTGGGTCTGATCCTTCTCCCCCTTCCATACGGACAGGGGATGAGACCAGTGTTCTCTATTCCCCCTGCCCCGACCCCTCTAGAGGTGGCTCTGAGCCTAGGCTCCTGTGCTGTGCCTTCTGAGAAGGGAGCTAGTGTGGATAGAGAATGAAAAAAGGCAGAAGACTAGCCCTTTCCATTTCCATTTCAGAGAATCAAACAAAGGAGACCCCGTGTGCTGGACTTTAGTTCCAATCAGGACACATGGGTGGAGTGCAGACCACACGTCGAGGCTATACTAGGGCCTGAGGATGAAGAAATGAGTAAGACTTGGTCCCTCCTCCGGCCTCTCTAGATCTCCACGTGCCACTGTTTAAGAACGCAAGACGTCTTTCAGTACATCCATTTCCTAACAAACTGTCACGATTCCATATTTTATTATACTACTTCGGTTTATTTTTATTTTAACAAAAAGATTTATGTGTGCCAAAGAAAAACACATTATTTTTTTCTACTCTCTTAATCCCTAAACCTCATTGACTTTTAAGATGGAATTAACTTCTAATGATATAAACAGGAAGTAACTTTCTTTTTAAGTTACTAAGTAAATAAAGCCAACCATGTTCTCCTTGTGATAATTTGACAAAATAGTTTTTAAGTCCTGGAGAAGAACTTGTTCTCGAATTGACTAATTAAAACTCACTTAATCTAATAAAGTAGATTGTTTATGGACCCCCTATAATAGAGAAAATGTTTTTAATTTGAGTTGAGCTACAATACGAACGTAGAGGAAATAACCTGCATTTTGCGAGGAGAACAAACATGCTATATGTGGAAACTCTCAGTTATCCACACCGGATCTTCAACTGACCCCAACAGCTGTGTTTACAAAAAAGCCTCCACACGCCCTCCACCCCCTTTTTTAAAATTGTTTTATTTTGTTACTTTTGAAAATTTTTATTTATTTATTTTTGGCTGTGTTGGGTCTTCGTTGCTTCGGGCTTTCTCTAGTTGCGGTGAGCAGGCGCTACCCTTCGTTGCGGTGCGCAGACTTCTCATTGCGGTGGCTTCCCGTTGCAGAGCACGGTCTCTAGGCGTGCAGGCTTCAGTAGTTGCGGTATGCGGGCTCAGTAGTTGTGGCGCACGGGCTTAGTTGCTCTGCTGCATGTGCGACCTTCCTGGACCAGGGATTGAAACTGTGTCCCCAGCATTGGCAGCACACGCCCCCTTTGACGGGGTGCTGTCTTCTCCAGTTAGGAACTGGAAAGCCAAATCCCCTCATTGGTGGCTGGTCATGTTTTTCCTCTGGGAAGATAGCATTTGCTTTCCCGCTCCTTTTTCCAGGTCAGAGCGATCTTGTTCTGACACTTCCTCTCCTGTGCAGCAGTTTCCCACTGAAAAGTGAGAGCATTCTGGCCAGCTGGCTTTGCCCGTGCCAGCTAAGGGAGATCAGGGCAGAGTGGGAGCTGGCACAGTCTGGTAGTCCTCCCACGCGGAGGACGCGGCACAAAACTCTCCCTCCCAGGACCCCCAGAAGAGTGGCTGACACAAGAGTGGATCGTCATTTGGGTTATGGGGACTCTAAGAACATGCTCCTCGGCAAGTTACATGTGTGTGTTACTTATGTATGTACCTGCAAAGATACAGCCATGACTCTCTCTACACGTTCAAGAAAGAAGCTTCAGCTGAGGCCAACAAACCTTTCCCTAGACCCTAGATGTCTCTAAGGAACTTGCTTTAATTAATAGATCAGAATAGTTTGCATTTAACGTATCAAATAAACAGATGATAGATACATAGGTACATTGATTGATAGATAAATGGATGGATGGATGGATAGCTAGCTAGCTTTGGAAGTCAGATAGACCTAAGTTTACACCAATTATTGGCTGGAGGAGCCAGTATTAAGTTTCCCTAAACCTAAATTTACTCGTCTATAAAATGGGTTCAATTACCTCTCCAGACAGTTTCAAGGCATAAATGAATGAGTGTATGTCAAGTGCTAATTAACGTAACTGCCATAAAATAAGCTTCAATAAACAGGAGCCATTACCAATTTCATTCTTATTGGAGAACAGTTAATTGGGGGCATCTCTTTGAGTTCAGGATTTCAGCTGCGGAGAGACAGACTGGTTTCATGGGAAGGCTCTGATACGCCTAGGTGTAAATGGATACTTTCTGCAACAATGCACAGCTTAAGCGGGGCCAGTCACCTGGTGGTCAGATGTTTCCCAAGTCCTGAGGGAGAGACAGTTCTGCGGGGGGAACCCAGCTTGGTTTCCTGGTTCAAAAATCACACCTGTGAAACTTGATCCAGGTGGGAAGTCTTCTGGTTGAGTCTGCTGAAGCAACGGTTGGTTATCAATTTATTTCTCTGGGTCACTCTGAGGTCATCTCCTTAATTAAATTAAAGGCCAAGGGAAGCCACAAAACCTAGCTGCTCAGCCTTTGCCTAAAAGTCCATCACAGCAGCTCTCCTGTGTTCACTGCATACGTACTTGGTGCCAGGCACCATGCAAACAGCCTTATGGCCATCAGTTTCTTTAATCCTCCAACAACCCTCCAGCGGGGCAGCTGCAATAGTCCCCATTTATGGATGAAGAATCTCAGGCTTGCAAAGTCCAAGGTCACAGCTAGTAAGTGCTGGAGCCAACACTGCAGGTAAGTGAGGGAGCTCTTCCCACCTTCACAGAAAACCATTCATCCTGCTTCTCTCTCCCCTGTCACGTGTGTTGATATCGCAACTGAGAACAAAAGGTTTAAAATTCTGATTTTTCTCCCCTGCTAAAGAGCAGCACAGCCTATTGTAATCAGGCTCTACCTTGCTCCGGGGTCTCTAGACTCTTCCTCCAGTCCTCTTCATAGGGCATCTCTGTTTACCCCAGTCCCTGCTCAGGATTCTTTCTGGCCTTTCAAAAAACAACTGGCAACAATTTAGCAACTAGTTTAAATCCCTTTAGTTTGGCTAAGATGCCCCTTTTCAGGGGGACCTGGTTGGAGCAAGAGTGCCACCTGCTGGAATACTTGGGTCACTGCCAACACACATTCCTTGGGCCAAGGTGGGCAGGCGGGGTGGCTGAAGCTTAGCAGAGAGGGAGTCGCAGTGTTCGTGCTGCCCAGACCCTTCCTGGGCAGCTCCGAGAAATAACTCGTGTCCGGGCACCAACTTACTGAAACTCAAAGTCTTGCTCAAATACAAGTTTGGGACTTTCAGGGAGTCCATTTCTTGGCTCCAAAGCCTAGGGCTGGGATAAGGGTAAGGCAAGTGGGGCAGGGCCATGCAAATAGAGGACTGCATCCCACCTTTGTTGAAAATTGTGAAGTTTTGTTTGTCATGAGATTTTGCATTTATTTTGACCTCTTTTAAGTGCGTTAAGATATGACTTATCTTGGGCTTCCCTGGTGGCGCAGTGGTTAAGAATCTGCCTGCTAATTCAGGGGACATGGGTTCGAGCCCTGGTCCGGGGAGATCCCACATGCCATGGAGCAACTATGCCCATGAGCCACAACTACTGAGCCTGCGCTCTAGAGCCCGCGAGCCACAACTATTGAGTCTGTGAGCCACAACTACTGAAGCCCACGAGCCTAGAGCCTGTGATCCTCAACAAGAGAAGCCACTGCAATGAGAAGCCCACGCACTGCAACGAAGAGTAGCCCCCGCTTGCCACAACTAGAGAAAGCCCATGTGGAGCAACGAAGACCCAACACAGCCAAAAATAAATAAAAATAAATAAATTAAAAAGTATATCTATGACTTATCTTGATTACTGAGTTGTTTGGTGGCACACACTCTCCCTTACATTTTACACCCACTGCAAAGCCCTCATTTGCCTCACGCTAGTATCGGCCCTGCTGCAAAAGGATTCAGTTTCCTTTCAAAGCTCTGTCTGTAGATAAGCTACACTTAAGAGTCTCCAGGCCGAGCGCCCACATCAGGTCACCAAGCAGCTCTGTGTCTACACTGGGTCATTCCAGTCCCCTGACCTGCAGCCAGGCCAGATGGGGAGTTCTTTACCTGGAGTGTATGGGAGGGTTTGGGAGGGAGGATAGTTCTGGGAACTCCTGAAATTTTATGGAAAATTATGTGCATTTGCTGGGGAGATGGTTTATCACTCTCCTTCCAATCTCCAAGGAGCCTTGATCCCATAAAGGGTAAGAATCACTACAGTCTTTATAAAAGCTTCAGGCTTTATCAAGGGTCTATGCAGGAAAGAGCAATAAGAAATGTCTTCCCCTGTCTGCCCTTGTAAAACAAGTGTCAGCTGCCTGATCTGTGGTCTGTAAACAGTGTTGGGCAACTGTGATACAAAGATCCAAGTGTTTCTCAGAGTTTGGAGAAGGGAAAAATTGCACTCTTTTGATAAACTGGAGTCTCAACTGGACATTGAGAACTGAATAGTTCCTCCTTTAACTTTGCCTTCCTTAACTTTCACTCCCTGCTGAAAATCTCTCTCAACCTTGCCATTGTTTTCAGGCAAAGCTCTTTTGCAAGCTCCAGACTCTCCTCTGGAACAGCCTTCCACCCTCTTGGCATCCTTTACCCATCCTTCAAGATCAACTTTCTCAACATTTCCAGGCAGGGCTGGGCCCTTACACACTCCCGTTACCCTGCAGATGACTTTTCTCCATTGATTTGCATATTGATCTACCTTGCCCACAAGACTGTGAGCCCAGGAGGGTAGGAACCCAGTCTTCATTTCCATAGCCCCAGCACCTGGCACAGAGTCAGTGTGTGGGGGGGGGGAGTTGGATGAATAAATAAACAGATCTGTGAATGAATGAACAACCAACCCCCCCCACCACCACCACACCGCCCAAGCCTTCTGATCCTAGATGAGGACGACAGTGAGGCTCCATAGACACTAACAGGTCACTGAGCCCAGCTGAGCAGGACCTCCTCCAGGAGCTCCACCCCGGCTGGCTGCAGGCCCCCGGCAGCTGTGCGCTGAGATCACACCGCAGCGGCCCTTCGCAGTCACTGCTACAGCCGGCCCCCTCGCCCTGCTTTTCTTTCCTTTTGCTGCTCCCTGGTCCAGAGCAAGAAGTAGGGAGACACTAACTGGGGCGAATTCAGAGGCGAGAGAGTGGTCGCTGCAGATGCCAGCTGTGCGCCTGGCAGGGTCCCGGAAACCTGAATCTTCTCCGGGGTTCTCTGTCCTTACCATAGTGAGGACCCAAACGGAAAAACGATTTGACTCTTTCGAACTTACTTCAACGGCAGGAGAGAGCGAGCCACATTTCATGCCCAGAAATGCATTGTCCGTGAACCTAAACAGCTCGCTTTTCTCTGCTTCCTCCCACCGGAATTAGAGTCACAAGAAGTCTGATAAAATCTCCGAACAGACGACCGCTCCAAGCGCTGCTGGTCCCAAACATGGTTCAGAAACTGGAAAGAGAGCGGGGAGGAGGGGCAGCTTCATCAGCTGCTTCTGTTCCTACTCTGAAGGCGGCACAGGCCTCCGAGGAAAACCCTAGGCCCGAAGAGAGCTGTGCTCATCACTGAATCGTTAGACTGGCCACAAACGAGAGAAAAATTTCAAACAACAAAGAGGATTTTTCCGTGGTCTGCTGAATGGGGTTGGTTTCTCTTTATGTTTTGGTTCCTTCTGGTGGCAAGGCCTCACCTACGTGGTTTCCTCAGCTTGAGCCACACGAGCCCTACACAGCACCCCCCCCCCGCGACCCGCGTTCTCCCCAGGAGCTCTCCTCAATGAGGCAAAAGATTTTTTTCTTAATGTAGGTAAATCCGGAAAAGACTCAGGGTTTTAAGTCATTGTTTTGTAAGCAACCATTGCGCCTTCTCTTGTCCACTTCTCAGAATTACTGGTCCCTTCTCCGAAGAACACAAAAGCCCACGCAGGAAAAGAAAGGAATGTCCCAAATTTATAGCTGGGAAAAGGGAAATCTGTTACGATTTGTCCTCAAATGTTCACCCAGTCCAAAGTCCCCACCTCTTCCGGAAGTCGGGTAGAAACAGGCCACTTCTCCCAGACCCCAAGGTTCTCTGTCCTGCGCGCGTCTTTTCGGTCGCCCTAGATCTTAGATCTTTCTGTTCCCTTTTGTACCTACTAAGCGAGTAATAAATATTGATTGACTGATAATAGCCAAGTCTAAAACCAAGGGCATTTTTATAAAAACAGAAACCATTTAGGAAGTGTTACTCTAAGCCAGGCCCTTTATTTCACGTTTAATCCTCACTGCCATCCTGTAAGGTAGGTGTTTTGATTCTGTTTTGCAGATGAGAAACGGAAGCTCAGAAGGATTCTGGGGGTGTAAGCAGCTTCTCAGGGGCGGCGTTAAGCTTGCGAGACCGTCTGACTTACAAAGCTTTGCTCTCCATCACTTTGGAGTTCCCAGTGTTTCAGCAGATGGCCCAGGGAAGCTTTCACTTACTGACACGAGGGACTTAAGGGATCAGGACACCATGTAAAATGTAGCTGGGCCCAGAGCAGGGAGAGGCTCCCTATATGCTAGAGGTGCCAGTGCTTTTCCCGGCAGAGCTGCACGTCCTGCCCAGGCCAAGCCCTTGTTTCTAAAGTTCTGCCATTCCCTCCTAACCATAAGCAGCTCTTCTCACTCCCGTCCACCTTGGGTGGGTATCAGACTAACCCTTGCTTTGTCTCCTCCGACTAACAAGCCCTGTGCTGAGTGCGTGGCACGTGTGGTGGTTCTGAGGATGTGTGTGACTGCTGACACTCTCTACAATCATGCCCATGCCTGACATCTCTGAACCTATTCCAACATTCTCTACTATAGAAGACAGACTGGACCTCAGAATCCTTCTTAACACAGCATTCCAGGCCTAGCCACTACCAGTCAATTAGCCTTGCCCTGAGATTAAGCCTATTTGTCATCATTGGCATCACAAGTAATCAATAAAATTTAACTTCCATTTCCTTCTATCCTTCTTGCCTGCCTTCCCCAGCATTTCTGGGATGGATAGTGTGATGGATGGATGGATGGATGGATAAAAAAAGAGAAATTGAGTTCTCATCTTACAGAGGAGCCCTGGTTGGCACCACTCTTAATTCTGCTGACTTCACTCAATGCCAATGCCTCCTTGACAAAACTTGCTCTAGCATGAGGCATATTTTGTGGCATTTGTTACAGGAACTGGTGAGATTCCTGGGTCACTTGGAGGCCATGGAGGGTCCTCAACGTCAGCACTTTGCTTCTCACTCAGTCTCATTTCCTCCCCCTCTAACATATGCTTGAGCTTAAAAACATCCACTCACCCCAAACTTCCTTCTTCTTTTTAAAGCTCAAGCTGACAAGAGAAATTTCTTCTCCCACTCACCTTTTTTTTTTTTCTCTGCAGGGGAAAAATACAGCTCCGCTGTGGGGTGTGTAGGAATGGCCAATTAAAAACTCTTCTGCGTCTTTGGAGCGATCGGCATCTTTAACCTATGCCATTAGCTACATGGAGTTTCTGAATCATCCCATGTTTTTCCAAGGCCCTTTCAGAAGCCCTGACTTCTGGTTTTGAACCAATCCAATGATGGTGATATCAGGATATTCCTTCCCTTAGCAAAATACCACTCCGTGTTCAAGAGGAAGGAAATGTTAAGAAATTCTTATTCAAGAGAAGAGGAATAAAACAGCACTTACAAAGCAACATTTTTGAGAATTGAGTAGAAGTAAATCAGAAGCATCTGGACTGTGTGCTGTTAAAACATGCTTTTGTTTCCCTAGAAAGGAAAAAAAATACTTGGAAAATATACCTTTTATAAAATGACACGTATTGGAAAATAGCTGAAGATTTTTCAGAAAATCAAAATGTAGCATAGATGGCCCAACCCTAGTTATAAATATCCTGGAACCAGCTGGGGAGCAAAATTAGGCGGTAAAATGATTGTATCATTTGTTGTTCCAAGCTGGAAATGACACACGTACACACTGCTATATTTAAAATGGATTACAGGGACTTCCTTGGTGGTCCAGTGGTTAAGAATCCACCTTCCAAAGCAGGGGACACGGGTTCGATCCCTGGTCAGGGAACTAAGATCCCACAGGCTTCAGAGCAACTAAGCCCACGCGCTCTAGAGCCTGCGTGCCACACTAGAGAGAAGCCGCACCGCAACTAAGACCCGACACAGCCAGATAAATAAACAAGTGAATAAATTAATATCAATAAAATAAAATACAATGGATAAGCAACAAGGACCTACTTATAGCACAGGGAACTCTGCTCAATATTATGTAATAACCTAAATGGGGAAAGAATTTGAAAAGGAATAGATACATGTATATTTATAACTGAATCAAGTTGCTGTACACCTGAAACTAATACAACATTGTTAAACTATATTCCAATATAAAATAGTTTAAAAAAAACAGAAGAGGAGGGAACACTTCTAACTCGTTCATTCTATGAAGCCAGTACTACTCTGATACCAAAATTCTTCCCTCATTTCTTTCAAGAGTCTGCCCTCCCTGACCCTTCTATATAACTACAGCATCAGCATCAAAAAACAAACATACAGGGCTTCCCTGGTGGCGCAGTGGTTGAGAGCCCACCTGCTGATGCAGGGGACATAGGTTCGTGCCCCGGTCCGGAAAGATCCCACATGCCGTGGAGCGGCTGGGCCCGTGAGCCATGGCCGCTGAGCCTGTGCATCCGGAGCCTGTGCTCCGCAACGGGAGAGGCCACAACAGTGAGAGGCCCGCGTACCGAAAAAAACAAACATACAAACAAAACTATAGCATCACTCACACACACACACACACACTTATTCCCTCACCCCGATTTGTTTTTCTTCATAGAACTTATTACAGTTGATACATATTTATTTGCTTATTTGCCGACTCTCTTGTCTCACTAGAATGTAAGCTATATCAGAGCAGGAAATTTGGGATTATTTCCCACTATTGAATTCTTCATGCCTAGGAGAGTGCTTACCACATAATAGTTGCTCATAAAATTGAATTGAATGAATAAATAAATTGTCTAATCGTTCCTTCACTGAGAAAGAAGAGAGGGAAAGCTAGAGAGGACCTAGGGATGGCAGAACTCCAGGACACAGCTGATGAGAAGAAAACAAGCCTTCAAAGCAGATAAGCAAGAAAGTGTTGTGTCAGGAAGACAAAGGGAAATGGGATTTCTGAAAAGCAGGGAATGGTCAGCAGTGTCAATTAACGCTGAGAAATCAGGTACAACGAGACCGAAATTGTCCACTGGGTTGAGCTGCGTGATGATCACTGGCCACTTAGAGAGAGTCGTGTGGGACCATCAAACTGCCGGAAGCCAGAAGCCAGTCTGCCTTGAAGGGTGGATGAGGGGAGGCAGTACATTCTAGCAATATCTTAAAGATGTTTTCCTGTAAAGAAGAATGTACGGAGATGGGGAAGTTGCTGGACAGGGTGAGACAAGCGAGGATATTGTGTTTAAGTGGGAAAGACCTATGGTCTACAAGGCAACGGGAGGAACCGAGTTGAGAAAAAAAAAGTTGAATATTCAGGAGAGGCAAGGTTCCCAGAAGGGAAGGCATGGGACCCAGATCAGAGGACTTGCCTAACAAGGGGTAACATCTCCCACAACTCAGACTGCAGACAAACAAGCCCCGGAGAACTGATGTGCCTCACCCACCAGCCCCAACCAGGACCCAGGTCTCCTGACACCTAGTCCAGAGCTCTTTTTACTATGTAGCTTTTCTCTCTTGCTCAGATTAGAGTGTTCAAGGGGCAGTGCGAAAGTGAGAGGAATAGAAACCAAAGCCGATGAGTAGAAAATGCCAACGGTAATAGACTTTGGCATTTAAGACTTGGAGGGAAGGTACTTCTTCCCACGAAGTTGTTCCCATCCCTGTGGTGTGCAGCCCGTCAGCACAATGGTCCTCCTGCAGCCCTCACTCACCCCTGCCCAGGACGGTGGAGGGGCTTCCCTGATTGGTGAGTCTGCATGCATGGCCTGGCCCCTTCCTGTCTCCTCTTCCTCTTAGGAAATAGCAGCGAAGACATGCTCTAGTTGGCCCTTGATCCCATGGGGAACAGAGCAGGAAAGCTTCACTCCACCCCTGCCCTGTGTGGAGGCCAGCGGTGGTCCAGCTCTGCCCGTGGCCAGATGGGCAGTCTTGCCAATACTTGGTCTCACAAGTAGGAAATCCATTAGCTCACGGATACATTCCACTTTCTCCCATATCAACTTTATCAGTTGGAAAGATGATATTTTGGTCTCCATCTGCCTTTCTCCTTTGTCTTTTTTTTTTTTTTCCAGTGGATTCAGCAAAAGATGAGGAAGAAGGATGCTAATTACTGCAACAGAAATTATACTATTTTTTTTTTTTTAGAAATTATACTATTAAAGTTGGCTTATGAAACTGGATTCTCAAAGTCATTCTTTTCATGGTATGAGGGACAAAAAAAAATCTTAAAACACAATAGGAATATTTTCTGATGTAATTTAAATAATGACCATGCATTCTTTTCAGAGAAGAAGGGCACTGGTAGTATAGAATATGAAAGCCTGATTCCTTTTGTGGAAAACCGCAAGGACCCGCTTTCTTAATTCAGTTGGATCAAAGTGCAAATTCACAGTTGATAACTTTTTCCAACTCATTCCAAGGTTCCACTGTTTTCTGTCTGGAAACAGACATGGCCACATCCACAATTTCAAACTTAAGAAAATGACCCAGAATCATCACAACATGTGAAGGGGCCTCACAGCAATAAGCGTGCTGCGAGGGCCAGAGAGAAACCTGCCAACATACATTCTTTGTTGATGAGAAAAATGCGTCAGCAATTGTAAAACTAGGTGTTGGCACCATATTTAGCCATGGATCCAGACTTCAACTCCCTTCTCTCCAGCTTTTTCAGTGCCAAATACTCAATCCTAATAATCATTTCAGAAACAGGCACTATCACCTTCTCCAATTACTTCAGTCTCCATATTTCAAACTGAAAAACACTGGTCTTTAGTGTACAACTTCTCTCTGCTGCTCCTAAATGGCTCTTTGGAAATTTACCAGATAATCTTAAGTCTATCAGTAAAGACAAAGATTATCAGTAAAATCCCTGTTGCAATTTTGTTTGCAAGCTATATTAAGAAACGAAGAGGCTGGCGATTATTCAAAGACTTTATGGCACATCAGAACCCATGGGAGTTCAGAAGTCCAGGGTGGGCAGGTGGGCTGAAGGAAGCACTGCTAAACTCCGAGCAGGGCCATGTAATCCCACACCACCCGGGCCCTGCAGTGAATGGCCTCCAACTTTCCTCTAACCTTGCAGCCATTGTTCAGATTCAAAGTTCCCAGAGAGAGGATCTGGCCCCTTTGGTTTCTAAGAGGCAGGCACTTCCTCCACCTGCCACCCTCTTCCAAAAAACAGCCCACGGTGGGAGGCTCACTAAAAGGAAGATGAAGTGCTATTAAAATGGTGGGATTGGGCATCAGGGCTGGGGGCAAAGCTGGGCAAGTGGCCCCCATACCTGGGCCCCAGTGGGGAGTCCTATGAGCATCAATTCAGTGGCTGAATTTATTACCGAGCCAAATATGGGTCTGCTCAACTACAGGAAGTAAAACCAACCTACTGACACCCGGTGGTGGTGAAGGAAAGTACAGCGTTTATTGCAGGGCACCAAGCAAGGAGCTCAAGACAGCTAGTGCTCAGAACACCCGTACTCCCCAATGGGTTTCAGCAAAGCAATTTTTTTTTTTTTTGGCTGCACCGCGAGGCGTGCGGTATCATAGTTTCCCGACCAGGGATTGAACCTGCACCCCGTGCAGTGGAAGCACGGATTCTTAACCACTGCATGGCCAGAGAAGTCCTAGCAAAGCATTTTTAAAGGCCAGGTAAGGGAGAGGCATCCCAGGGTAAGTGATCAGCTCATGCACAATTCTCTGATTGGCTGATGGTGAGCTAACAGGGTGGTGTCACAGGGGTAACATTATCAATCGTTAGGGGCCAGTAGATCTGCAGGCTGTGTGCTCATGGTCATCAAGTAGTTAATTTCTTCCATTTGGTGGGGTTTCACATACATCTGTAAAACAACTGAGGAAATGAGCATCAGATACTATTATCTAGGTCCTTCAGAGAGGAGCTGAAGCAGAGGATATGGGTGAGGGGTCTGTCCCAGGAAGGCCCCTAGGGTCCTGCTCGGTTAGCAATTCATCCAGGACTGTTTGTTGCGTGATGATCCTGGAGCTCTCGTTCATTAAAAGTTCATTCACTCACGATAATTGAGCCCATCTGGGTGAGGACACATCGGTGAACAAAACAGACACTGCCCCTGCCTTCATGCCACTCACAAGCTCCTTAAATCGTCCACCTCGAATGACAGACCACTGAGCTCACCCTTGTCGTCAAGAGCCCGCAGTTCCTATAGAACAATCCCATCCAAACCTCAGCCCCGGTCTCATCATAGAAAAGGGAGCTCCTTGTGCAAGGAAACGCAGAATGTGATAACGTCACAGAGGACAGATCGCCAGCTGGTGACCCGGGGGGTCAGCACAGCTTGTTGGAAATTTTGTAACAAATTTCTGATATTGGCACACGGTAGTTCAAACAAATCAACATTCCCATTTCAGCAGATGCATTTGTAAGAAATAATAATTCTCTATTCAAAGAAAGCTGAGCTGTGTGTGTGAGTGAACGTGTGTGTGTATCTAGATGTGTTAGCTCACAAGTATGAAATGAGGAAGAGTGCACTTTTCTCCTTGTTTTTTTATCTAGGCATCCATGGTGGTCAGCGTCAGGGAAAAATTACAAGCGTTGGGGGCTTCTGTGTCCAACTCTCTAAATTATTTATCTGCATGGCCTTGGGGAAGTTACTTAACTTCTCTGAGGTTTTTTCTCTGAGGTCTGATGAGATTTTCCTCATCTATAATATGAGAATAACTCTACCATTTTTCATGCACTTACCTTGCACCAGATGCTGAAAATTTTAAGTATATTATATAGTTTAATTCACTCCCTCAAATCCATTAAGGTTTTATTTATACTGATTTTACAAATGAAGAGTCAGACACAGAGCAGCGAAATAACTTGCCTAAGGTCACAAGGCTGGCAAGTGTACAGGAAGTAGGATTTTAACCAGGGATGTCTGACCCCAAAGCCCACACTCTCCAGCACCTCATTCTACTATGTTCTCGCAGGGTGTTTCTGGTAGGACAGGTTCGACTGCAGGTGACCAAAAAACTCAAAATTCTCCCTCACAATTTTCAGGGACTGCAGCTCCATCTTGGTGCTTTACCATTGCCAACAATGTCAGCCTCCTGGTCTAAGATGGCTGTTCACGTCCAGCCATCATGTCCACATTCCAGTCAGCACAGAAAGGAAGAGACCAAAAGGGGCATGTTCCAGGACTTCCCTGGTGGTCCAGTGGTTAAGACTCTGCACTTCCACTGCAGGGGGCACAGGTTCAACCCCTGGTCAGGGAACTAAGGTCCCACAGGCCCCACAGTGGTGCAGCCAAAAAAAAAGGAGGGAGGGATGTTCCTCTCCGTTAGTTATACTTCCTGAAACTCGCATGCAGCACTTCTGCTTACATCTCCTTGACCACATGGGCACACACAACTACAAGAAAAGCTGGGCTAAATGATCTAATTGAAGGAAGTCATCTGCCTAGCTTAAGAAACAAGTGGGATTCTATTATTAAGGAGGAAGGGAAGAATGGATACTGAAGGACAAGCTCCATCACACGGGGTTATTGAAACTATGAGGGATAGTGTATATGAGATACACTAGTAGGGTACCTAGTAGGTACCTGGAAGATAACACTGTTTGCTATGTATTATTGTTGACCTAAATCTGGCTTCCTGCGGAACACATGGAAAAAATCATGAATTCAAATCAGACAGGGAAAGGTCACAGGAAAAGGGTAAGAGGAGGAAACATTTTTAAATCACCATGATATATGTACTCGGACCTCCCAGTTCACTCGCACCGAAGTGCCACCTTTGCTCGTTTGCAGCATCCCTGGGACTGTGTGGAGGCAGATGAGTAGATGCTCCAGCAGCCATCCCTAGCCGGACCGGTCCCCACCACATGACCTGCTGGGTGATGCTATCACAGGCGACTCTCGGTAAGTAATGTCTACAGCAGCCGTTAATGGAAATGCCGTTTTCATCACAGTAAGAAATTGAAATCTCAGCCAGCTTCTGTGGGTGCCATCTGACCCATCCCTCATTTCTCATCAGACAGTGTGTTATTTTCATTCCCCCTCCCGTGATTAACCTTTATCCTGAAGGGTAGAGGAAGCAGGGTAATTGAAATCCCCAGGAAATCTTCACATCATACTGCCATTTAACAATCTTCCTCAACCATCCTGATACCAGGGCTCTGAGTAAGTAGGAAAGGACCACTTTTAATTTGGGGAGGAGATATTATCTAGCACAGAAGGTTCCCAATGGCTGCCCTGAGTTGAAGTGACAGACACGCAGCCAGTCTGGAAGGGGAAATAGGAAGGGGAAAGAGAGAAAAAGGACCCACATCATTGAAAAGTTCTCAAATGTATGGGACAGCTTCCCTTGGGTGGCACGGACGTATCTGGGGGTATGGACACTATGCTTGCCTCCCCCAGCACAAAGTATGTCTGCAGCTCAGTTTGGCTTTTGCTCTTTGAAATGCAAATGATCTATGGCTGCACAAATGTTCTCCCTTGTTCAGAAAAAACTGAACTGAACGCAGTGCAGAGCTGCTCCCTCAGATGCCCCTTTCCTCTGAATTCTGGGTCATTGTCCCTCAGCTCCCGATCTCTCAGAGGCCCCGTGTCCTTCCTGTCACTGCGGGCTCCTCCCTTGCAGCTTTTATTTTTGCATCACCCACTCGACAGAGTAAGCAAGGAGCTAATAGATTTGCAGCAAAGAGAACATCTGCCAAGCCGTGCAAGTCAAGACATTCAGTTCTTTAATTTTGTTGAGAAAGCAAAAGCACTGGTCATCCCCCTTTCGGCAAAGGCCCACTCTGCTTACAGCTTAAGGTCTTATCTCTTCCCTGTTTTTTTCTGCCATGGCTCATTATATGACCAAATAGATCCTGGCTGCCATTTTCTTAGCTCAGAACTGATCCCGTATCAACCATGTGCAAGTAATTTCCAGAAGGGAAACTATGGTAAAAATCAGGAAGGAGGGAAACTTTGATTTTAGCAGACAGCCAGAATCAAAGGCTCCCCCTAACCTCCTGCACCCTGACATGTTGCAGCCATGACCAATTCGACATGGAATGGTGATGGGGAGATCCACCTAAGCCTTCCAGAGAGCCGAAGTCCTTCTGCGTTTGATTGCTAAAGATGTTTGAAGGAGGAAAATTGTCCTATCCCTCATTTATTCATTCACGTGTTCTCAAATTCTTCTTCTTGCTTATTGTCTCTCTTTTAGGGGACACCTCTTTTCCCACCACTGACAGAAGTTCGTGGGCACTGGAACTAAATCCATCTGTTCATCTCTTGGAGGGCATCCTACCCCGACTTACAGGTAAACTGGGATTCTAGGCTGGGGATCATTGCACTGTTCATTCAGTTGGATTCAAGTTCCCTCTTCGAGGCTGGAAGCTTCCTCATCCCCACTCTTACCCTAAATCATGTTTCATTTGCATCTGCATATCTAGGACACATTTGAGCCTTTAGTAGCAGAACCAACAGGAGACCAGCAGAGTCTGACTTACCCTCACCTTCTCCTTTGCATCTCTGAATCCAGTAAAACCACTCGATGCCTCTCCAAGACCCCAGGTATGGAGCTGACCTTTTCTCCCTGGCCTCCTGCCAGCAGTGCCAGAGGACAGACAGTGAGCCAAGGAAGGACAGAACCGCAGATCTTAGATTTCATAGTTATGAGGAAACTTGGAGACTATCCATGCTTGTCACGTTACAGAGGGGAGGGCCAAGGTCAAGGTCAAGCACAAACCCGTGGCAGAGCCAGGCCCGGAGACCGAATCTCCTCCCAGTTCAGGCTCTCTCTGATGTCCCCTGATGAAATGCTGGCTGATTGGAACCAAATGACATCCCCCAACGCTAGAGCTCCCGCCATCGTGGAAAGATATCAAAGAGACATAAATGTAGAACAGTTGACAGAGAGAAAGGGGGAGGAGATTTTCTTTTTTATTTACGGACATCTGGTGCTACTATTGGCCTATTCACAATGGGGGAGACTTGAATGGATCTGAAGGACGGGAAGGGAAACTAAGCTTTGGAACAGGCCAGCATGGGTCTAAATCCTACCTCTCACGCTTACTAGCTGTGTTACTTAAACATTCTGTGCCTTGATTTATTCATCTGTAAAATGGAGATAATAATACTATCTACTCAAAAAGTGAGGATTAAATGTCATTTCATGGAAAGCACTTAGGAGAGTACCTGACACATAGTTAGCTGTTGTTACTATTACAAGGGAAGGGAAGCATGAGGAACAGCCAGGAGAAAGCCACAGCACATCCGTCTAGCCTGACTGTAAGTAAATCGCCCTCCCTATTTCTGGTAGTGTTGCTAGCAGACAGTATAGTGTGATGAAAAGGGCCTGGCTTTAAAAACTGTATTAGTTAGTATATGGTGAAGCTGCTATAACAAAAAGGCCCCCAAATACCAAGACTTAAAGAACAAAGAAGATTATTCCTCTGTCACATCATAATCCAGATGGGGACTGTGCTGGTAAGTAAAGCGGCTCTGTTATTTACAGTTGTTCTAGAATCTTCGTTCTTTGCAAGTTGTTGCTCTGCCATTCCCATCAGGATCTTGTCAAACTGAGTCACCACCACATCCAGATTTTAGCCAGAAGGGGAAAAGAAGAGAGCATGGAAGAGGCACCCATAAGCTTAAGGTTCTAAGAAGCAGCACAATGATTTCTGCTCACATTTAAAATGGAAGAATTTCATCACATGGTCACATGTAGCTGCAAGGGACGCTGGGAATGGATTCTAGCTAGGCAGCCACAAACCCAGAAAGGTGGGGAGAGCAAAACTATGTCCAGATCCAGTTCTCTCTGTTACTAGTTGTGTTTGGGGGCCAGTTATGTGACCTCTTCCACCTCTTTTTGCTCATTCATTTAATCAATCTCCATTGTTACTTCCTCTTTCTTTCCAAAAGTACTTCCTGAGCACCTGCTACGTGCCGGGCACTGGTCTAGGTCCAGGAGATACAGTTTTGAACAAGACAGAACAAGCCCCTTCCCCTCTGAGGCACACTCACTGCCAGGCTAATGAGGAGCCTTTCAAGGACCTTTTCTTTTTATTCTAAATTCATATTCACTTTCATGCTCAATTTTCTATTCTTATTTTTTAATTAATTTTCTAAAAAAGGACCTCAGATATACGTGTTCTTCAGGCCCCACAGAACTTGGATCTGCCCCTACTGCTCTCATGGAGAGAACTTCCTAGTTGGGAGAAAGAAGGTAAACAAGTAAACAAATTGGGAATGCCCTGGTGGTCCAATAGCCAGGACTTTGCGCTTTCACTGCCAGGACATGGGTTCAATCCCCGGTGGGGGAACTAAGATCCTGCAAGCCACGTGGTACGAGCAAAACAAACGAATGAACAAAAAAAACCAAGTAAACAAATGAACATATACTGCATTAGATGGTGATGAGTGTTAGGGTGTAAGACAGGAAGGCAGGATAAGGGGAGAGAACGCTGCTATATTTCACGTGGCTTGAGATCCTCTCTGAAGGGGTATCGCAGAAATTGAACAAGGGGAGTAGTTCCTACTTTTTACTGCGGTAAAGACTACGGTGATTCATCTTCTTACACACAGATCTTTGTGTATGCTCCTGATTGTTTTTTTAGAATTTATTTCTGGTAGTGGAGTTAATGAGTTAAAGAGACAAATGTTTTTAAGGTTCTCAAAACCACATGAATCCTCTCTTTTGACTGAGACTTCAAAGAAGCAATGGTAAAGACCTAGATGTTGAGGAACTTTAAATATCATTTTTTCAAAACTTAAAGAGGCTCGAGATTTTTTTTCTTGGCCATGCCACATGGCTTGCGGGATCTTAGTTCCCTGACCAGGGATTGAACCCAGGCCCCGGCAGAGAAAGTGCCGAGTCCCAACCGCTGGACCACCAGGGGATTCTCAAAGAGGCTCAAGACTTTTAAGGGTTACTTATATCTGAACAGTCTGGGCTTCTCCATGCCTTAGTTCCTACCTTACCCATCCCAAACACCTATATATAATTCCTTATTCGAGAATTATATCTTAAGTCACAGAATTTTAGTGCAAGAGGGAACCTTGGTGCTGACGAGTCCATTCCAATTATGCCTGGCTTACCCTAGCTTCACGGTGAGTTTATGGTCAAACTGAGATAAAGCGTCAATCTCTCGATTCCTGTGTCTGCAATAAAAACCGATCACAAAATGAAATATGCCTGCTGTGTTTTATGACAACGGAACTTAAGGCTGAAGTTTTAAATAAATACCCACGGATAGGGCCTGCCAGATCTACCCACCTTGTAGGTGGTTGTGAGCATAATAAACGTAAAGTACATAGGACTTCAGCGCTGGAACACTGTAAGGGACATTTAAACTTTAGCAATGGATACTACTTTGGTGGCAGAGCAAGGGGAGCGTCTCAAGACCAGATGTGGGCCCCGTGGGAAAGGGAACAGGTATGGAGTGCTGTGGGGTGGTCAGAAGACCTCGGCAGAAAGGGGCTGGCTGTTATACCTTTGGCAGCCCTGGAGCTGGGGCAGGAGTCACATGAGACCACCCAGAGGGATGGAGAACTTCAGCCTGGATCAAGGGAACCACAGGAGACAGGGGCCCAGCTGGAGACCTCTGCAGAGCCCGTGCCAGGGCTGGCTTTAATCATATGCCAGGCCACCCCACAGAGGCCAGCTGCCGGCCCAGAGGGCTTCGGCCACCCAGCCATGTGAGAACTATCTTATTCCCTTACCTCTCCCCTTTCTGGGCTTCATTCCAGGCATGGAGGGAAACAGCAGCTAGCAAGGGGAGGAGGGGAACAGAGGGAGAGGAGAGGAGAGGAGAGGAAAAGGACCATGTCCCCTCTCCCAGGGCAGGCTTCCAGGACCAGGTCGGTCTGAGCCAAGGGAGGAGGGAAGATTGAAGGCTTGGTTGCAGAGTTTTAACGGTTACTTGGGACTTGGAATGCTAAGATCTGAAGTGAGCCTACTTTTTGCAGCTCAAGGGACTTTTTTAATTGCCTGAATGTGACAGTAAGTTCCTTGGCTTGCCCAAGTCATCAGCGGGGGTAGAGGGCTTCTGTTGCTATCAAATAAAATTTAAAGAGACAATGGGGTCCCCACAAAACTCGAATCTGCCCGTACTGCTCTTATGGAGTAGACAGGTGATAGACAGATGATAGATAAATGATAGATAGATAGATAGATAATAGATATATACATACATAATACACGGATGATAGATATATATTTATATAAATGATAGATAGAGATATAGATACATAGAGACACAGAGACATACGTACATACAATGTACGATGATAGATAGATAGATGATAGATAGATAGGAGAGTTGTATTTTGTTCACAAATCCTATTTCGTGCTTTTCCAGTGTGCCAGTACACATGATTTTAATAGTCATTCTGGTTGTGTCACACACATGCATGTTATTTTTCTAGACAACCACCTTCCACTAAGAGGACCCACTTTTATTCCACTCTGGCACGCTCACTCATGAGTTAAAAGTAATTCGGTGGCTTCTTTTTAAACTTCACCTTCCTGATTGCACACATAATAGTCTTATTTTCTATAATCCTTTCACTCCCTCGAGCCCGCACACATTATATGGGCCACTATTACTCTGAACTCGACTTAAGCTTAAATTGCGATCATTGACTTCTAATGTCTCCGAACCACAGAGTCCCACAGAGTGTTTTCATGGTCCTCGAGGTCTTCCCCATCACCCTCCACTGACGGCCTGTTCAGATTCCACTTAATCAGTTCACTTATTTATTCATTTATTCACTCATTCATCGTTTGTCGGATTGGGTACCTTCTTCATGCCAATCACCCTGTGGGGTGCTGGAGATATAAACTTGAAAACTGAATGATACACAGTCCCTGCCCTCAAGGCACCTACCATCTACTATTCCATGATACAGTGGATATTAAAACATTGTGATAACAGGGGATAAGGACAATGTTGTTATTACAGGCAAGGTGCAGTGGGCGCCCAGGAGGGAGTAATTGACTATCCTTGGTAATGGGTCAGATCAGCTGCACAGAAGAGAGCACCAAGGAGCTGAAAGGGTCAGTAGGATTTTCCCAGGCAGCTGAACAGGGTGGGGCAGGTGGAGGGGACATGCAGGAAACACCAGAAGCTAGAAGAGGCAAGAAAGGATTCTCCTCCACAAGTTTCAGAGGGAGCATGGCCCTGCCGACACCTTGATTTCAGACTTGTAGTTTGTGGTACTTGGTTAAAGCATCCCTGAGAAATGGATACAGGCATCTAGGTGGAGCTGTCCAGTTGAAAGGTATGGATGAGGTCAGACCAGTCTTCTTCCAAAAGCCCAAGGAGATACACCTGAAACTAATACAACATTGTACATCAACTATACTTCAATAAAAATAAATTAATTTAGCTATTAAAAAAAAAAAGCCCAAGAAGAGATGACTAAGGACACAGAGCACACTGGGGCATATGCTGGAAGAGATTTATTCTGCCCAGGGTGGAGAGGAGAAAAGGGGATTGAACAGGGAAGCTTCACGATGAAGATGACATTTGAAGAGGGCTTTGAAGAATCTTTTTGTCTCTTAGCTGATGATCAACTCCTGGGAGCCCAGTCTACAAATCTATTCAAGTATCTGACAAATATTTATTCAGCACTTTGTGTTGGGCTCTGTGCTAGGCTCTGAGAATAGAATGGTGAGCAAAACAGGCACAGCCCCTGCTCTCACGCAACGGATAGTCTGACGGAGAGACAGACTAATTTCTGTGAATACAAATAACCACCAGAAAAATACGTAATCATCACTCTGATAAATGATATGAAAGGCAATTACCAAGTGTTAAGAGAACATATTGCAAGGAAGTTGTTCAAGCCTGAAGGCTGTGAAAGCGTTTTTGAGGAAGTGAAGGGGGGGAAGGGTGGCTCGTACAGATTTGAGGATCTGAAAGACAGCCAGTCTCACTGCAGGACAGAAACAGAGGGACAGCTGATGCTGGGGACAGGCAGCAGCCATGGCTCAAAGGACCTTGAAGGGTTTAGTCTTCATCCTACAAGTGACGGATGGAAGGGAAATGCAGTCAGTGAATTTCAGCAGGGGCGCCAACAGACAAGATCAGATTCGGGGGTTTTGTTGTTGTTGTTTAGATCACCTTGATGAGAATAGTGGGAGAAAGTCAAGAATGGGAGCAAACAGAACCGTTAAGAAATTCTTGCACTTGTCCAGCCCAGAGCAGATGGTCTCTTGAACAAGGTGGTGGCAGTGGAGAAGGTGGATTTAAGAAGTGTTTCTCCAGGTTCTCAGTGAAGGGAAAAAAAATAAATGAATGAATGAAACCAATGGTCTTTATCTGCAGCTATTCCCTATTCTTCTCTGTCTTCAGGTTTTAAAACACTGTCTCCCTGAAAAGTGACATTGATGTCTCCATATGAAACGTCTTGACATCTGATAATGGTGACTCAGTCTAAGAAGAAGGGACATTAAATGGCGTTCTGGGAGATGGTGAGACTCTCTCCAGTAGGGGAAAGGGAAGAAGAGAGAACAAGAGGTTGGACCCCTGAAGACTTTCAGAGGCCATGGAAGACCCAAGGCAAGGACCTATCTGAAGAAAGCGGTCCCTACATTACCTGCCAGCCAGTAAGCTTCTCTCATCTGATACTCCCCAAGGAGCATGATTCACAGGCACCGTGTTCGGAGGAAACATAACATACAGTTGAGCTCCCCTGAAGCACCCTGCAACACAGTGTTAGCATCTAGAAAGCACCAAAGTTTCTATAGTCAGATTTAACTCCTTTGTTGCACTTAAACTCTGGACATCGCGGATGAGAATGGAGTCCAGACTATGGCTTCTGCATGGCAAGAGAGGGTGTGCTTCTTCCCAGGGGTGTGGCACACACCTGAAGTTCTCCCGAGCATCGGCTTCCCCGCGCCTGAAGGAGGCAAAGCGGTAGTCCTGAATGACGAGAGACTTGGCCAGCTTCTGCAACTTGGGATGTGCTGGGTTCAAATTGTTCACTCAGTTGGGTACCTAAGACGCTGCACTAGGTGGGCCTGGTATTCCCTTTCCTCCTCCATCGTGACAGGGAAGGATGGAGATTGGAGGAATGAAAGGCAGCCAGCCGTCTTTGAACACCCAAAGTGTCTCACAGCTGATAGAATCTGAAGAATATGGGGGAATTGCTTCAAATCTTACCCTCTCACTATTGTTCAACAGATGCTGGAATGGACTCTGGATTTAATTTAAAATGAACACTATGTTTTCATCCTAATTAACCACACAACAGAAGCTACTTATGAAGTGAACAGGTGACTCAATATTTGTTTAATAGTGACATCATATTCACAGTTTTGCCCAAATTCCAATGACCTTGAGCTCCCCTTGCCAAATGGCAGGACCTGAGTCCTCCTTTAGAATTTTCCCATTCTTCTTGGACAGTCCCAAAGGGGTGTTGGTCTCTTGGCCACAGGAACTGCACAGGGCTGTCCATTGGCTTTTTCTGCAGAAAAAGTCCACAAAGAAGACCCTTAAGGAAACCTCCCTGTCACCACGGCTGACAGTGTGGAGACTGTCAGCAGCCCCGCCCCACGCTTATCCACAGAGAAGTGTTACTCATTTATTCCTTTCACTAACTACATCAGAGCCTCAGCCCTCACCCGCCCAGACACACACACAGACACACACACACACACACACACAAATGCAAATTATTATATGCGTGGAAAAGGAGCCAAAAGGTCACACACC
Organism: Neophocaena asiaeorientalis asiaeorientalis; assembly: GCF_003031525.2. Taxonomy (NCBI): domain Eukaryota; kingdom Metazoa; phylum Chordata; class Mammalia; order Artiodactyla; family Phocoenidae; genus Neophocaena; species Neophocaena asiaeorientalis. The sequence continues at coordinate 7,679,041 of NW_020175670.1, forward strand.
AAGGACTTTTCATAACGGTGAAGACTCCCGGAGCACGAGCGTCTGGGTGTTTCTCATTTTTGTCGGCTGACATATCCGCTTGCTTTGCTTTCTTGCCGTCATTTTGCCTTGCAATGCTCTTTTTATTTTGTATTAAGGAACATTTTGTATTTTATTATATAGTGCTTTCATTTTTAAATATCGTTTTAGATATTAACATTTGGCTGATAACTGGAAGCCCTCCAATTTATTCTGGTCTTCCTGTAAGTTGCACTGAACCCTTTAGGAACTGCTCTGAGTGTTATCTGGCTTAGTGTTTCAACCTAACACGGAAGCTGGTGAGAGCTGGCATCTGTGGGCCCTCACTGCGTGCCAGGCGCCGTGCCAAAGGCGCTTTCCACGCACTGGGCCACGCCGCCCTCCCCGGAACCCTGGCGGACACTGTAACCCCCAGCACAGCAATGGGGAAACAGCGCCTGGGCGGAGTGGATGTCATCTACAAGGCAGCACGGTCGATGCCAGATGCCTTGTGCAGAGACCCAAGCCGTACTGGAGCCACGAGGTCTGCTGGATGCCCTTCCGAGGGCATCTGTTAGGGCACTAGGGTGGGGTCTTCCTCAGGCACTGGCTGGCTGCTCTCTCAGGGGAACATCTCTCCTCTTACCCCAAGCTCCTGCATCGCAGAAGAAACTGAGAAGGGCTGGGCCCCTCTGTGGAAACTTGCCCACTCCCCACCCACAGGCAGAAAGTCAGCAAAACTCAGCCAGCCCATGTTCAGAGCCGCCGTGGTCCTGCCAAGCCTGCCCCACCCAACCTCCTGTAAGAGCTCCAGTCGACAGGCCCAGAAAAGCAAACGGGCCTTCTTGGGATAGAGAAAGGAAAAAACCGCGCAGCTGCCACCTAATTGGCATTCTAAACAGCTAGAAGCTTCCAAGCGCAGAAATGAATTAAATAAGCTTTTTTTCCCCTTTCAGGGTGGAGTACAGCCTCCAGGTTTCCACCCAAGTCACACCCTAGCAGCTGCTATTTATAATATCTAAATGCCAGATGGAACCTGCCGGGGTGAAACAGAAAACAGAGAGCTGGACAACAAAGGCCCTTCAAGCCCGGTTGGGCCCGGGAGCAGATGCCAACCCCGAGGGAGCACCTGGGGACTGGGCAGGGCCCTGAGGAGGGCTGACCCTCCTGCCCAAGTGGAGCTCCCCCAGCCAGCAGAGAGCACGCTGTTGGATGCTTCTCCTACATTCCCACAGCCCGTGGCACACGGCTGGGTGCTGGGCAGGGACTGGGGCTCTCTCTACCTGTTGGGTCAGGAACAGCCAGCAGAGGCCAGGAAAGCTCACCTGGGGCCAGCAGCCGGCTGTGGAGCAGGCCAGACCCAGCAGCTGGGTTGGTGGGGGGGGGCCTCGGGTCCAAGCAGAAGCTGGAACAAGGTAGAGCAGGGTGCAAAGGGGGGACATGAGGCAAACCCTGATTTCCTCTCTTAGCCGGTGTGATTTTCTGCCTTATTAACCCCTGGGGGACTCTGCTTCCTTATTTGTGAAACACAGGCAGTAATTACATCAACTGAATGGGATATCTGAGAACACTGAATAGACAGTAAGCGCTTAGGGTAGTTCCGTAGCATTGAAACAGCAGCTGTTCCTATTGGATTTTTTGCCCAGATACAAAAATGCCTCTGTGTGACTTACAGGGCAAACGCAGGTCCCTCTCCTCCTGGAGGGCTGACAGCCTTGGAGACGGATCACATCACAGCTTCCCAGTTCCTGCCCCTGATGTGCCAATGCAGACCGGAAGGCTGGCTTGAGCTAAACAGGCACCAGAATAAAATCCGGGTAGTATCCTGCCGCCCCTGCTGCCCCTGCCGCCCTGGCCCGCTGGTCGGCTAGCGAGTGAAAATTGTTTCTTCCGAAACAAAAAGCCCGTCTCTCATTCTCTGACGAACTCCTCCCTCCTGTGTCAGTGTAGCTCCACTCCGCTTTTCTCTAGGAACGTTCCTGACATTCAGACCAGCCCGAAGTTTCTTTCAGAGTTTCTAGAGCAGTGCTGTCCTATGGAAATATAACGCCGACCACGTAGGTCATTTTAAGTGTTCTACTAGCCCCATGAATGAAAAGGAACAGGTGAAACTGATTTTAATAACAGATTTTATTTAACCCAGTATATCGAAAATAGTATCATTTCAAAATGTAATCAATATAAACATTAGTAAGGAGATGTTTTACAAAATCTGGTGTGTATTTTACGGTACATCTCAGTTTGCTCTAGTTACATCTCAAGTGCTTGGTCTGCACATGTGGCCCGCGGTGACTGTATTGGATGGCACACCCTACAGCGCTGGCTTGATTTACTGTTGGTCTACCGCTGGGGGGCCTCCAGCTTGAGTCTTCGATGCCGCCTGCTCTGAGGTTCTGACAAGGGTAGGGATGTCGGGAGACAAGCAGCGTTCTGTAGCAGGCCAGTGTGAAGAGTCAGGAGAGACTGCCTTCTCCTAGCCAGTCCCTCGACAGTTTGGGTATTAGTCTTGGGGTGAAGATGGGTCATGGGCACTGTGAATAAAACATAAAAAGCTGGGAACCCCCTGGCAGTCTAGGGGTTAGGACTCGGAGGGCCGGGGGTTCAATCCCTGGTCGGGGAACTAAAATCCTGCAAGCCTCGCGGCGCAGTCCCACCCCCCAAAAAAGCATTTGCTGGGCTTCCCTGGTGGCGCAGTGGTTGAGAGTCCGCCTGCCGATGCGGGGGACACAGGTTCGTGCCCCGGTCCGGGAAGATCCCACATGCCGCGGAACGGCTCGGCCCGTGAGCCATGGCCGCTGAGCCTGAGCGTCCGGAGCCTGTGCTCCGCAACGGGAGAGGCCACAGCAGTGAGAGGCCCGCGTACCGCAAAAATAAATAAATAAAAGCATTTGCCCCCAGAAGAGCTAGGGAGCTGAGCTTTGAACAGCCCTCACCGCTTCAGAGGAGTTGGGTTCCTCCCTTCCCTCCAAGCTCTTGCAGCTGCAGTGAAGGTTGCAGTCGGGAGGAGGCTGTCACTGTTGAAGAATAAAAGGAACCTCCCAGGGAAGGGGTCCCATGCGGGAAGGAACAGGAAGAAAAAAGAGTGAAAGGGAAGAATCTTCAGATCACCAGCTGCAAGGACATTGGCAGCCTTTTCACACAGTCTCAGAAAAGCCTCTTTGGTTTCCAAAGAGTCTGCAACATTTTTAGGCTTGTGGCCTCTGAAGGCTCAGTGAGCCTCTGCCTGTTAGAAATAGTTTCCAAGACATCACATGAAAAATATTTCTTTTGGTGCTCTGAGGACCTGAGCTCACTGAGGTCTCCTCCTACCAGTGAATGCCGAGGAAGGCACTCCCTGACTGGTGAGATGCTAACAGCCGCACTCACCCCCATTAAACGACAGGATTACGATGCCTGTCTTGTGCAGAAAATGTGAGAACCTTCTGGAAAACCCTGGAAGGGGCCAAGATGGGACTTTGTGGCTGGTAGCTACCAGTCCTGAAGCCGTGGAGGCAACGCGTGGTTTTGCACGGGTCCCCACCCTGCTGGAGCCACTGGTTCCTGGCACAGCCCTGGCGGCCTCCCAAGCCCTGATTTGGCCTAGCTTTCCGAGGCATTTGCCCTCTCTGTTGACTGCTCTTAATGCAGCCTGCCAAGCCAGTTACTGAAAGGATTTGGAATCTGAGGAGTAAGAAAAATCACCACCTATGCTCTAGGGGAATTTATGGGAACAGCCTGAACAAAATGACCACTTCCAGGAAACCTGGCTGTAGTGCAGCCCTGCCCTTCCAGAAGCACCACTTGCCCCCAAATTGAGCCAGTGGGCAGAGCTGGGCCTCCCCTGATTTTGTCTGGGCTACTCTTATGTCCCTCCAAAAAAAGACCACATTGGACACCTTGTCCCAGAAGATATAAGGTCCCAGAGAAATTGCTACAGCACACTCTCCGGAAAAATAATTTCCTTTCTTCTTATCACCATAAAATCTCAACGATTAAAATGCTGAGAAAATGAGGTTTTTCTGATAACTGGCGTTTTCTGGTTAACAGGAAACTGGTTTTATTTTAACCAGTGATGCTGAAAATCTCTGTCCCCTGGACCAGGGCCTGGCCTGTTTTTAATCATACAGGACCCTGCCGGGCTCCAGGGCACGGTGCTTCTAGACAGCACGGGCCGTCGATGTAGAACACACTGCGTCGACCCTGATTCCAGGCCTGCCGCTGGCTTCTGGCATTCTGTTTCTGTTTGGTGTTAGCCGGACCCTTTAGATGAACTCATTTTGTTGTAGTTATGTCGCTTTACCCTAAAATCTAAGCATAACCCTTCAATTTGAGGGCCCAAGTTAACTGGGTTCCAGTTGAGAAGTGGCTCTAGTCAGAGCAAAATGTTTAAGGCCCACATCTAGCCCCTGACCACATTTTGACTACAGGAGGATTTTAGCGTTCACTTGGCAAGGGCATTTCCATTGGGCTCCCCATGAATTTGCTGAAATTCTAGTTAATTCTGTAGTGTGTGATTGCCTGGTTTATTTGTAAGGACTACCCATCGGAGCTGAGCTATTCTGTTTCTGGAGCCGCTCATACGATCAGTTATGAAATGTTTATTTTCTTAGATCAGCTTAAGCTGATAAGGCACTTTTGAGCCATTAAGAATCTTGTAAGTCAAGATTGTTTCGATAGATGATTTTTCTGGTGGGGGGTAAATCAGATGAATCAAGGCCTCTCCCTTGATTGGGCTATTATCTTAAATGTGTGTGACCATCACATGCTACTTTGAGAAATGGTGCTGCCTCCTTAGGAAGATCTGCTGCCAGCTCGCTCTGTTTCCTCTGGCTCACACCCAAGGACCCGGAGAGTCGAGGCCACCCCAGAGAGGCAGAGGGTCAGTCAGGAATGTTCCAGGGCCACAGGGCCCGTCTGCAACCACGCTGGGCACAAGAGGCCACAAGAAAATATTCCAAATTAATGAACATGGAAGAGGCTCACGGATTTAAATCCTCAGCACAAATCTATTTGAAGACAGGCCTTGCCCTCACAAAACTGACTTTCCTGTGACGGAGACAAATCGAGAGGGAAATAAATACGCAATCTGCTGCTGAGGGCTAAGTAACAAGGACAGAGAAAGCAGGATAAGGGGAGAGGAGGTAAAGGGGAAGAGGGGGCAGTGGGTACCTGTCAGGCAGGGCGGGCAGGGTGGCCTCTCTGAGAAGTGACCTGAATGGAGAGAAGAAATCCAGTGCTTCCAAAGCAGAGGAGCAGGGGGTGCACATGCCCTGCGGAGGGAGTGTGCTGGCCGTCGGAAGAGCAGAGAGATGGTGTATCTGGAGAGCAGCAGGTGAGGAAGAGATAGGAAGGAGGGAGAGAGCGGGGAGGGTGCAGAGCTGGAGAGCCTCTCAGCAGAGCCACAGACTGTCCTGATGTCCATTCTTTCTGCCTCTTTTCAATAATGAAGTCGCCCGCCGTCTCGGTGGGGCTCGTGGGCCTCTGCTAGCGACCACATCTTCCAGCCTCGAGTGCAATGGAGTGTGGCCACGTCATTAAGTTCTTGCCGTTGGACCATGAATGGAAATGGGTTCTGCTGCGTCTCGGTTCAGTGCTCACAGAGTGTAGTGTTCCTCCCTCTCTTTCATCCCGTCCTACAGGTGGAACCCAGACCTGGTGCTAGGGAACCACCTGGTCCATGTAGACCAGGGGAAGGCCCAGGCAGAGGTTCGGAAAGTGGGGTCGCTGGGCCTGTGACATCAGCATCACCTGGAATCTTGTAGAAATGCAAATTGGGGGAGCGCCCTCCAGACCTACTAAATTAGAAACTTTGGGGGTGGGGTGCAGCAATCTGTGTTTTAACACACCCTCCAGAGGATTCTGATAACCTCGGGTCTCACAACCACTGCAGGCTTTCTCACCATTGGTAATACTGACATCGCGGGCACAAACTTCTTTGTGGTAGGGGTCTGTCTGTGCCCTGTGGGATATTTAGCAGCAGCTCTGGCCTCTACCCACTAGAACACAGCAGCACACACCCTCCCCCTACTTGTTACCACCCAAAATGTATCCGTACACACTTCCTCTAGTATGTATATCTTCTTTTGGAAGAAGAGATAAGAAACTAATAAAGTGATTACCTTAGGGTAGTAGGACACGGGTGGAGGGGGCTTTGGAGGGCTTCGCTTTTCTTTTGTATATTTCTGTGGCGCGCTCGAGTTTTTACCATGTGTATTGCTGAAATAAATCTCTAGGCCCAAGATGGGTCCGCTCCTTCCCAGGGTGCCGGGTCAGCAAACTGAAACTTAGATCTAACATCCACATCCCATAAATGCTCCGCTTGACCAGACACGCAGTGTGTCCAGTCAGCCAGTTCCCGAAGGCCAAGCCAGCTCCAGGCCTCCTCACCCCCAACAAGGGTGGCTATGTGGCCCCAGCCAATCAGATGTTTTCTGTTTGTCTCTTGCTCGTTCTTTTGTTTTTTGGGGTTTTTTTTTGCGATACGTGGGCCTCTCACTGCTGTGGCCTCTCCCGTTGCGGAGCACAGGCTCCGGACGCGCAGGCCCAGCGGCCATGGCTCACGGGCCCAGCCGCTCCGCGGCATGTGGGATCTTCCCGGACCGGGACACGAACCCGCGTCCTGCGTCGGCAGGCGGACTCTCGACCACTGCGCCACCAGGGAAGCCCCTCTTGCTCGTTCTTTATTCCTTATCCTATAAAAGCTTCTTGCCATCTGCCCCATTTTTTCAGTTCTCTGGAAGCAGATTATCCATTTCATGCAGTGTTAAATAAAGTTTGTATCATCTAACTTGTCTTCTTTAATCTTTTTTCAACAGGATGTAACAATAATGGGGAAGAAATGTTTTAGAAAGACTACATATTGAAAGAGTGGAAACTAGGTTTCTTTACCACCGTTCTGACACCAACTCCAGCGTGTGTGGGTTTTCCCACACCACCAAGCAATTCTCGGACTCCTGCAAAGTGTCCTACAGTTCAACTCAATTCTGAGGCTACCTGGAGAGAGCATCAGACCCCGCAGGTTAAGGGCTCAGCCCCACTAAACCACCCCCGACCCTCCCGCCACTTCAGATGCCAACTGTCAGTCCAGGTTGTCACCTGCGCGTCTGAGGGGCTGTAGATTGGAGGTTCCCACGACTCCCAACTTGGGTTCAATCAATTTACTAGAGTGGCTCACAGAATTCAGGAAACCAGTTTTCTTACTAGATTACTGATTTATTACTAAAGGATATAGCTCAGGAACAGAGCCACATGGGAGAGATGCATAGGGCAAGGTATGGGGATAGGGTTTGGAGATTCCAGCCCTCTCTGAGCACTCCACTCCCTGAATGCCCACGTGGTCACCAAACCAGAAGCTCTCAGAATCCAAGTCCTTTGGCGTTTTTATGGAGGCTTCATTACATAGGCCTGATCGGTTAAATTATTGGCCATTGGTGATTGATTCAACCTCCAGCCCCTCTCCCCTCCCTGGCAATCAGAGGTTGGGACTGAAAGTTCTAACCCTCTATTCCTGGTTGGTTCCCTTGGCAACCAGCCCCCCTTAGGTGCTTTCCAAAATTCACCTCATAACATAACAAATGACACCTTTATCAGCTTAATCACAGGAAATTCCAAGGGTTTTAGGAGCTCTGCTCGGAGATCAAATATATATTTCTTATTATAAATCACAAAATCACACTTCCTATAGAGCTTCTCAGCATCCGTAACATGTGCTAACACATTTTTAATCTCCAAGGGGAGCCGAATCCTGGAAATGCTGTGCCTCAAAACACTTCCAGAAGCACCCATCTGGCCAACACTGATGCCTTGAGCTTCCTCAGTGCAGGAAACAGTCAAAGGTGGCCAAGGCTGGGCATTTCACTGGACGCAGGCCAGTCCTTCCACTTGGGCGAGACACGCGCTCTGAGATATGACAGTTCTTTCAGCAACTTTGGACTGGCCCCTGGAGTTTTTGTTCTTGAGAGGAGTCCTGCAGGTAGCCTTGGTCTCTCTGGTTTGTACCTCACTTTGTGGATGAAGCACCTGCAAGTTGCCCAGGAGCTGGAGGAATGGGGGTTTGGGGGCTCCACCGCCCTCTAGACCCCATTCCCCACATGGCCCACGGCTCCTGGACTGAGCTAGCCATCGGCCCTGCAGGCTCCCTCCCGAATGCTTTGCCTTCTCCCGTCCCCTCCAGGTGTTGGCAGATTCTCCTCCTCAATCTGCCCCTTTTCAGGGGATGGGGAGGAGGGAGGTAAGCGAGGATGAAATTTTAAACCCTGGTGATCATTTCTGATCTTTTCCACTATTTATCCCAAAGTTCCTCAGGCACACAGCACACCTAGTGGTCTATTAAAAACAGTGGAAGTTGGCTGTGGGTTTGTCATATATGGCCTTTATTATGTTGAGGAAAGTTCCCTCTATGCCTACTTTCTGCAGGGTTTTTATCATAAATGGGTGTTGAATTTTGTCAAAAGCTTTTTTTTGCATCTATTGAGATGATCATATGGTTTCTCTCCTTCAACTTGTTAATATGGTATATCACGTTGATTGATTTGCATATATTGAAGAATCCTTGCGTTCCTGGAATAAATCCCACTTGATCATGGTGTATGATCCTTTTAATGTGCTGTTGGATTCTGTTTGCTAGTATTTTGTTGAGGATTTCTGCATCTATGTTCATCAGTGATACTGGTCTGTAATTTTCTTTTTCTGTAGTATCTTTGTCTGGTTTTGGTATCAGGGTGATGGTGGCCTCGTAGAATGAGTTTGAGAGTATTCCTCCCTCTGCTATATTTTGGAAGAGTTTGAGAAGGATAGGTGTTAGCTCTTCTCTAAATGTTTGATAGAATTCGTCTGTGAAGCCATCTGGTCCTGGGCTTTTGTTTGTTGTAAGATTTTTAATCACAGTTTCAATTTCAGTGCTTGTGATTGGTCTGTTCATCTTTTCTATTTCTTCCTGGTTCAGTCTCAGCAAGTTGTGCATTTCTAAGAATTTGTCCATTTCTTCCAGGTTGTCCATTTGATTGGCATAGAGTTGCTTGTAGTAATCTCTCATGATCTTTTGTATTTCTGCAGTGTCAGTTGTTACTTCTCCTTTTTCATTACTAATTCTATTGATTTGAGTCTTCTCCCTTTTTTTCTTGATGAGTCTGGCTAATGGTTTATCAATTTTGTTTATCTTCTCAAAGAACCAGCTTTTAGTTACGGCAACAAATGTATATGTATAACTGATTCACTTTGTTGTAAAGCAGAAACTAACACACCATTGTAAAGCAATTGTACTCCAATAAAGATGTTAAAAAAAAAGAATCAATTGTTTCTAAATAGACAATGAACAATTGGAAACTGGAATTTTAAAAACAATATATAATAAAAAATTGAAATAAAAATAAATAAACCCACAAACACAAAATAACTGTTAACGATGAAAACTTATTATGCCAGGCCTTAGTATGGCCTGACTTGGAAATTTAGTTTCAGAGGCTTTTGTGAATATACCAAGGAAAGAGGACTTAGGTGTATCTTATTCCCACAGGCCACCAATAAATATTTGCTTAACGGAGAAAATATTAATATATAGTATAGGAGAGAATCTGACAGATGCTTAAAATTACTGAGTGATAGCAATGCTCAAACTCATCTGTGATCAAACACTATGAAGTATCCTCCTAAGTAAGGATAAACTTATTACAAATAAGAAGTGAAAATTCAGTTGTGGAGATACTTTCAGTTTCAGCTCTGATATGCAAAGAGCTTGGAAGTTGTCGCTGTATTTTGTCCTTACAAGATAATGCTGTACAAAATGAAAATCAATGACTTTTCTCAGACGTGATTAATAAAACATGTAACTAGGAAAGAATTTTAAAACTGTAAAAAACAAACAAACAGTGGAAGTTAACCAAGCCCAGCCTTCAACCCTTGCTACCCAATCAACAACGGTGATCATTCTGTAGCTGCAAACACCAAATCCTAATCATTTCTTTCCTTATTAAATGAGTTGATAGTCATCTAAGGGGCCCATAACAGGGCCTGCCTGGCATGTTGTGACTGCTGGTTTTATTTTGTTTTGTTTAGCCATTATTATACCATCATACGCTACACTCGACATTTCTCACTATTTAACAGCCTCTGGAATTATCCAGATTTTCAATGAACAGAATTACACCGTGAATGTGGAATGAAGAGAGAAGCAAGTGGCATGACCCACAAAGTAAGAGAGATCTCTACAACGATGGGAAAGTGAGAGTAAAGTAGAACTATATATCCACAGAACTGTAGATAAAGCGATCCCCTTCACAGCCACGGATGCTAACTCAGGTGTCTTCAATTCTGTACTCGTCCAGTGAGACTTCCCCCGCCCCCCCACATACAAGTGGTTCTCAAATTTTAGCACAGATCAGAATCCCTCGGAATCCCTTGGAGGGCTTGTTAAAAAAGAACACTAGCTCCACCCTCTACAGTGGGGTAGAGCCAAAGAATTTGCATTTTAAACAAGTTTTCAGATGCTGCTGACGCTATTGGTCTCAGGACTGTACTTTGGGAACCACTGCCCTTCAGGTGAACTTAGACCCTGGCATTTAAACATGCCTTTTGCTTGAATCAGGTCATGGGTCCAGCTTGTCAACATCAATCAAGGTACTGTCACTCATCGTGTTTGCTTTGCGGCATCCTCGCATCGGAGAGGCACGCCCCCTTTGACAGGTCCTTGTACAGGTCACTGATGCAAATGTGGACCAGCCTGGCTAAGGACAAAATCCAGGTCAGGTTAATTAACCCCCTAGCTTTTAGGCTCACGTCAATTCACTATAATTACAGCCATAGTTCTCAATCCTGATTAAACTTTAAAATCACAGGGGAAGCTTAAAAAACAACCAAAAAGAAAAAAAACAAACTTAAAAAAAAACCTCTCCAGGTGATTCTAATGTGCAGCTAGGGCTGAGAACCACCATCTAGAGGTCTTACCGGTTTAACCTGTTAAATCAACCCAGATGAACTGTCCTGCCCATGTAACTTTATTTAAGTTATCGTGAGAGATGCTGTCAAAAGTTTTGCTGACATCAAGGTACGTTTTCCTACCCTTTCAAAACCATAAAATTCTATTGGCCTACGATGACATAGTTTTAGAGAATTGTACTAATTTTAAAGATCACCTTTTAAATACGTTTTACAGTCTGTTGAGGAATTTTGCCTGGGGTTGATTTCAAACTCACAGAATTGGATCCCTTTAGTTTATATAATCCCAGTGTAATGATAGCTAACATTTATTGCTTACTAACTTTGTCTCAGCCACAGTGCTCAGTGCTCTTCAAAAATATTCAAACAATCCTATGAAATAGCTTCTATTATTTCTATTTTACAGATGCAAAATCAGGGTTGGATTCTAGCTGACTCCAGGGCCCATGCTCATAACCACTACTGTTGCTTCTATTTATAATTGCCAGGCTCCATCTTGTTCTTCAAATGTTTTATGATGTCTTACAAGGATGTTAAAGATATGAGGAGGCACGAAAGAACTGGAATAAAGACAGACCACAAAAGCTCAAAATGAGTCATGGGTCAGAGCAAAATTCTTGCACATTTGCTAGCTGAAGGGTCACCGGGTCTGGCTTTGAGTGTTCTGGAAATGTCAAGTCAAAATAGGATCACATGTTCAATTACACAATTGACACTGGATTGAACACAAACATTGCTCAGAAGTACCTGGGAAGCCCTGGGGCTTCTTAAAGACACTGAGGATTAAAGGAATGTCTGCAAGAACATCTTCATGGTCCATGCAGACAAGAGTGTCACAGGACTCAATAAACCATAATTTACACCATCCGTTTCCTCCCTTATTAAAAAAAACCCAAAAAACTGGGAATTTTGGCTAGCTCTATAATTCTTCAAAGATTTCTGCATTCCCATTTCCAGTACCCCTTCCACCACTGGCAACTCACTCCAAAAGAATATTAACAGCAACTGAGCAAGTCTTTGCTCTCATGTTCTCAGTACCCCGGAATGTAATTTGAGCAGTCAAGACTTGGAGTTTCACAAAGTTTCTTGACTCGCCTTCCCTTTTGGACTCTCATGCATCAAATCACACCTAATTTTAAGGAATGAGGTTTCCCTTTGCATGAAGTTGATGTGGCCGTGTCCACAGGCTGGCTCTCAGGTCTGCAGGTGAGGTTAGTATAAACGGAAATAACAATGTCACTCCCCATCAGGTGCCCATCACAATGCCCACTGCACCAACTCATCCCTCCTTGTAGCTTGATGATGCAAAGTAAAGAATAGCAGATTCCCTTGTGTCAGGTGAAACAATCAGTGATGAAGCCAATAATTTATCATTTATATGTATGAGACTATACAATAATGGGAGTATTATCTTGAAAGATATTAGTATTTTCTTGTCATCTGAAAAAGACATACTGTTAAAAGTGATGGGGTTTTTGAAAGGAGATCTCTTGACACAAGATTCATGGTTAGAATTATGCATCCTTTGGAAAGTACTCTGCTATCTTCTAACATTAAACCACCCATCTCCTCCTTAGCTGGTCCCTTTTCCTTTTTTTTTTTTTTTTTTTTTTTTTATTCCCTGCATTGGCAAGTGGACTCTCAACCACTGCGCCACCAGGGAAGCCCAGCTGGTTCCTTTTCTTATCCTTTGGATCCCACCTTGAGCACCGGTTCCTCAGCTGAGCCTTCTCTGACCACTCTGTGCAGGCAGCTCCCACCCCATGACGGATTTTTGTTTACTTATTTCCATTACCTGTCTCCCCTGCTAGACGAAAGGACCGCAGGCATTTACCTTGTGGTCTCAGGACCTAGATCAGGGCTTGGTTCATAGTAGGGGCACCATAACCACCTGCTGGAAAGTGAAAACCGTCAAGCAGGCGCACATCAGTGACTGTGCAGGTGGGCTCTGAGGGGCAGGTGGGTCCAATTCTACATCATGAGAAGACAACGGGGCTGTCCCAGTATTAGGAGTGATCACAGAAGCATATGGGGGGAAAAAGAGGGATCCTGAGTGAAAAAACTCATTTTATCCTTTCTAATAACCAAGATGAATAGATGATTAAAGCATACGAAATTCACGAGCAAAGTGGATTACCATGTACCGCAAAGGAAGGAAAATGGATCATGAAATCCTTGGTGGAAAGTACAGGAAGAGCTGAAGTGGGCAGAACAACGTTACGTACATCGGTCCCCCCTCATCCCACCACCAAACACACCTGCCTCTACGTCCCTCACGTGCTGCTTTACACTCGCCCAGATTCCCCGAGATGGCACCGCAGGATGTCACCCTGCAGGGGCTAAGAACCAAAGCCATAGTTTAACGGCGGCCAGCGTCAGCTTTTCCCGCAGTTGGAAGAAATGAGGAACACAGAGGTTTAGAAAGAAGTGCTGTCTAGAAGAGCAGGAAGAAGACACCCAAAACAGATCCAAATACGGAATAAGACAAAAACAACGGCAGGAAGATGTAGCCAGGAGAGTGAGGAAAAGCGGATGAATCTGACTGCGAGAAAGAACAAGACAAAGCTGTCTCCCCGTCCCCTCGTCAGACTGTTCAGGCTAAGCCAGTGGTTCTGAGGGGCGGCCCTGCAGTCAGCAAGTGCATGGCTCACAGGGGCTATTTGTACCACACACACTGCACAGCTCCCCTCTTCTCTGCTCAGCCCAGCACTTTGCAAGCTCCTGGAGGACAGCAGGAAAGGGGCACAGCGGGCACAGGGGCGGGTGAGCGGGCAGCCACAGGGAGAAGGAAGACTCCCACAGCAGCGTCTCCTCCACCCTCCTCCTCCCCGTGAGGGAGAGCCCAGGGCTCCGAGGAGGGAGCCCGAGGAAAGACTACTGAGAATGTGCGATGGAGAGGGCTTTTTCAGAAAAGGATGTTTGAAGCGTTGCTACTGTTTAGGTCACCTCTTAGCCAAAAACTATGTGAACGTGCTACTCAAACGATCTTGGAAATGCTTTTATAGCTTTCCAAATGAAGAGTTTGAGTGCTTTAAAGTCCTTGATTTAAAATATAAAACTCTTAACACATTTTGATTAGTTTACATTAGTCTGCCCTTAGAGAAGATGGAAATTTACTAGCCAGATTTCAACAAAAAGCTTTGCACAATTGGCGAATACATGTGAATTAAAGACCAGCATGCTTCAATGTGACCAGAAGTGCCCTTTCTGCATTTAGAGGTTGGAAGCCATCCTGTTTTCAGTCGTGGCAGTGTATTCAAACTAACCATCATACTTGGCTGAACTTGGAAATTCACATCTGAATTACTGTATCACAGTCTTAAAACAGTATTTAAAATGAAGTGTTTATTGTTCTCCTCAGAAACACTGGATATCAAACTTTTAAATCATCAATAGTTTTAAACTATTTTGCTTCACCTCATTTAAAACTTCTATCTTATGATAAGATTTAGTGAAATTTTAAAATAACTATACACATAGTGGTATAAATTCAAAAGCTTTGCTAATAAGGGTTTACAACCAAAACAGCTGATTATTCACTTTAGAGATATGAAGGCAGTTATCTATGAAGCCTAGGTTCTCAGAACGTTCTTTTTTCATCTTTTGTTATCGATTTCAAATAATGACTGCGGTTGGCTGCTCTATATATCCTAGCTCTTACCTCTCCCTAACCCTTCTGATCATTTCTAAAGACGGCAACAAAAAAACTTTACATAGTGGAAAGTTTCACTTCTATAAAACCAAAGGCAATTAATTGTGTTGTTTTTTTTAACATGACAATGCAAGGGTTTTCAGACGTCTAAAAGTAAAAAAAGAAATGACTGTCAAGAGCAAAACTGTCCCCAGTCAATTCAGACCCTGTGGCAGTAGCGTTCCTCTGCCCTGGTTCTAACTCATGACAGATTAGGGCCCCTGCAGACCCTACATCTCAGGAGAGAAGCTGAGCTGGGCTTCTTACTATACAGATCACCTTCCTGGAAAGTGAAGCAGAACTTTCCTGGCCTTGAACCTTAATGCCGTCAGAAATGATTCCCAAAACTCACTGGAATGAAAGCCGGGTGGTGTCAACTACCTGGCAATCGGGAGGCTGAAGCCCCACCCTGACCCTGCAGGCAACCATTAGGTGGTTTCTGAACCTCTCTTCTCCTCAGTTCTTCCCTCTGTAAGATGAGGTGGAAGGTAGTTTTCCAGTCTGAAATAGCAGGTTCCCTCCAATCCAAGATAATCTGGAGCTATTCCAAACCCTTAAAGCAGTTTCAGTTTAAGACAATGTGGCCTGTAAATTATCTTCCCACACAGAAAGATTCTGGATCTTAATTTGTAGACTGTTTGGTAACACTGTGACAGAGGGGAGCAGGTGAAGGGTTGGGGGTGGTCCCAGTTGTCAGCTGTGGCTGCTACAGTTTTTAGTCTTCAGCATTGCACCATCAGTGACAAAGTCAAAATCAATCTATGAATCCGAGCCCTGCGGATCACTCATCATATATACTTAGCTGGAAGGCCCCTGTCAAATAACTCACATACGCATGCTACCATTCGGGTTAGGCAGGTTCCAAAATTATGGTGGTTTGTCTTCCGTCAGCTTGGTTAAGTCACAACTACCTTTCCTTGCGTCCCCTTCCCCAGTGGTTCTAAATGAGAATCGGCTCAAAGACATGCTTGTGTGATTTTTTGGAAGGTAAAGTGATGCAAGGGCCACTATTCTCTGAGGGTCATCATAGTCAGGTGTGGCGACCGATACACATGAGGTGCTAAAGGTCCCAGCTCATCCTCATTCTCCTCCGCTCTACCTCCAAGTTCTTCTTCCCAAGTTCTGACTTTGAGGCATGACCTAGGGTGGTTCCAGGCCCACCACCAGACACTGGCCGTCGACGCGGAGATGGTTACTACACGGCGGCTGCAGCTGCCTAGAGCCCCACGTGCCCCCCGCCCCGGCCCGCATCAGCATCTGTGTGTGTTCCGCCGCTCAGATGGGCCCCCTGGGGACTCCTCTTGGTCTGCACACCTCCTCCTGCACACCAGAAGACACCAGGGCCACTGAAAGCAGCCTTTTGCTGGCTGAAGGCACCGGGTCCTCTGCAGCTCCTCACACAGTGGCGTCTGCTCTCATTCCTGAAACAGCTCCTGCATCCCATAGCCCTCAGAGCAACCCTTCTCCCCAGATTCCCCAACCAAAACAAACACAAATCCCCAAATGGACACTGTTGTTCTATCTACGTGTAACTCCTCAGAGGGCCCCAAACCGAGTGTTCTGCATAGAAGCTGTTTTTCCATGTGTTCTATGTCACAGTGTGCTTCCCAGGGGCTCAATGTCTTTGTCTAAGAGGGTATAAATTGTACCAAAAGACAGACAACCTCCAAGTGCACACACACGTGTGCATACAGTTGTGTGTTGCGAGGAAAACATAATAGGAAACTTTCTTAGTTTAAAACCTTGCCTCTGCGAATCCTCAGGCAGTGATGTGAACTGAGACTCTGTCCCCAGCCGCCCAGAGGCACAGGCGGACTGTCCAACCTGTAATCACAGGCCTGTGTCCCCCGTCCTCTCCGCCCAGCGCGAACTCACAACAGTGCCCGCTGGCACACACCACGGATGTGGCTGGTCTCAGCAGCCCTACTACGCACACCCGCGCAGAGGTGTGCTGCACTTGGGTAGCAATACTGGGTATGCAAGACGCCAATCCCTCAGAGATCTCACTGCTGGTTAGGCCACATTCATACTCTCACCCACAGGTGTTCACCGGGCAGTCCTTCACTCCTGGGCTGAGAAGCAGAAACCCAACGTTTAAAAAAAAGAAAAAGAACACCGTAAAAGTGCGGGCATGAATTATTTGTTTTATTGCTTTTTATTTAATGCAGAGTCGATGTTTTTGAGTAATGGTAATAAGATGCCCCAAACTGAACATTATTGAACATTTACACAGTAAAGTATATGGAAAGAAGCCCTCAAATGTGAACTCCTTTAAGTTGTAGCTGGTGGAACAGCACGGGATAAAGGCTACTGGGCTTGTCATCATGGTTTATGACATGGGGAACAGCAGAGTCCCCACTGTCAACCAACTGTTTAGGCACCAGCAGCAGCACGTGTGCCTCCCTTGGAAATATCTTGGGAGATCTAGAAAGATTCCAGATATGAAAGCCCTTCCTCACCCCTCAGGCTTGAAAGAGACGCCCACCACGGAGGGTGTGTCGAAAAACTCCTGTGGAATAGTAGTAGTTACGAAGATACAGTAAAGAAATGGTTCTGCTGTCCTGGAAGTGAACTTGCCTCCACGACTCCTCTCTAACCCACCACCCGCTCCAGGAGATCATGGGGAAGAGCCTCACATGGCGACCAGATGACACCAGGGCCACTGAGAGCAGCCTTTTGCTGGCTGAAGGCACCGGGTCCTCATCATCCTGAGGGAGGGGGTCGCTGGGTTGTGAGTTACATTCAAAACGCACATCCCACCACAAAAAACTGCTCTCAGCTGCCGTACAGTTGATGCAATTTCAGGCCGAAAGTCTGAAAACTTTGAAAGCCCCAGAATGTCTGGGACCCCTGGAAGTCCTGACATGCAGGGCGACTTCCGCAAGGAATCCGATTCCCAAGGGGTGGAGACTCAAAGGGACACACGGCTGCATTACATCACACGACAGCAAAAATGAATACACGATTCTGAAATATGGATATGAAACACCACAACAAAGTAAACCTCTCAGACTCTACAACTGCAGGCCGCACGCTAGCAATACCTGGCAGAGTCTAAAAATAGGTGATTTTCCCATAAAACGTTTATCTACAATGACTGTGATCAATACTTAAGGGCTAAGCAAAAAGTATATGAAAACTATTCTTCTTAAAAGACAAACTTCATTAAATACCAAGCACAGTGATCAAATATAAGATGTCAAGTTTAAATAAATCGCTTCCGATTTTTCCCAGTGGTAATGGGGGCTTCCACAACAAGAATGGTCACGGGCCAACCGCACCCCTGCTGGTGACACTGAAGGTGTAAGTCACACAAACCCTCCTTGGAAGAACGAAGGGCCACATGTTGGCCAGAGGAATCATCACCTCCAGCCTCGCCGGCTTCTGAAATCCCACAGTATTATGAATGCCCTTTACAGACACAGTGATACTGAAGAAGGAAACGATAAAGAAACACAAAGGTGCTTTATTTCAAGTCCATGCCATCTAAATCTACTGAGTACAGTAACCGGGACCGGAGAGGGGACGTATTAGAACCTAAACGACGACAACACCACCAGGACGTTCGCCCCCCTGCACTGCGAATCTTAGTTCAGAAGAATCCGCGCGCTGGCAAGCCAGTCTCCTCCCTGAGAAGCACGCTTCACGCTCCGTTCTCCCTCCGGCATCTTCATCTCTCTCAGGTAAGGCCTGGACAGTGTCAGGGCGGTGGTGAGCCGGTTCTGGAGCTGTGCTCTGGCGGGGGCTGGGCTCCGGCCGTCAGTGGCCCGCAGGCTCGGGTGGTACGGGGTCAGGCTCTGGGCCGCCCAGCTCTGCCGTCTGCCCCTGGAGCCGCTCCACTGTCCGCAGCAGGGCTGACCTCTCCAGCTCCAAGGCCAGGGTCGCTTGCTTCAGCTTGCTTTCACTGGTCAGGAGCTTCTCAACAGTGGCTTCCAGGCTCTGGATCCTCCCATTAGCCACCTAGAGAATAAAAGAAATGAGAATGGAACTGCCCGGGGAGAACATGGGAGATCCACTCTGCACTCCACTGTCCATTCTCGAAGGCACTCTGGAGCCCTGTTCTGGCAGAGACACACCTCTCCACGTTTACTCTCAGTTCTGGCCACAGTGGAAGACTCCTCGCAGGTGGGCTGGGCCGCCCCGAGATCCTCCAGCACCCTCTTCCCCTGTCGTGGTTACTCTGGAAGCCACCTGTGGAGATGGCGGCTTCCCAGTGCAGAGGGAGCCCGATTCCCGAGTCACCCGCTACAGGAGGACAGCTGTGAAACGGCCTGAGAATGCTTCGTGGAGACAAGGCGGAGGGTCTGCGGTGCTGAGCCCTGGGGTCTGGAGCGTTGTTACTGCAGCACAGTCCGGCCCACTTTGACAAATACATGTATTTACAGGTACAAACTGATTTCAGACAGACCATCAAAATGGTTTCTATGTGAAGGCCCACGTAGTAACAGCTCTCTACTCTGAACCTTTAACAGTACCAAGGACGGGCATTTCCCCGGGAACGTGTGTGGAGCGCTCAGGGTGGCCGAGCTCTGCTAAGAGGGTCACGTGCATGGCCTCACTGGCCACAGACGCCAGCAGTGTCCCCACTCCCACCCGTCCGCATCCTCAGCACACAATCAGTGTCAGGCCGACCTTCCAGGTGCTTCTCTCTTGCAACGGACCCTCCTCTTCTCTCTAGTCCCCTCGGGCTGGCTTCCCAGGCAACCAGTGAGTTGGCCCCAGTGAAGCGGAGGAGTTTCCTGAGAAAAGCAGCCTCCTACGTTGCTGTCCCCGGGCCTCCTGGCCAATTCCAGCTCTCCGCTGCATTCTCGAGTGCTTGGGCCCGGGGTCAGTAAGGCACTGCAGTGGCTCGCTCATCTGACCGGCCGTCTACATGTCCCCGTAGATTTTAGGTGGGAACAACAGTACATATTTTTTCTCTCGTTTTCAAAACAAGGGAAACAGCTTCTTGAACAAGACAACACTTGTGCTAGACAATTCTATGACTCAAAGCCTAGGTCTGGCTGTGACACTGGAACACTCTAAACAGAAAGAAGAAAGGACTGAGATCCTAAGTTTGCCGGCTTACCGGGCAGGGGGCGGTCACGCTGAGTGGGTATGTCCAAGCAGTTCTCTCCGACCCTCACACTCCTCCCCACGGTCAAGGCCTGGGACGGGTCCCACCTCATCCCCTCCAGGGACCACTCCTTCTGAAGGCCACAGCACTCCCAGGGGCACCTCTCAGCTTAGCAGTGAGCTGATGTGCATGGTCATTTACTGGCCAGCACGAACGTCAGGTCTCCTCCTCGGTGAGACTGAAGCTGTCTCACAGAAGAAAACACACCTCACCCTGCATGTGGGTCTGGCCTCCCAAAGCACCCGGCTCACGGGCACTCAATGACTGGTAGTGGATTATTCCAAAAAATGCACGTCCCTTAGCATTTGGCAACATCAGACATGTCTAAGCGATCGTCGTAAGTACGCTGCTGGACAGAAGAGCTAAGACAGTTTAGTCTCCAGCGGCTAGATGACATTCTTAAGTGTTTAACAAGAAAATAGATGGGGCTTTGGTATGTCCAACAACTGTATGAATGGAACAAAGCCAGGAAACAGGTCAATTTTGATACTTGGGCAAAAAAGCAAAGATTTATGTTGGAAAATTAAGTATTGCATTGAACAGCTATCCCTGGACTCTGAAAACTATTTAAAAAAAAAAAAGAAAAAAGGGAAAAGAGGTGTGAGTCTCACAGAACTTATGTGGTCTGGCTGAAAGTAATTCCACATGACTCAGAGGCCAATGAGAAAACTATATGCAGGCACCCACAAACGGACACACCACAATCCCTAGCCCAACTCTTTGAGAGCAGCAGCGTCTTACAAATTTTGGTGGCCTCTGGCACCCAGCACAGCTGGAACCGCGGCATAAGCTCTAGTCTTGAATGATACGTCCAGAAGCACAGAGCCACGTGGTCAAGAGAAAGATCATTCCAAGGAGGACATCTGTTGTTACCAATTACCTCTTGATGCGTTTCTTGAGGACGGAGATGTCTGAGCAGCTTTTCACAACTCCCTCTCTTCACAAAAGGGGTACAGTATCACAGGAGCAGCGCAAAATTACTTCCCCTCTTCATCACAAAAAACCCACATGGCATCAGCCTAATAAAATGCACCTTTTATTTGCGCAGTATCCTAACGAGACACATGCTTCAACTTCAAATCTGGGCTTTGTTAGAAATGTTTCCATCCTGCCGTACTTCAGGGACCTACTGTTTGTTTGGAAGGCATTTAAAATTACCACCTACACTGCAGACCCTTACATGCAAGATAAGGCTCTCCGTTCCCCGGCACCTCCCCTTCAGGTTACAGCTAAGACACCCTGCAGAAATCGTACTCAGGCATACTTTCAAGTTAGGACAGCTCAATCTTAGAGGAAAAAAGAGCTAACTTTCGGAATGTGACTGGCAGGCCTGGGTAAGGACAGACTTCTCTTTGTTCCTCTACAGCGAATATCTACTAGGTTTCTACTGGGGTAAAAATCCCTGCTGGGGGGAATACATTTTAGACAGGGGTTGATTTATTAAGCTCCAAATGCTGGCCTTTCTCCCATCACTGCCAAGCTTGTGTCTGCAAAGCAGCAACTTTCTATAGAGAAAACTAAGAGGCTAAGATCAGGATGGAAAGCTTATTCTCAGGACAGACCAGGAATACCACAGAATACATATTTTGGAAAAAATATAAAGTTTTCTCCACAGCAAGCTCAAAAATAATTTTTTAAAACACCCCCTTCCCCCCCTCCACACACAATTCGTTAATAATGACAGCTTTACCACCCATATTGACATTTAAAAAGCAGACTGTATGGTTAGTTTATTCTATCTGATTGTTAGAGGAGTGCTACCCCCTACCCCAACAAAAAGGCATCTTTTTGTCCCTGTCGCACAGATGAGGGAATCAGAGCAGAGCAGGTGACAGTATGGGTGACACTGGACCTAGCAAGATCTGGGTCTCTGGACTGCGCCTCTGTGCTAGCTCCATCTCTCCCTCCTGCATGCAGGTCTGGGTTTGCCTTTCTACTTACTGTATGTCCTCATCCGCATTTATCCATGGTAAGACGGAAGCTTCCAGAGGGGAGAACTGTGTCCCTTCCTGAACTGAATTTTTGCATTGGCACCAGGGACTCATGAATCCTGATCACAGGCTCTGGTTTACTCTGTTAGGGAGATTCTGTGGCACTTTCCTCACTCGATATCACTCCGAGGACCTAGCTGGTTTCGCTCCTGAAAGCTCATGCCTTTGACTGTCTCGTCATGACTCAAAGCGCAATCGCTGGCTATTCGGCTAATAGTGCGACGGCACCCTGAACCCAAGTCCAGCTCTGGGTCTGTCTCCTGAAAGGGTTAAGTGCAGAAAGAGCCTCTCAGAAAGTTCCAGGACAGTCTGACCTTAGCAAAGGATAATCTGTCTGCTTCCTAACAGAAAGGAACAATTCTCCTGGGCTACCTTTGATCGCAACTACAAACAACCAGAAGAATAAGGGCCTGCGGCCATGGGAAAACCCAGCCCGCCGGTGCCTCTGGTGAGTTAATGAACTACCATACACTCAAGGTTCGGGAGGCTACCTTGTAAATATGCCCTACCTGCAGTTGTTCAAGGAGGTCAAGGTTCTGTTTGCGTAAGCTGCTGTTGGTTTTCTCTAATCTGTCCATTCTTTGGTTGTCACTGAGAGGAGAGGAATCGATAAGTTCTTCCTGAAGCACATGGTACTCAACTTCATAAGCCTGTAACTGTTTAGAGATGTCCATCACAAACACCTGTAACACACAGAAAAGTCATCAGGCACTGAAAATGAGAAAAATCACACACACACACACACACACACACACACACACACACACACACACACGACCACGTCAACGGGTGTCCACGAAGCACCTACTCTGTGCCTGATTCTATCAGTGATAAACAAGGAAAACTCTGCACTGAGAAGGGAATAATTTTGAGAAGAGAGGATTTAAGAAGCATTTGGGGGTCTTCCCTGGTGGTCCAGTGGTAAAGAATCTGCCTTACAATGCAGGGGATGTGGGTCTGATCCCTGGTTGGGGAAATAAGGTCCCACAGCCACGGGGCAACTAAGCCCGCCCACCTCAACTACTGAGCTGGCACGGCTCAACTAGGGAGCCTGTGTGACGCAAACTACAGAAGCCCACGCGCTCTGGAGTCCATGCGCCACAACTAGAGAGAGAAAACCCGCACGCCACAGCTAGAGAGAAGCCCACGCACCACAATGAAGAGCCCATGCACCACAACGAAAGATCCCGTGTGCCACAACAAAGATCTCGTGTGCCACAACCAAGACCCAATGCAGCCAAAAATAAATTAAATAAATAATATATTTAAAAAAAAGAAGCATTTGGAAATAAACCAAAGGTAACAGCAAGTGTAGGTCTCCGATACTCATTTTTCAAAAGCCAAAGCCTTCTTTTTTAAAATGCTTATGTGAGTTTATTTTTACTTCTTATTTCAGTACTTAGATCATTTTTCTCTGAAAATTCTATTAGATTAGATTCACAACTATGGGTCAAAGAGAGAATGAAACAAAACAGAAGAATCACAACCCCATTTGCTCAGTCACCAGGTCAAAGTTTAATGATAGTTCAGTTGGATTTTCAGAGTTACAAGAACAGCTAAGTAATGGAACTGATTTACTAAAAAACCCTATTCTGCACACAAAATATGCAGAAATGAGCCAAAACCCAAATGTCACCCACATAGATGAGTGAATACAAAACAATGCCTGAGTTGCCTTCCTTTCCATAATAGTAACAGTCATGAAAAAAAAACCACTCGTGTGAAAAACAACCCCAAAGCGCAGAAGTGAGTGAGCTGTTCATATCTGTACTTTCTCTCGATGAGTGAAGTGAGCTGGATGGAAGCTGGGACGATGAGGCGTCAGAAGACAGAGGCTGCTGCTGCCCCAGGCGTGAAGCCCCAGGCGTGACGCCCCAGTGTGGATTTGAGAATTCAATCACCACATTAAAAAAGCCAGATCAGAACACACATCTAAAGAATGAAATGAGTCTTTATAAGAGCAGAAACTAACTCTTCACAGCATCTCCTTAAGAAAGAAATTCCAACACAGTTAAAATCAGTGAAAAACTCACTGCCCTTGATGGTACCCTGTTAGCATTCAAACACGAATGAGTCCCATCTTTCCTGAAATCAATTTTCAAAAACCATGTTTACTTTCTCACCATTCCCAGAAATCTTACTTTCTCTTCCAATCTTATTTTCTCTTCCTTGAGATTAATTTTTCAGCTTCCTGGTTTTCAATTTAATTCAATGGCTAATACTAATTAGGCACAAACGTCACTATAGGCCAAAAAAGTAATACACACTGTATTTGTGACGTGCGTGCGTGCGTGTTTGTGTGTGCAGTTGACTGCGTTGATCTGATTCTCTGCTGTCCCTCAGAGCGACCGTGAGCTGGCAGGGATTATCATCTCTATTCTACAGTCAAGAAAACTGACTCAGAAGCTTTCAGTCAGCCCTTGAATGGGGGCTCGGCTGGCGACTCCCTGAATGACCCTGAGCAAGCTACTTGACCTTTCCTGGCCTCGGTTCCTGGCCTCCACCACATGGAGGTGGGTAACACCCACCTGACAGCATAGCTGTGGGGAATCACGAGACACAGGCCTGGCAAGCTGAGTTGGTGCCCTAACTTAGCTAAGGGATCTGCCTCCACACAGCTGTCACAAAACCCCTCCCCATCCAACCTTGTGCTGCAGCAAAATGACAAAGGACGTCACACCATGGAACTTCTGAACAGCTCAGAGTAAAGACCACACACATTAAAACCGAGATTGCTGTGGCATTAGTGTGTAATTATAAACACGGTGCGGGATAAATGTCACACACATTTTTTCTTCCACAGAGGTTTTTAAATGAGCTCCTAACCTGGAAAACCTGGGGACAAAACCTCTGGCCTTTGATCCAGATTGATGAGCAGTATGGTTAATGGCTCTCAACCGTGCACAGAGCGGAGTGCTCGCCGAGGCCTACGTTAATCCCCAGGAACCATCCTGGGTCACAATCATCTCTGCTTAACTGCATCATTACCCTCCTGGCTGCCAAAGCACACACACAGCCCTTGCAGTCGTGCCTGGGAATTTATTCCCGACCATGGCAGCATATGGCTGGCGGTGACAGGAGCACCCTGGTCCTCAAATGACGCTTTCTCACGTTGCTGTATATTCTTCATAACCGTAATTATACATGGCTTCATGGTATTCTACCAACTCGACGTATCAATAACCATGTTAATCCAGTCATCAAATGCTGGATATCCAGTTACTTGTAAGTTTTTGTTATAAACGACAACTTTAAACATCCTCATATGTACGGCTTTTCCCATATTTTGGATTATTTCCTAAGCATACATTCCAAGAAATGGGATTACTGAGTCAAAGGGTACAAATATTTTACTGGCTCGTGATACATATTGCCAAATTGCTTCCCAAACGGGAATAATCCACATACAATGCCATTAGCAACGTAAGAATGTGCCAGATACAGTATACCCTTGGCACTGGGTATTGGGATTAAAATGTTTCATTTTGTTATTCTAGGAAGGTAAAGCATTATATGTTATTTAAGTTTAAATTATGCACGAAGCTGAATATTTTCCCAGATATCTGCTTGCTAGACGAGTCTCCTCCTTTAGAGAACTCGTTTCTGTTCCTGGCGCGCCTGCTCTTGGAGACTTAGTGTTTCTCTTTGCTGTCTGTGGACACTCTGTAATGAAGCCATCAACCCTGATGGCTGCAGAACTAGTCACATACTTTACACCCTCCCCACCCCCAGACCCGTCCCCCCAGCCTGGTGGTCTCAGTGGCATACCAAGAGCTGGATGGGGGAGCCTCTGCCTGGGTATCAAAAATAAGGGGGTGCAGTGTCTGTGGTGAATTTAAAAACAAAAATAAACCCAACTAAAAGTTGGTCTGTTTTTTATTATCACCACATGCAAGCAATTCTAAACAATGTCAGTAGTAAAGTACTCCTCCCTGCCGTACCCCACCCTCTTGGTACGGCACTGACTGGCCTTTTAAAAAACTAATTTTCAATAGTGCAAGCTGCTCAAGCAGTAAGGGCTCCTCCCAAGGCAGAAGGGGCAGTCTCACCACTGTGGTTCTGAAGAGCATCTTTTGAACAAAGGAACGTTGTTAAGATTCTGGTTTCTCTCCTACAAGCTCAACTAGAACACAGGCTTGTCTGGTGTGCTTACAATAAAGTCGCTCACAGCAGAGCTTTCCAACGTGCCCGTGTGTGTGTGCGTGTGTGTGTGTGTGCGCGCGCGCACGTATCTCCTGGGCATCTTGCTGAAATGCAGATTCTGACTCAGCGGGTCTGGAGTGGGGGGCCCAGATTCTGCGTAAGCTCCTATATGATGGTGCTGGTCTGGGACCGCACTTGGAGCAGGGCCCAAAGGACGCTGAAAATAGGCTATTTGCCCCGTCCTCCAAAGCCCCCCTTCACCTGCTCTCTTCCTTACACTGACCTGAGGCTGCACAGGCACACGGCACTTGCTGTGATGAGATGACACCCCTGACCTCCCTCCTCTTCCTTTCTGTTTATTCCCAGGGCTTCCCCCTTCTTGTGAGGCGATTTTTATGGCTCACGTTCAACTGACAGTTAAGTCACGCTGAGGAGCTGCCACAGAGCCTCAGAGACCCTTGTCTCCACGCCCTGGACTCTGTCAACTCTGGGCCTGCCCCTCGGTGGCGGCTCCCAGCCTGGCTGTGCTGAGTGGGAGCTCCAGGGCCCTGTCCTTGGGGACTCTCCCCACCCTGGATGCAGACTGTGTCCCAGCGGCTCGAGCTGAGGCTTCCACGGAGACGGTATTTAATGAAATGGAACCTGGCTATCACAGAGGTCCAGCCCAGCTCCATCCTTCCACACACAGGACAGCAGCACGCAAAGAACGCAATGTCACTTCCACCCTGTGGGCTCTCCAAGGCTGCAGAGAAATCACGCTGCCCCTCAGGCCTCCCGGCTCTGAGTAGAACTTGAGACTAGAGCACCCTCTGCAGGGAGGGGATGGGAGGGGGCAGCGAGCAGGCAAAAAGCTTGACAGCCTGCAGAGGTCAAGTTCCAGATGGAACACGTTGGAGGGAAGGAGGGCGGAGAGTTGCCGGGCCTTGAGTCTTGTTTCCCAGTGAGACCTGCGGCAGGCTGAAAACCTGGACCTCAGATGCAGATGCTGTGTCCCTACTTCCAATCCCCGCGCCTCCCGCCCCCCCACCCCGGGGAAAGCTGAACCGGCACCTAGAACTTCTCTCTCGCTCCCGTGCCTTCGCATGTACTATAATGGGGGGTTAGCTGACTACAGCCCGTGGACCAAGGCTGTCCCGCCACATGCTTTGCAAATAAAGCTTTACTGCAACACGGCCGCTTCATTCTGACAAATACTGGCTCTGGTGACCTTCATGCTGCAGAGGCTGAGCTGACCTCACGTGACTTTACGGTCCACAAAGCCTGAAACACTTCCTCCCTGGCCCTCTGCGGAAAAGGCCCAGCTGAACTCAACTCCCTCCGCTCCCCGGTCCCCACTCCCCACTCACTGCTCACTCCCTGCACAGCCCGCTCCTGCAGCCCCTGCACAGCCCCACTGGAGCTCCCACCACTCTTGCAGTTACTGGTTACACACTCCTTTTCTACACAGGATGGGCTCTGGTGCCCCAGAGCACGTTACACTCTTGGCTCTGCCACCTCGTACAGGGTGCTGGGCGTTTACTCCCTCCGGGCCCCAGAGTTGTTAAGGAGCCAATGGAATAAAGCATGCCAAGTTCAAAACGGATGCCTCAAACAACTGAGGCACACACCCAACTGTCCTCTCTCCACACTGTGTCCATTTCTATTCTCCCAACATTAAAGAGCACCTTCACACCCTCAGTAGGTATCCTTTACAGACGAGGGGAGGAAAATGGGTTTTTTTTTTTCTGGTGCTCCATATCCAGAAGGTAACCACATGGGTGAGGCTGCCTGCCTTTTAGCCAGGCCCCAGGCAGCAGGTCAGGGCACTCACTGGCACAGACTTGGCTTTAGGGAACCAAGGCTCTTGCATTCTCCCCTGCAGCCAAAAAACATAGGTATGTGCAATGAAAGCTCTAAAAGGGAGGAAATGCATGGAAGTGTCAGAAAGTAAAGAATCAAAGGGTGGAGAATTCAGTCTTAATACACAGGTAGAGTCCAGAAAATCTCTGATTAAATGACACCCGCAGGCACTTGGTGGAGCTGAGTAGCTGCGAAAGCTTTGAAGTGAGACGGCCTGAGTCTGAAACCCTACTTTCCCACTTCTCGGCAGCATGACCGTGGGCCAGCTAATCAACCACTTTGAACCCTAGGTTGCTCGTGGGTTAAAACCACTTGTCCTCTCAGGAATTCAGTCATGACTGAATGAAACCATGTGTGCATATGCAGAGTCACAAAGAACCTGGCAAAAAGCAGGGCGTCAACAAGCCAGAGCTATTCACACTGAGAGGAAGGCGCCAGGGAAGTAAAAGCCTCTCAATTAACTGAAGAAGAAAGTGCAGAGACGAAAAGAGCTGCTCCTTCACGTAGGCAAATGAAATGTGCAGAGACCCGAAGTGGCACCCAGGCGAAACCGTCTCCCTCTTCCAGCCCAGACTTGCCTCCTTTTCTGGGCTCAGCACCTAAGGAGGGGCAGCAAATGAACCACAAACTGCTGCAACTGCGTGCAACCCACCACTCTCAGACTATCAGAAACCCTCAGAAGAAGGATTTTTTAAAACACGGCTTTGGGCTTCCCTGGTGGCGCAGTGGTTGAGAGTCCGCCTGCCGATGCAGGGTACACGGGTTCGTGCCCCGGTCGGGAAGATCCCACAGGCCGCAGAGCGGCTGGGCCCGTGAGCCATGGCCACTGAGCCTGCGCGTCCGGAGCCTGTGCTCCGCAACGGGAGAGGCCACAACAGTGAGAGGCCCGTGTACCACAAAAAAAATAATCACGGCTTTATTTCACTATTTGCTTTTACCCAATTGCTCTATGTTTTCATTACATTTTCAGGTGAGGTAAGTTCTAGGCTAATGAGAGGCCCCGACTGCTGCGTCTGTGGGATCTCTGCACTGGGCACCTTCTGGAGCACTCGCCATCCAGCCTCCGGACACTTCCAAGGGTGACCTCACCCCCTGTCAGGCAGCTGAGTCCTGCATGGTCAGCAATCATTACTGGAAAATTCTTCCTGATACACAGTCAAAATCTGCTCCCACTCCTAAGCCAGGCCATTAACAACTGGTCGAGCTGCAATTCCAGGATCACCTCACCCTCAACCCCTAACATTTCAGAGAGTGAAACATGCATACATGCAATGCAGTTCTACTGCATACAGAAATCAGAGGGACTAGAACCACAGATGAATGTGGGACTGAACTCTATAAAACACACACACACACACGCTCTCCAGAACAAAGTTATGGAATATACACTCTTTATCACAACTTCATATCAACAAGTTAAATTTTTAGAAAATTCCAATTAATGCCATTTCAGCACAAAAATCAAAGCACTCATTTTACAAAAGCCTACGTTGAATAAAAATGTATGTATTTCAGAAGAACAAACGCCTTTTAATTGTAAGAAACTACCGATAGTTTGTGCTGGTTATCACACCTACACACTCTCAGCACACGCACGCGCAGACACACGTCTGATCATGGAACAGGGATTCGAGATGTGCCTCCCACGAGCTGAGCATTGCTGCTCAGGACACACAAAGTGGTAGGAAACTGCTCCTCCTCAAAAAAAAAAAAAAAAGGAAATTCAGCTTCTGCATATCCAGAATCGCTGGAACATTTGGAAGGTCCAGACTGAACCATACCTGACTGATGGTCTTTTCCATCTGCACCAAGCCCAGGTTGGGTAGCGTGCTTTTTATAAAGTCAACTATAGTTTCTAGGTTTTCATGTTGCAGAATCAAGGGCTTATGGCTTCCCAACAGACTTAAAGCCACTTTAAATATGACCTCTGATCCCTGAAGAAAGATCATATCTGGGAAAACACAGAAAAGCAGAAAGTTAAGCCGGACCAGATTCTGATGAAATGGCACTCCATTCCCCTTCACACACATCGAAGAGCAGGACTGTGGGAAATGCAACCCCAAATTATAAGATCCTGGTATTTCAGACAGGGCTGTCAAGAAAATATAGCAAATAATAAGTAAATATGTAAATATATATGTAAATATACATACTATATATACTAAACTACTGCTAAAATTTTGTCACAGGTTCAGATAAATCTGTTTTTCACTCCAAAAATATATTAAATTCAAACATACCTCAAAAGTTGAAACTGTGAAAAAGAAAAGTTCATTAGTCTATTTTTTCAGGAATTCTCTGGATTTCAAAGGAGTTATTACTAAAACACATATTTTTATGAGTAAAACAAAGATGTGTATAAACACTCTATCCTAATCTCTGCTGCTGTTAAGTGAAGAAAATGCCCCTGTTTCCTCTGCTTTGAAATAAGGGGTTGAATTAAAAGATCTCTAAAAACTGTAAAAAGCCTGCACCATTGCAAAAGTACATTATTAAACACTTAACAAGTATACTGAATTTTAGCATAATAATGGAATAAAAAATTTTTTCCCTCTGAAGAATTCAAAGAACTCTATCAGGGTTATTTTCTAGTTCTTGCCATTTTTTCCCTTAGAATGGTTGGCGAATGTTAACAATCCCCACACCTACGGTGCACAGGAAGAGGGAGGGCAAGTGGGCCCCCAGCCCAGCCCAGCCCAGCCCAGCCCTGGCTCCACCTTCCCCAGAGTTGAAGCCATTCAGAAAGACTCAAATGTCCTGGGGCTCAAGCACAGCCCTAATAACTAAATGTTGGGTGACTAAATTGGGGAAAGTTACCTAACAACTGGAATAATAATGTAAGAAGAAATGTAATTTTAAAAGATGGGAGCATAAATCTAATTAGAGGCAACTGTCAATATTCTCTTTTTTTTCTGGGGGTGCTGCAGGAGAATGGAAGGGACAAAGAAGCTGTACTTTCCATCAAGTCAAGGAGGACAGAAGCAGGTGAGAGGGAGAATTCCCAGCCTGTGCCTCTCTGGGTGGTTTAGGGGGATGAGAAGTGAAAGCCATTAAGAAACAAGCCACTGAGCACAGGCTGGACGTGTCCCAGGGTGGTTTGTGGATGGCATAAGGGAGACACCCAAGCACCGGCTGGCTGGGTCAGCCCCGGAGATGCTGCGAGACCATCACGTGAGCAGACCTGGCGTCCGGCTGGGTGCAGCCCTGCAGGCAGCCACTCCCAGAGAGCCCAGGGCCACACTGCTCCCTCAACTTCGCACTGCTCCTGGTTCAGGGCAGCTCCATGCAACTGAAAAGGACAGATGCTGCCTCCTCAAGTCTGGCTGTAGGGGCTGGTAAGATAAACTGGAGAACAGATCACTTCTTTGAAATCTGAACTTCTTAGGGGGAGGAGTACATGTATCGACGCAGTGCTATGGAAGAAGAGTCCTGTGAAATGTCTGATTTAAAAAATATGCAGTCTACCCATGCAATTCACCACTACAGAAAACATAAAGATCTAACATTGCGCTACAGGGGCTTCCCTGGTGGCGCAGTGGTTAAGAATCCGCCTGCCAGTGCAGGCGACACGGGTTCGAGCCCTGGTCCGGGAAGATCCCACATGCCACAGAGCAACTAAGCCCGTGTGCCACAGCTACTGAGCCTGCGCTCTAGAGCCCACGAGCCACAACTACTGAAGCCCGCGCGCCTAGAGCCCGTGCTCCGCAACAAGAGAAGGCACCGCAGTGAGAAGCCCGCGCACCGCAACGAAGAGTAGCCCCCACTCTCCGCAACTAGAGAAAAGCCTTTGCGCAGCAATGAAGACCCAACGCAGGCAAAAAAAAAATTTTTTTTTAAATAAAATAAGATTGCGCTATAACTAAGACATATTTTTAAACAGAAATGACATTTCCAAAAACAAAGTAAATTTGAAGTTTCTTTGGTTTAGACAGTAAGACTTCCTTTCAATATATGAACATTTATAGCTGAATAAAAACTGATGGCATCTATCAGAATCAATGTCAAGGCATTCTTTGCAGGGATCCTGGGGAGTGGACTGCACTACCAGACCAATGACGTGCTATATAGCTCAGAATCTTCCGTCTCTGGGGCAAGTACCTTAAATTTAGATATAGTCCCACATCTAAGCCAGCTAAAATAAATAACAACTGGGGAACTTTTATGAGCACAATCAAATACACAATCCACATCAGCAGTCTTAAGATTAACAACGGTCTTCCAAGTTTTCTTCCTTTAGGATCTTGGTTTTTATAACAAATCTACTGACTCGTAGAGTGCTTCCTGTGATTCTGAACTTTTCCAAACTGTAGGAAGAAAACAAAGGGAAATCTGGAGAGGTGGTTTTTTTCTTTAACTCTTTTTTGGTTATCTTAAAACCAAAACAAAACAGAATACAAAAGGGAAGAAAATGCCCCAAGGAAAGGTGGCTGCCGAACCCAGCCTTAAAGAACCAACAGAAACTCCCCAGTCAAGAAGTCAGGGAGTAATACTCTGCGCAGAAGAAAAAAGAAGGTGGAAATGCAGAGGTGTGAAAGCACACAGTGTGTGCAGGAGCCCGCAAGAGTAGGTGAGGCAGGAGCCCTGGTTATGGGGCCAGGCCATTCCACCTTTACCAGCAAGCACACACCAGGGGCACAGAAGGCCTTCTCTTCCTTGTTCCTGAGTAGGTCAGCGTATTCTTTGGTTGGGAGATGATGCCAGTGAGACCCCGGTTATGGGTCTGAGCCTTGCAAGGAAGGGCTAGTTAACTTTAGATGGAGAAAAGCCACCTTTTAAGAGCCACTGACAAGACCATGCTGATTCCCAGCAGCAGACGCCCCTGTGCATGCTGCCAGCGGCAAGATGCCTGACTCACCAGCACTCCTGGAGGCCCGCCCCAGGTGCCCATCCTTCGGACGACAAGCCAGCCAGTGGTCTGCACGAGTGAGGCTGGGAGAGCTCAGCCCCAGAAGCTTCTGTTAGACTAAGGAGGCTTCAAATAAGGACTGCCTTTCGGGACATGATTGAGGAATGTGTCTGAAGGATTGAAGGAAGGACCCCTCAAAGCTTTGCTGAGAAGAAGGGGCTCCTACATTTATCTGACTACACTTAGGGGCAGCATCTGTATCCCTCAGAGACAATTAGTACACCTTTTTCTCCCTCTGCAAGTTTTAAAAATTAAGTAATTTTTAAATAATAGTAAAGAAAAAGGTTACCTATAAACCCACTGCCCCAACCCAATTACTGTCATTTTTGCCCATTTCCCAATCCCTATACATTTACATACTAGAATTTAAAAAGATTTTTTTAAACAATAGTCTCCTTGGAAAAGTGAGTTGATTTCCCTCATTTGAAAATCACTGCACAAGGAAGTGAGCTGCTAAGTCTTTCAGCAGCGCGGCAGGAGCCCAGCTCACAACGCTGTGGCCGACTTTCCTTCTCTCCTTTTTTAAGCCCACCTAGAAACAGGCAAAGGGGTTCATCAGGCAGGCAGTAGAGGGAACCTTAAATTCAGCTGACTCCACCACTTTGCAAATTGTTTGCTGAGAACGCCACAAATAACTACTTTGCTTTGAAGACACTTCGGCAACCCTGCTATCATGGTAACATGTATGGGAACTCTACCTGAAACTCCCCACGACATTAGAAGTGCCCCATTTTCCTATGGGGGGAAATGACCAAGGCAAAGCACACGGCCAGGAGGTGAACTTATCCTACATCCCTTTTCCAGCTACATTTGTCTCTGTCGCGGGCCAGCCCTCTCCTGAACTTTCTCTGGGAGGCTGCGGTCCTCCAGCTGTGATATCCCCACATTTCACCAGGAACAGGCAGGAGAGAGATGAAGGATGCTGACAGCCTTGCGGTAAGATGACAGGGCAGACTGGGCAAAGACTCACTTCATTACCGCTGTATCGCGTTACCGGGAAGAGCCCTTTTCCCTGGCCACCCAAACAGTCTTGTTTCCCCAGGCTAGTTTAGTCCTGAAGCCTCTCGGAACCCCTCCCTACATTACAGGTGGCTTCTGTGTTTGGCCAAACCCTGATCTTTAGATTCCACCTCCTCTCTCATCTACTTGGCAGCACATCCTATAGAAAACGTCAGGAGCCTAATAACAGCACAGCCACCACCTCCAGCAGGAGCAAGGCAGGTCCTATTTTTCAGACTTTCTTCCCCCAAAGGCAGACATCAGGAGGTGAACAGAACAAGCATCTCTCCCAGGACCCCTCTACACCCAGACCGGAAAAATACAGGAGGCGGCGATTTTACATTATGTGACACCTGACATCCAGAAGAGGGTGGTTAATTACCATGTAAAGGTCGAGGCATGGGCATCACTGGCAGCTGTCCCTCCAAGTAGCGTATACTTAGTTCGAGGTAAGCTATTAATCTATATATGAGCTATGCTGACTGCGTTACTTACATATAAAATAGTGAATAGTTAACAAAAGTCCATCTGTTTTTAGGTTTGATCCAGGCCTAAGGGCCTATAATGAAATGGACCCCAGGCCAAAAAAGCCTACAGTATATGTATGAATGGCAGGCTTTGGGATTTAAAACGAAGCTACCCACCAATGCGGAGCTAAGTCACCGATGCTAAATACAGAAATGGTTTTTAAAAAAACCTATCTTTTCTATGGACCTTACCAATAAAATGGTTCACTTTTAACTACTGATAGGTGGAATGACCTCACAACACAGTGCTGTCTTGAGTCCCCACTTCCTGCCTATAATCTCAGGAGCCCTGAGCCCTTAGCCAGCTAGACACAAACCTACTCAGTGCAGCGGGGGTCTGTGGGCTCCAGGACTCACAGAGACTGGCATCGTTATGCATAATGTACAAGAAACTCCAAGACCCACCTCTGACTACATAATATCGAGAAGAAGACCCTGCTTTCACTGGCTTCAGCTTGAGGATGAGCTGAAGGATGGATGAGGATCCATCATGAGGATGAGCAACACAAGCGCTGTCATTTCCAAAGCAGATTTTGTCTGTCTGATTGCTGTTAATGCCTCTTACCCACTTCTGCAGTGAGGAAAGAGCTCTTCCCCCAGAGCTTTACGGCCCTAGAGCCCAGAACTCTGGGCAGCAGCAGCTTCCGTGCCTGCGGCCGGGGCAGTGACACTCGGCGCTGACCCTTCGGCCCTTCCTGCTCAGCCCCCTCTGTAGAGTTTTCTTCGCAAACAGTGTAATTCCATGCTTGAACTGTTTTCAAACCACCTAATAACACTCCCTCCTCCCCCTTTCAATCTTCACTGCTCTCCATTATCCTTTCGAAAAAAACACAGTAAAGAATCAGGAGAAAAAGTGAAGCAGACTAATGATTTTCTTTTCATTTCCAGAGTAAGAAAAGTAAGAAACACAGAAATGTTTGGCAAGAAAGACTGAAGCCTACAGCTAAACACCTTGCAGTTTCTGTGACTCTTTTTTGGTAAACTAAGCAGGTAATTTTGAGGACTTTTTAAAAAAAACTATGGTATAAAACCTTCATGAAATCTCACTAATGATTTCTTTAACCAGGGAAAGGGTGTTTAGTATCAATTATTTTCAGTGCTTATTTTTTTTTTTTTAGGGACAGAAAATAAAAATCAATTTGGGGGGCTTCCCTGGTGGCGCAGTGGTTGAGAGTCCGCCTGCTGATGCAGGGGATGCGGGATCGTGACCCGGTCCGGGAAGATCCCACACGCCGCGGAGCGGCTGGGCCCATGAGCCATGGCCGCTGAGTCTGCGCGCCTGAAGCCTGTGCTCCGCAACGGGAGAGGCCTCAACAGTGAGAGGCCCGCGTATCGCAAAAAAAAAAAAAAATCAATTTGGGGAGGTAGCTATGCAAAAATGGGGAGAGTAGTGAATATTTTAAGAACCTAGATTCTCCTAGTAAAGCCAAATGGTAAATTCCTTAAAAGTTCTTGTGGACAGAAGTAAATGATAATAAAAATCTAGTACCTTGGTGTGGGGGGAAGAGGAGGAGAGAAGATGACTCACTGCCCACTTAAAAAGCAAATTTTAGGTGGGCTTCCTAGGTGGCGCAGTGGTTGAGAATCCACCTGCTGCTGCAGGGGACATGGGTTCGGGCCCTGGTCCGGGAAGATCCCACATGCCACAGAGCAACTAAGCCCGTGCGCTACAACTGCTGAGCCTGCGCTCTAGAGCCCGCGTGCCACAACTACTGAAGCCCACGCGCCTAGAGCCTGTGCTCCGCAACAAGAGAAGCCACCGCAGTGAGAAGCCCGCGCACCGCAACAAAGAGTAACCCCCGCTCACCACAACTAGAGAAAGCCCGCGCACAGCAGCAAAGACCCAATGCAGCCTAGAATAAATAAATTTATTTTTTTTAAAAAAAGCAAATTTTAGGATTTCTAGAATCTAGATATACAAGTGGTCTGCCTAAAGTGACTCTCTCTTTTGTGAACAATCCCTTTAAGATGGTCTCTAATTCTAAAAATGAATCTAAAAAAGTGTAAGAATACAGGTTTTTAAGCTATCAAGTGACTCAACATAAATGGTACTTTAAAACCACTTGGTATGTGATGACAATCAATTTTTTAATAACCTCTTCCTCCACAGTAAAAAGATAAAAAGAACCTGAATTGTCAGAATTATTACTTCATCCCGAAGCAGGGGAAGCACGCTGTACAAGAGCTGACTGCTCACAGCATGTCACTAGGCTCCTATCCCTGCCAGGTCAAGGCAGCCTTTTACACTTTTTTAATTTTTAGTTTTTTAAATTGAAGTCTAATTGACAAGGCAGTTTTGAGACTTTGCACGTGAACATTCATTTAAAACTCTGACAGAGACAATATTCTCGAAAAGTAAATCAAGTAAACGGGAGATGGTTTGAAATGTGACCCACCCTCAGTTACGGGGGCACAGCCGTGGGAAGATGACGCGGGGGGCGCGTGAGGACGGACCGTGGGTCGGCGACACAGAGGTGCCTTCGAGAGCACACCGGCAGAGGAAGCGAAGAGCCACGGGTAGGGGAAGCGGAGCGAGAGGAGAAGATGCAGGCGAGACCTAGAAAGAGCAGTGGCCCAGGACTCCCGAGGGAGAAGTCTTAGGGAGCTCAGCGAGCAAGGCCCGGGCCACAGAGGTCGAGGAAGACGGCTCGGGGGAAACATCTCTGGGCCCCGCGCCAGGCTCCTCGGCCCAGCCTGCAGCAAGTCTGCTCCAGGGGGAGCCTGGGGGGAGGGAATCGGATCTAAGCCCACAGGAAGGCATGGAGGCGAGGCCCTGATCATCAGAAGTTAAGCAGGTCCTGAAACTCCCGAAGCCTGATCCTCACTGAACTGAGAATGACAAATACCACCCTGTTTCCTGTAGAAGACCCAGGTATAAAAATGAGAAGAACCACCACGGAGCGACGACACACGGTTCCCCTCTAACTCGAGGACGCGGGTCCTGGCGAACAGACTCACACACACTCACCGAAGACTCTGGCTACGAACCCCAGGGGGAACTGCGAGGCAAACACTGTGAGGAACCAGGGCGCGGCGTAGAGGCTGGGGCCGATCTCGTGCTCCTCCAGGTGGTTGTACAGGTCTCGGTGGTAGTCGTGGAGCAGCCTCGAGAGCTGGTACATCTGGATCTGCAGGGACACGCACACAGGGTCACCGTGGGAGATCAGCATCCACCCCACTCGGAGGTGGAAGTTCCACTCAGGAACTCTCTTCGTGGCTCCTGAGACACCCCTGCTCTCGCCCTCCGTCATCCAGCGAGTGCTCGCTGGGGCTGCTGTGGCCAGGCAGGGGCTGGGCTGGGCCCGGGGCGCTCACGGCGGGGCTCCTCCGGCCACGGTCTTTCTTCTCACTGTTCCCTCACGCTCCTTGGCTGGGAGAAGCTACGCATCTATCCTGAGGCAACATTTCGTAAACGCACATTCTTAGCAAAACCCAAAGCCAGGGGAATCTGAAGTAAAAAGGCAGCCTCTCGCCAACAGCGAAGTGAGAGCACAGATTCTGCAGAAGGATGCTACTGTATCTGTTCCCTAAGTTCCCGCTGAACGCCCCCCAAACCACTCAAGAGGCAGGACAAGTGTGACTTCTTCAGGTTTACAACACAGGAAAGTTAAAATAAGCTGACAAGCGTTTATCTCAAAATGGAGAAACCTTTTCCAACTGGGCTGGACGTGAGCTCAGGGGGCTCCCTCAGAGTGATGCGGCCCTGGCAGGAAGCCCATGAGGGTCCCGGGGCTCACAGCTGGCCTAGAGCCAGCCCCGACTGAGCAGTCCCTGGCCCGACCCCAGAGGAACAGTGACCTGGAGACGGCGCTACAGCCGGATATGTACTGCCCACAACGGGAAAAGCTGCTTCCAGGAGGCCAGACAGCATAGTTCTCTCACGTACCAGCTGTGGCTCTTTTGTATCAAAAAGAAATCTAATCTCTAGGCCACCAGCCCAAACACAGCCATGTGTATACTATACTACACACGACTTGTGTAATACTATATCAGTATATACTGTTGTATACTATACTATACAAATCTGAAAAATTCCACTCTCTTCGATGGCAGGCGCACCTACATTAAATACGCTAACGGGGTTATGTAGGAAGAACCTGATAGCATGTGTGGCAAGTGTTATGTAGGCCCAAATCTCCTAGTGAACGGGATGGCTTCCTTCTGTGGGATTCATGTTCACGCGGTCCACACACACAGGTGGAGGTGAAAGGATTTCTAGCCATGTTGTTCAATGCTCTGGAAGAGTCCTTGGCTCTAATGTACACTTTCTAAGGCTCTGAAATCAGAGTATCTTGCTGGTAAACAAACACGTAAAACACATATTCCAACACTTAGGAATGTCCTCAAAGCAGGATCCAGAGTTCTCCCCACCTCTGAAAGGCGGTGGTAGCAGCAATGGAACACACTGTTGTATGGGGTTTTCTTCTGACATGACCACCTGTCACTCATTCATTCAACAAATACGGACGGGGTACCCACTTCATCCCAGGCACTAGCCTAGGAACTAGGGACTCAGCCCCAAGACAGGTAAGACCCCTGCCCTCTCATGATATACGCTAAGGAGAGCCAGAAAATAAACAAGTAAATAAATAAGGAAACAAGATAATTTCAGGCAGTAAGTGTGTTACGCAAAAGGAATGAGACAGGATCACGTGACACAGCGAGCTAGGGTGGGTGGAAGAGGGGGGGACACGGCACCTGCGTGAACAGGTGATATCTGAGCTGGACATGGGATGGCAGGGGTTGAGGGGTAGGGATGGTATCCCCGACAGAGGAAGGAGCAAATACACTGGGAGGTAGGAATCAGACCACCTGAAGGTGGTTTGACAAAGGGTAAAAGGGAGGGCGCTCCGGAGTCAGACAGGCCTACGTTTAAATCCCAGCTCTGCCACCTGCTAGCTGTGTGACCTGCTCAAATTACATAACCTCTCTGAGCCTTAGCTTTCCCATCTCTAAATTGAGCTGATCAACAACGTCTTCCTGAAGTTTGAGGAGGTAAGTGCACATGCAACATTTGGTGTAAGGCCTAGCACAGAGTAAGTTCTCAGCAGTGACAGATGTTACAGTGTTAACTGATGGTGGGACAGTTCCTTAGATATACCTGGAAAGGGATCATAAACATTTTAGAGTTCATCTTTATCAAAGACTTAAGGAACGCTCTCTACCTGTAAAATAATCATGTCTGGCCGATACTGTTTCCGCAGACCCATGTCAAACATCAGAAACTTGAGCATGTTGAATGCCTCTTCTTCGCCCATATGAAGCAGCAGAATGCCTGCTACAAAGCTGAGACCTTGGCAATAGCCTACTTCCTGGTCTAGAAGCGAGTAGGCCTTCAAAATGTTGTAAAGTGACAGCTGCCCCGCTCCTAGCTGAGCAGAGAAGTATGGATGTGTTGGAAAGGTTCGCCCTGTGAAGACAAAACACATTTGTTGCATTTTGAAAAACAGAAAGCCTACCGAACCAGAAATCTGATGTGCTTTAGGTTAAAGCGACAGATCTTTCCAAGTGGGACCACGTCATCAATCAGCTCTATAAACAAGGTCTGCTGGTTGTTCTTGGAATAATGCTTGCAATTAAAAAATCAGCAATTAGGGCTTCCCTGGTAGCGCAGTGGTTGAGAATCTGCCTGCTAATGCAGGGGACACGGGTTCGAGCCCTGGTCTGGGAGGATCCCACATGCCGTGGAGCAGCTAGGCCCGTGAGCCACAACTACTGAGCCTGCGCGTCTGGAGCCTGTGCTCCGCAACAAGAGAGGCCAGGATAGTGAGAGGCCCGCGCACTGCGATGAAGAGTGGCCCCCGCTTGCCACAGCTGGAGAAAGCCCTCGCACAGAAACGAAGACCCAACACAGCAAAAATTAATTAATTAATTAATTAAACCACATTAGAGAATGGCTGAAAACACTTTAAAAAAAAAATCAGCAATTAATCATGCTTTCAGGTGAAAGAAATGAGAACCGCCTTCGGGCCTGCAGATACCTGGACTTCCATCTAAAACAGGAAGAAGAGTGTCTATCCTCTAAACAGGAGTCTAGTGTCCAGAGGAGCGGTCAGCTGTGGTTCTCTACCCAACCCCACTCCAGCACACGCCCCGATCAGCTCTGCCCAGACTGCTCGTTTCCCTGCAAGTGCTTCACACCACACGCACATTTCTCTTCTTTTAAACCATAGGCAGTGCTTTGAAACACAGTGGGGAGCAGTAGGTGTTTCCTTTTATACAAAACAATTACCTCTCAGCAAGAGGTTAAAATAAAACGCTCTCGACATCCCGATTTTCACAAAAAGCTGGTACTCGGACAAAGTTTAAAAAGACTTCTTCTGTCCAGGAGGCTTGTGTGGTTGATACCTGTCAAATCCCACCTCCCCCTCTCCTTTTGGAATGTGACTGATGGGGAAGTGTGTTTCTAGGGAGGAGAAAAATGCCTGATTAAAGAGGTGCTCAGCCGGGGCCACGCCTGGACCCAGGTGAGAATCACGGCCTTGTCTGGATCAGCAAAGGCAGAAGTGCATGGAGGCCACGAGGGGAACATTCACCTTAATTATGTGGTCTCAGCAAAGGGAGGAGGATACATTCGTGTGTTCTTCCTCAGCCCCGTGAGAAAGCACTCAATCAATCCAGATCAGTTTACCTGAACTTGACTTAGGAGGGCAGCAATAGTCTTTGCCTGATTTCTTGTCCTGTGTTCATTTCTCTCTCGCTACTGTACCTCTCCCCGCAACAAACCTTCCTATACGCACCCTGCACAAGTCACCCCACTGCTGGAAAGCCATAGGGAGCAGTTTCTAAGTCTGCTCTCTGATTCGATGGTGTCCCTCCATTTCTGGACCTGTTCCAGTGTCCCGGCCAACCTGCCTATCGTGGGAGAGGCCGGACAGCGTCCCAGGGGAGGCACTGACAACGGGATACCCAGGAGAGCAGCAGCTGACAGGGTGGAGGGTGACCTGGAGCCCGAAGGGGGTCTCTAGCTCGCTGCTCAGTGTCCCCTCCCCCATGGCCTTTCGTGTGGCCACGACCAGATGGGAGGCACAGCCAGAAGGCAGGATACTGGGCAATACAGATTGTCCACCCAGGATGGAGAGCCGGAGAAGAGAAAAGTTACAATTACCTGAGGGCAGCACAAATGGATGTGCTGGAACCACGCCTAGAGGGTGGGGCAGGTTCCGGAACTAAGGCCCCAGCATGACTTGCTAAGTGTCATCGGGTACACTGTCTCCTCCTGGCTCAATGGGGCCAGCTCTGACAGCGTTTCTCCACCTAACCAGAGGAGGGGAAGGCTGTTTTGGTCTGCAGTGGACAAAGCCAAGACAGAGAAAAGCCATACAGTGTGTCCTAGAGGGAACACGATATTCAGAGACTAAGAAGAGCAAGGTTCTAGAACTTTCTGCCACTGAGTAGTGGCCTGTAACTTGGGCAAACCACATCACCTCCGAAGTGGAAATAATGTGTCCAAGTTCATACAGGAGCGTGTAAAGCTGAAATCCAGCAAAGCTAGAGAATATGGTTCACAAACTGTAAAACACTGCCCAACTACAAAGTCTATTATTCTCACTCCTTGGAGGAAAACATATTGCAAACCTGATTAGATTAACAGCTAATTTCAGAAAAGGAAAGGAAAAGCCAGGAAAACAAAAAAATCCTTGCAAACCCCAAATACCTCCAACCAATAAGCACTCTGCTCTTCTGGCCAGGATACGGATGTCACTTTTTTAAGAAAAACTGAAACATGATTTGTTTTTGCTCTGCCCTACACACCTCTGCTGGGCCTTGAGTGAGTCACACTGTAGACTAAATTAAAAAGTGCAGACAAAACAACTGACTTGGCAAATACCACCTTGGTGAGAGGTGAGGGGGAAGCAATGGGCAAAGTTTGGAGGAACTTCTAGGCGAGGCCTCCGTGAACCCAGCAGAGCCAGAGCCTGGCAGGCAGGGCACCTGGTCCACCGCTGGACCTGGGCCAATATTCGGCTCTCCCAGTTCAAGGGAGGAGGGAAGGCTGGCCCTGGAGGAAGCCTGGAGAGACGCACAGATGTCACCTGGGAAACGCACTGTTGGAAACAGAGCTTCTTTGGGACCTTGGGAGGGCACTGAGAAGGCATCCGAACTGGGGGCCGTGACTGGGAAAGAAGTGAGGTGGAGAGACAAGGCTGGCGCAGTCGGGGTGTGGCGTGGGGCTGCAGCTGGCCTTCGGGGTTGCAGAGGGTGAGGGTGGGAGACGGGCAGGGACGGAGAGGACGTGAGTGCAGCCTGGCCCTGCCTGGGAAGGAGGAAAGGCCGAATCTCGGCTCTTGCAGACTCCGGGCCAACTAGAGGAGTGGCAGCCGCTGGCCCCTGGGCAGGGCGGTGCCTGAAGGTGGCTTCGCAAACACAGGTCCCCGGGGGGACAGCCCCGCCTGCCCAAGCCCATCGTGCTGCTGACGTGGCCTTTTCCTCCCTCTGCAGAAGAGTAACTGCATCTGAGCTACGGGAGGCAGAGGCCCAGTCCTGCGCGTGGAACAATGAGGTATATTTACTGAAAGAAAACTGAGAGAAGAGAGGAGTTAGGAGGAAACATCGTCCCCACCTCCTCCTCCCATCCCGGGTGGGGGCAGAGACCACGTGTGCTCCTTCCTCCATTTCAACCTCCTACCCGAAATTTATTTCTTTCTTCATTTCACATGATAGGAACATGTCACTTTTTCTGTTACTCACCACATGAGCAAACACTGCTACTGCCAACTCACAAAACTGCTTCCTTAGGGTCAGCGGGCCAAATGGGCTCCAGCCCCAGGCCTCACATTTTCACTGTCCCCAAGGCGCAATCACGGCCTGTCAGCATCACCCTGCACCCAGCCAGCCATCTCCTAGGAACGTGTGGGGCTCCTGGGCAGAGGGCCTCAGGGATGGAGGGGCCTACTGCAGCACAGAACCGGAGGGGTTTTAGGTCCTGGCACTCAGCTGTGTGACCACAGTCAACACTTGACCTCACTGCGCTTCAGAGACTTTTCTCATTTCTTAAAGAGGATACAGGGCCAGTTTTCCAAGGCTGCTGTGAGGGTCACGTGAGACTGGGATGCCAGTGCGGGGCCTCACAGTCAACATCAAGAGATTTAGTAAGCATCTACTATGTGACAGGTTCTGTCCTAGGAGCTAGGGTACAATGGCAAATGGCCCCAGTCCAGCCCACAGAGGGAGGGCTGCATCCTACTGGG
This sequence comes from Neophocaena asiaeorientalis asiaeorientalis, assembly GCF_003031525.2. Classification (NCBI taxonomy): domain Eukaryota; kingdom Metazoa; phylum Chordata; class Mammalia; order Artiodactyla; family Phocoenidae; genus Neophocaena; species Neophocaena asiaeorientalis. The sequence continues at coordinate 7,722,352 of NW_020175670.1, forward strand.
GAGAAAGGCAATAAAAAGGCACTGCCACATAACTAAGGGACAGTGGAGGGGGGAGGTTACAAGCACAGGCCTAGAGTCACACAGTTCAGTGGCACACCAGCCGTGTTACTTTGGACAAGTGACTTAACCTCTCTGCATTTCAATATTCTCAGCTCCAAACAAGGATAGAGCAACACCTCCCTGATTGTGCTGTGAGGATTAAAGAAAAGATTTTACGTAACTTCACCCAACATTTGGTCCAAGGTAAAGTTAAGTACTAGCTTTAAACACTAATGATAATTGTCATAATGATAAATGTGATAAGTACGCTGAGGGGAGTATAGAGGGTGGGACAAGGCTTAGCAGAGGCACCTAACCCAACCTGAAGGTGGGAGAAGAGGCTATATCAGGGACAACTTCTCAGAGATGACATTTCAACTTAGACCTGAAGGGGGACATTTACGAAATCTACCCTGACGACGTGCCGTGTGGCTGGACAGAAAAGCCTCGGTACTGCCTGATCCGGCTCGCACCTCACACGGCTGGGAACTGTGCTGCCCCCTCCCGGGTGCAGGAACCCGGTGGGCCCAGAACACGGACTGGGGAGCCCCGGGGTGGCGGCAGCCAGGGTGGATGTTCTGGAAGCAGGACCATGTGCCCTAGAAGCGGCAGGGCCGGGAGCCCACGGGGTTGCCCAGGAGCCCTGCTGCCAGCAGAGCCAGAGACGGAGGCCGCTGGGGGCGGAGCAGGCAGGAAAGGATGTCCCCACCTGGGGCTGCTGACAAGACAGAAGGCCTTCTGTCACCATGGCTACAGCCTGCCTCCACAAGTTCTCCACTGTGGCAACTGCAAAGGTACCCAAGACACCGTTTCCACCTTAGCGTTTTTAAAACTGCTAGAGAGACGAGGCGCCTCCCCGTTCCCAGAATAAAATCACCCAGGATGCACTCACAAACTCCTTTCTCCAATTTTTCTAATAAATCCTGTTTGTAAACCGTAAAGACTAGGGAGTGGCTCCTGTAATTAAATGCAGCCTCAGCTCTGACACTTGTGTTTCCAGGATGTTCCTTGGGTTGACTGCAAAACCTCCTATCAATATCTGAGTCACTGAACTGAACCGTGGTCAGAACTGGCGCCTCCACGCCAGCCACCCTCCATGCTGAGCAGAGGTAACAAGCCACCCGGCGCAGACGGAGGTTTCTTTATAGACCTGAGAAGACATTTGTGATGACTCCAGGGCTTTGTTAATCGAAAATCTCAGCAGCAAATTCTGGTTGCTGAACCTGAAGGCCGAACACTAAATAACTCGGACAGTGTCTTCAGACTTTTCAAGTGAGTGAAACTTCCATTTTCATGTCAAATCGACTGCAGGCTTACCGAGGTCGATGAGAATGGCGTGCTGGTGGGAGGTGAGCTGCTTTAAGAGCTCTTTGTATGGCGTGTCCTTTGGCTGCTGCTTACTGGGAAACGGGTGTTTTAGGTGGTATTGCTCTGCTAGGAATTTCCAGATTTCACCCCGGTGATGTCGCGGCACACCTTCAAAAGCGGGGGTGGAAAAGAGAGAGAGGGGCTTCATGTACAGAATTCAACTTAACAATAAAAACAAGTTGTGCTTCAGTCCACTGATCCAACTTCTAGTTCCACTGTGAATTAACTGCTTAGGAATGGAAATAAAGCAACCAGAATTCTGTCATATTTGCTCCCTTCCTTCCTTCCTCCACACTCCCCGCCATTCTTCCCTCACCTCCCTGATCCCCTCCCACCTTTCGCAGTACATATCTAGGTACTACGTGCAGACTGTGCTAGACTCTGCGATAACCTGATGAGTGACATGAACCCCTATAACTGGCACCAATTACTAACGTCCTTGGGAAATAACTGCAGGCATGTAATACGACACTGCAAAATGGGATCTCAGGGGCTTCCCTGGTGGCCCAGTGGTTAAGAATCCACCTTCCAATGAACGACACTGCAAAATGGGATCTCAGGGACTTCCCTGGTGGCCCAGTGGTTAAGAATCCACCTTCCAATGCAGGGGACGTGGGTTCGATTCCTGGTCGGGGAACTAAGATCCCACATGCCGTGGGGCAACTAGGCCCACGTGCCGCAACTACAGAGCCTGTACGCTGCAGCGGAAGATCCCACATGCCGCAACGAAGATCCCGCGTGCCACAACTAAGACCTGACACAGCCCAAAATAAAAAATAAATAAGTAAAAAAAATTTTTTTAAAGTTTAAAAAAACAACAGTGAACTCAGAGAAGGGATAGATCCAAAGAGGTGAGTGTGGACGAAGGAGATCTAGGTTTCCTGGACTCCTTCACTTGTGCCAAGACTCAAGAGTGGCAGGAAGAAGAGAGAAGCCAATTCAGAGGAAGGGAACCAAGAGCGTTTCCACAGGCCTCCCTGGGCACACGGCACATGCAGGAGGGAGCAGGTGGCAGTCAGGCTGGAAGGGCTTTGTTAGAGGCAAAACCGAGGGCAAGAAACCTGCACTTTATTTGGTAGCCGAAGGGAGCCACTGAATGTTTTTGAGTTGGGGAAGGAGGAGACCCAAAATAAAAAATAAATAAGTAAAAAAATTTTTTTTAAAGTTTAAAAAAACAAAAGTGAACTCAGAGAAGGGATAGATCCAAAGAGGTGAGTGTGGACGAAGGAGATCTAGGTTTCCTGGACTCCTTCACTTGTGCCAAGACTCAAGAGTGGCAGGAAGAAGAGAGAAGCCAATTCAGAGGAAGGGAACCAAGAGCGTTTCCACAGGCCTCCCTGGGCACACGGCACATGCAGGAGGGAGCAGGTGGCAGTCAGGCTGGAAGGGCTTTACTAGAGGCAAAACCGAGGGCAAGAAACCTGCACTTTATTTGGTAGCCGAAGGGAGCCACTGAATGTTTTTGAGTTGGGGAAGGAGTAGCCGAATCAAAGCTGAGATTCTGGAGTACTGATTGGACGTCTTTCTGCAAGCGTGGGCTGGAGGAAGGGGCCAGTGGCTGCACAGGGGACAGTCTGCATGAACATGCCCTGGTGGGCATTCAACATGGACCTACAAACAAGAAAAATGATCTAAGAGCCTCTACCTAATGTTTTAGACGTGATTAATTTAAATACTCAAAGTAATTTTAAAATGTTGTCTAAAACTAAGAAACGTCCTCTTAAAGTCAATGATGTTACTCAGGTCAAACCTCATTAGAAAAAGTGACTGTTTTGGATCAAAATTCTTGGGTTCGTGATTCCGCTGTTTCAAGGCCCAAACGTGGAAATGGGGAGACAAAGAAAACGGCAGGATAAGACACCAAACCCTCCTCATCTCTGAGGAGTGCTCTTCAGAGAAAAGGAGCCTCGTAATCAGGGATTAATCTCCCTTTCCATCCAGAAAAAAACTGTGAGCACTTTGTACCCCTCCCTGCCACTCGGAGAGCCTACCCAGGAAGGTCATTTGCTAGTTTCCCCAGCCGTCTCTGAGAGCAGATCCTACTCCGGGAAAGAGCAGCAGCTAACACTCCCTGTGAGGTGACCAGGCGCCGTCACCAACCTGAACACGTTACATCATCCCCACAACCCGCTGAGGGAAATACGATGATGCTCCACATGGTGCAGATGGGGAAACAGAGGCCCCTTGCTGAGAAGAGGTGCCCCAGCTCGTTGCTGGCAACCCAGGGAAACTGACTGCCGTTTTCTCTCAAAGTTCTCACTGTCACACAAGCTGCTACTCAGATGGGTACTGAGGAAAATATCTTACGTTCCTACCTGGCAATTAATAATAAAATCATCATTTGTGAATCTGAACCAGAAAGCCAATTTCATTTATTACAGATTCACAGGAGCTGTTTAGAAAGCATTACTCAGCCATCTCTTGGAAATACTTACAGTCTAGTCAGTAATTTGGTTTTACACTATGGGAGAAACACAGGGACACACTTAACTGTGACCACATCCTACACGTTCTCTGAATGTTTAACTCGGAGCCAACTGGATGACCCTGTGTAGTGGGCTGAGTGGTGGCCTCCAAAAAGGTATGCCCACGTCCTGATCACCTGAGGCTGTGAATGTTACCTTATTTGGGAAAACGGTCTTTGCAGAGATAATTAAGTTAGGTAAAGACCTCGAAATGAGGCCATAACCCAGAATGACAATGTCTTTAGAAAAGAGTCACACAGAGGAGAAGACAAGAAGAGGAGGCGATATGCCCACAGAGGCAGAGACTGAAGTGACGCAGCCACGGTCAAGGAGTGCCGACAGCCACCAGAAGCTGGGAGAGGCCAAGGGCGACCCTGTCCACGCGCCCTGACTTCAGACTTCTGGCTTCCAGAACTAAGAGAGAAAACTTTCTGTTGTTTTAGCCACCAATTTTGTTATCATTTGTTATGGCAGCAACAGGAAACTAATCCACCCTGATATCTGCTTTTTTATACTGTTCTGTTTCTTTTCTCCTGCTCAGAGATGTATCTGGAGGGGTAGGGAGATGTACAGACACATACACACCTCATACTTCACACTGTATTAGCAACAAATGTGGGCTGAAAAACAGTCAGCATGTTACGTGATTAATAGTGGGGCTTTTCACAAAATATTTTTGTCAAACTGGGAAATTTCCCAAGTTATGAGATGAACAATTTCCCCTTATTACTAAATCATTTCCATTATCTTATCAAACCTTTATTTTGGGGAGGAAAAAAATACTGGCCGTCCCTGGACAGTACCACATATTCTGGTGTTTAAGAGAAAGCTTAGATTTTACGATTTAAAAACAAAGGGTCATGCAAATCGGTGCCAATGTGTTTGCTAAGAATGACCTGGAACAGCCTTCTGCACGCTCGGTTTTGCCTCCACTCCTAACCCCAGAAAGAAACCTGGCAGTGGGACTGGGCGCGCAGGCAGGAAGCCACCCTCCCCCCAGATGTAAATACTTTTTAACTTTTACTCACTTTAGAAGTCATATATGCTCACTATTTATAAACGTGAGAAAAACAAACAAACCTTCTGAAAATACAGGAGGTATAAAGAAGAAAGTGAAAAACCATTCATAACTAGAGGGAACATATAATTCACCACCCAAAGCGGGAAGCTTTTGAAAGCAAAGGGGAGGAAGGCTATTAATTACTGGACAGGTTGTAAAGCAGGGCTATGCCGGGTAACCCGGATGGATGGCCATCCTGTCTACAACTCAGGTTATCTGCAAACACGTCAAGGATGTCTTTCTACATATACACATATGGAGATACACAGCTGTACATGAGGCCACGCTGTCCTTTCTCATTTAACGACTGACCTCAGAAACCTTTTACTGCCGTCAATATAAATCTACTGCGTTATTTTCAAGGAATATGACATACGTGTGGCCACGCAGTTGGGGTTTTTCGGGTTCTGCTTTGTTTTTTGGCCATTAAACACTACCACAATCTGCACTCTTCCCACTGCAGTACATTTTTGACTGATTCATTTCTAGAACGGGTTTCTATACGTGGCAGTGCTGGGTCAAAGGTGAGCAGAGTTTGCTTCTGGCCCATATTGCCAACTGCTCAGGTAGCCTCTTTGCAATCCCACTCCTAGAAAAGTACGCTCCAGATTATAAAGTTCTACACCTTGATACCTTTAGAGAAATCCTTTAAAACCAAAGTAAACTTTGAATTATTTAAAATTCCCTAGAATTACTCCTCCTTCTCCCAAGTTGACACCCTAAAATCCTGCCACCTTGATCGAACTTTAACTTGGGATGTTTATAAATCTCTTTATTTCCGTCACTTAGGGGTCTCATTAAGAGGTGAGGCCTTCTTAGCCACACGGCGTCTTTTATTTCAAGGGCTGCAAAGTAACTGGAGAGCTGGAATCCAAACCCGAGCCTACCTGCCTGAAGTCCGGGCTGGACACTATGTTACCTCCTGAGAGCATCCAGACAGAAGGCACACAGTTCACTGTCAGTTTACTATTTCACTCAGCTTATCATCACATCATTACCCAGTTTGTAGGCAACTAAGCCCTTAGGTATTCTTTTGTCTTCTTCCTGTTTCCTTAATTAACTTAATTAAGAGGAATCATGAAAGGTAATGAAACTCACATCAATTAACTAAGACGTCTGGAAACAGATTAGGTAAAGACATGATAAATAGGAGAGAGATGGCCACCGAAAATGGACTTAAAAATTATTTTTTATTCCATACTTCTCCCCAGTCATCAGTGAGGGGTGAGGCCGGCTGGACTGATTCCCAGTTAAGCTTACCTTGCCCAACAGCCGAGTGCATTTTTTCCATGTCAAACTTAATTTTTGATCTTCCTGGAGTGGTAAGCATCTTTTCCCACACTGTAGTTACTTCTTTAAGACAAGGAGTGATTTCTTCATAATCAAGCTTTAGGCGCTTGTTCAGCAAATCATTCTCAGAGGCTAGAACAGACAATTTAAGAGCACGTTAGTGAATGCTACAGCTCCGTGTCTCCTACTTCACAGCACAGCTGCCTGCTCATCACCACCGCTGAGACGTCAAGCGGCTACAAGCCAGCTTAACAGGTCCAAGGTAAAGACACGGTTCCTGCCCCACCACAGCTTCCTTACCTTGGAAGAAGCTAAACACCTAGGAGGCATCCTTGATTCCTCTCAGTCCTTCACCCCCAATGGATTCTGCTGGATCTACTGCTAAAATACACCCCACACCTATCCAATTCTACCCATCTCCACAGCTACCCTATTAACCAGAGACATCTCAAGGGCAGGAACTATGTGTTGGAATTCCCAGCGCCTGGCATGACGAGCTCTCAACAAAACTTCATCTAAACTAGGACAGGCTCTCCGAGGACAGTTCCTTCTTATTTAGAGCCAAACCTCCGTTAAGTAGCTTCTACCCTTCGTCACATTTCTGCTGCCTGGGGCTGAACAGAATAAATCTACCCTTTTCATGTGGCATCTCCTCAAATATATGAAGATAGCTATTATTTCCTACCAAACTTGTTCAGCTTACAGCTGCATTAAGAATTATACCTAAATTACCAAACTTGGGGGGGGGGGGCGGGGAGCAGGGGACCTAAGAAGGATTAAAGCTGACAACCTCACTCCCACCTAAAACCACTAAATCCTATTCAGACAAGGTGGTAATGTTGTCAGCCCCCATATCCACTCCACAACCTATCTCCGATCTAGACTGAGTTTATTGGGAAAGCAGGTAGGATACATAGCTCAGCATAAGCCAACATACAGGCTTCTGCAGAGCTGTAAACTTGTCTTCTTTATGATAATAATAAACACTATATGTCTTAAGTACTCTATATTTAGTGACATTTAATCTTTTTTTCTCTTTTCCTTTCTTTCTTTTTTTTTTATTGGGGTACAGTTGCTTTACAACGTTGTGTTAGTTTCTGCCGTACAACGAAGTGAATCAGCAATATGTATACACATATCCCCTCCCTCTTAGACCTCCCTCCCACCTCACCCCCCATCCCGCCCACCTAGGTCATCACAGAGCACCAAGCTGAGCTCCCTGTGTTATACAGCAGGTTCCCACTAGCTATTTTACTCATGGTAGTGTATATATGTCAATCCTAATCTCCCAATTCGTCCCAACTACGTTCCCCCGCCCCGTGTCCACGCATCTGTTTTCTATGTCTGCGTCTCTAGTCCTGCCCTGCAAATAGGTTTATCTGCAGCATTTTTCTAATCTTCAGGACACTGTGAGGCAGGTATCTTTGGATGAGAAGACTGAGCCCCTCCCCCAAGGTCCAAGCAGGAGGCGGAATGGGCCTGGGCCCCTTGCCTTTCTCCACCACACTGCAGAACTTGCTGTGATTAATTATACACATTTTCTGAGACTAGGCAGGTATCAATGAGGGGCCTTAAATGTTTGCTAGAATCCAGTGGAGCTATCTGGACCTAGACTTTTCTTTGTGTGAAAGAGTCTCAATGCAAATTTTATCTCTTTAACAGATATAGGGCCACTCAGACTTCTTTTCCTTCTTATTTCAGTTGTGATAAACTGCACCTTCCAATAAGTTTGTCCATTTCATCTAAGCTGTTAAGTTTATTGGCGAAGAGTTCTTAGTCCCAGAGACACTAAGTCAGTGCACACCTCGCACAATCTGCTCTCCCCGCATCCCACAAATCCACCCTCCCCCGCCCCAACTTTTATTCTGGAGGAGACCGAGGCCGAGCAGGTTCATTACTTTGTCCAGGGCCGCAGAATCAGGATGTGCTGGGTGCAGGATTTTTGCACCCTGGATTATTTTTTAAATAGGAATTACAGCTATTTCACTGAGTTGCTCCTGTGAGGTTTAAGTGAGATGAAATATACTAACCATCTACAAGATGTCTGCTAATTAGCAACTGCTCCACAAACTACCAAAATTATAAAAGCAAAAGAAATCGAAATAATGTTGCTTTACAAACCAAGTGCTGATAACATGAAATATTTTCTTTTTCCCCATTAGAAATTGAGCACATGATAATAACTCAAAGAATCTGACTAATGCTAACCTGACAGTAAGATCTTAGTCATCTTATGCATGTTTTCTGTACTTAACTGACCCAGTTACCGCCTTTAAGAGTACAAACGCATCAAAAGATGGCGCTGAAAAGGGCTGCAGAGATCCCTCGTCCAGCCTCTCACTTCATGGACACAGAAACTGAAGTTCAAAGTGAGCAAGGGACTTGCCCATGGTGATTTACTAGCTGGTGGGTGGCCAGGAGACTCTAGGCCTACTGCTGCCTCCTTCTCATCTTCTGTGATTTTTCATCTTCTGTCTTTATTCTTTTCCTTCTTACTTTGAAGAACACATTTTCAAGGTCCTGCTAAATAACTCCCTACGTGTATGTGGAGTTCAAATTTTTAAAAAATGTCAACCCTCAATTTCTCTCAGCTTCTCATCTACACATAGTAGATGCCATTAGAGCTGAGCTAACCCTTGTGGCACATAAGGTTCAGGGCCAGCCCTGCCAAACAGTGACTGCAAGCAGTACAAGGCTCTTGGGGCCAAATGTACATTTCTCTGGCAGTGAATTCTGCTGTGAGCACGTCCGGATACTAAAGAGCCCAGAAAGCAACAAGAGGAACCTACTCTGAAGTCAACAGAACAGAAGTATCTGGCCAGAAAATGCAGCTGAAAAGGCTTATTAAGCTATGTATTTTGCTGTTGGCCCAAGCAACAGCCTGCCGTTTCAGTGTCCTGACAACACTGCTCCCTAAACCAGCGGCCTCCAAAATGCCTTATCAAGCAAGGCAGATGATGCAACCCCACAACAAACACCAAGGCTCTAAGGCAAGAACGTGAGATACAAGACCAAACTCTTTTATTAAATAAGTGTCTGCAAACCCATGTTTAAGAGTTTCTGGGGCTAGGAGAAACCAGGACTAAATGAGATCAAAATGTAACTTTGCAAAAGAGTCATCTAATCGCCATTGAACGTGGATGTGAGCTACAACCTGGACTGCAGACTAATAATGTTCAGGTCTGATTATGTCACCGCACAGGGTGTGCTGTGGCTGCCTGTCCCAGTTCTGCTCTATTAGCAACTGCCTTCACGGACAAAATGCTCTTCCAACTGCCACCATCTCCTGAAAACTTAGAAAGGGAAGGAAGGCTAAGAGGCTGGGAGTCTCAGTAATTAAATGACGCCCAAACTTGTAGAGAGTTTAGAAAAACTGCACTCAATATCTATTTTTTTTTTGATAACCAACGTGTAGTACTTGTTTAACTTAGGAAAATCTTTTAAAAATATCTTCAATGATAATCAATTAAAACTCAAAATTCACTGTGTTATCATTATGCCGATGTAGTATCTGCAACATTAAATTATATGACTCAGCCCGATAAGCAGTATAGTGCTGACCAAAACCCATGGCTGTGGTGAGTCACCCTGCTGTCCGGCATCAGGCTGCTCCAGCATCATTTATAATGACGGAAATGGCCTTGCAGAGGGTGCTGCAGAGGACTGAGGGCCGGGGAGAGAGGCCATGCATTTCAGCCCCAGCACCACTGAAAATCAGCTGTTTAACTTTTGAGGAAATCACAATTCAGCTTCCAATGGTCTACAATGAAGTGAAACAGATTTAGATGACGTGGTTTGATTCTTTCTTGAATGCAGTGCTCCCGGAATAGTAATAAATATTTGATCCGTATATTCAAAAGCCAGGAAAAAGGCTTAACCATAGGAAGAACCTCCTCCTATATGTTCCTCTCATTTCTTTCCCAAAAAGCATGCAATTCAGCCTGAATTCTTGATCAACTGCAAGCGCCACTTCCAGCTGCAATTTAACCTTCCTTTAAAAGTAACTGAAAAAAAAAGCGATAAAATGACTGCCTCTCTAGTGCACTCCTGGTTGGTTCTTGTCAAATCTTGCCTCTGTATTTAATGATTCTGTGCCCCCCATGCCACCCCAACAAAACTTACTACATGTTTTTAGGCCATTCATGATCAGGCTCTTATTGTTGATTAGTTTTCTCAGCAATACAGGTACTGTACACACTGACACAATGCTTCCTAAATGATATTTAGCAAGTTTATTATGCTTTCACCACCAAGATAAGCATATGTTGGACCTTACAGAGCTAAGGAGAGGAATAAATTCAAACAGTAAAAATAAGAGACCACACAGGACAGAACTCTGCTGGATGAAACAAGGAAGCAGCAAATGAGGACGCTGGCAAGGGCTAGTGAACAAGGGCAAGGTGTTCTAGGTACCTTAGGAAACTCTTCCCTGCCCATTCTAGTCTGCCTGGTCACCATTTACATGGCTTTACAAAAGCTCTGCCACTGTGGCAATCTGATCTTGTCTCATCAGTCACAGTCACGATTCCTCCCAACACTCCCAAGAAGCCAGCCAGCATCCTTCCCATTTTACAACTATGCCCTGATTTTCCGTAGCTGCCATCTGCAAGAAGACGGGCCAGGAAAAGCATTAAGGTTTATGACCTACATGATGAATATAAGTGCCTTTTTACTTTTCAACAAAAATCCCCACCAACATACACATGATTATAAGCGCTGTGCTCCAAAGCTGTCATTTAGTCGATGGAACACTCAGCGATGCCATCACTATTAAATCTCTTTTAGACATCTGCTTTTAGAATTACCTTCAAGAACATACAGGAAAATGGTAGAAAAACAGACTTGGAAGAAAACTTAGCATTCACTGCTCTAAACTCCCCTCACCATGGCATCCCTTTCCATAGCAGCCTCATGGGATGAGCTGTCTCTCTCAGCTTCAATACTGGGTACTGGAGAGCCCACTACACCTGTAAGCAGACAATTCCAACCGCTCAACTACTCTCGTATCAAAAGGTCTTATTACTTTGTACTTGACTCTTGTTTTTGGTCAAAGATGACATATTTATATGGACAATGAACCTTATTCACCAGATTTGGTGTCTTAACTTTCAGCTCTATACAAACATCACAATAAAAGATGAAGCTCTGCAATCAAGGAGGAAGTTAATTCCAGAATTGCTCTGGACAGGGCCACCATGTACTACTCGTACAGCCTCCCTTTTAAAGAGTATGTTCTGATTTCCCAACCAAAATCCTCCTTATTTTATATCCAGGCAGCTCTCTGCACTCCAAGACCCGTGCTCTTTGCAGTATACCACCCAGGGTACATACAACTCAGCTCCTTAGCTACTTTGCAAATAATATTTATTCGTTCAAATGACTATGGAAACAGGAAATGAACAGAATCTAAACTTTCAAAGTTCATGGCTTACTTTGACACTAACATAACCCTGGGCTTCTCTGAGCATTAGTTTCCTCTTCAGGCTATACCTGCCTTCTTGAGTTGTCACCAGGATTAAATGAGTGTGTCCTTATAAAACCTTGTTATCAGTACAGGTACAGCTCAGCTAACTTGAAGTCTTAGTTCTCTATTTTTCAGGTTGCCTGCCACTCACTAAAAACGCACATAGAGTGAGGTTATGAACTTTAATGATTTAGGTAGGATCAGTTCATACCTAGTACCAGGCAAAGACTACGGTTGAGGACAAAGCAGGGGGAGGGAGAGAAAGAAGAAAACAAAAACCACTTTTCAGAGAGTTAAAGCTTACATTTGAAGGATGTCTCTCAGAAGATTTAATTTAATAGAATTGGCGAGATTATCATTAAATCTCTAGAAAGTGAAAAGTACTAACTTTGCTTTGGAAAAGTAACAGGTATTTTAATATGCATGTGTGTATGTATGTATGTTAGAGTACCTTGCCTTTTTCTTTTTTTTTTTTTAAAGAATAACACGCTTATGTCTGATACGCTTCACTTTAGAGTCAGGACAAATTAAATCAACATCAGGCCTGTTAAATATAAAAAGTGGCAAACCAACCTTGCAGCTTCTGATTTTCCTTCTCCATCCGGAGGAGCAGTATCTGTTGTAGAATGGCCTTTTGCCACAGCTCTCGAAGTTCACGAGATGTCCTTTTCTTTTCCTCTGGGACAGGGCCAAAGGGTCCATCTTCACAAACTGGTTCTAGAGGAGATCGTGGGGGAAGCTCTCCCAGCTCTGAATAATCTGGGGAGGAAAAAGGACATTTCAGAATGGTCATTTTTCTTTTTTCTCCTTTTTCTTCCTCTTGATTTTGTTTTCTTTTTTTAAGTATAGTTGCTGTACAATATCATATAAGTTACAGGTGTATAATATAGTGATTCACAATTTTTACAATTTTTTTAAATTAATTTATTTTTTATTGGAGTATAGTTGCTTTACAGTGTTGTGTTAGTTTCTGCTCTACAGCAAAGTGAATCAGTTATACATATATATATCCCCTCTTTTTTAGATTTCCTTCCCATTTAGGTCACCACAGAGCACTGAGCAGAGTTCCCTGTGCTATACAGTAGGTTCTCATTAGTTATCTGTTTTATACATATTAGTGTATATATGTCAATCCCAACCTCCCAATTCATCCCAATATTCCTCCCCACCTTGGTAACCGTAAGTTTGTTTTCTAATCTGTGTGATTCACCATTTTTAAAGTTTATACTCCATTTATAGTTAATATAAAATATCGGCTATACTCCCTGTGTTGTATAATATATCCTTGTAGCTTATTTTGTACATAATAGTTTGTAGCCCTATTCCTCTTCCCCCTCGTTCCCCCTCCCCGCTGATAACCACTAGCTTGTTCTCTATCTGTGCGTCTGCTTCCTTTTTGTTATATTCACTTGTTTGTTGTATTTTCTGGATTCTACATAAGTGAGATCATACAGTGTTTGTCTTTCTCTGTCTGACTTATTTCACTTAGCATAATGCCCTCCAAGTCCATCCGTGTTGCTGCAAATGGCAAAAATTCATTCTTTTTTATGACTGAATAGTATTCCACTGTACACATATATACCACAGCCAGAATGGTCATTTTTCAATAAAAATTTATATTTAAACATAGTGTCTGATCAGAAAATTCTGCTTATTCAGATATTACACAATGGTATCACCAAATTTAAAAATCAAGTTTCAATATGCATTGAAAAAACTACACCTGAGCCACGAACATCAAACAAATTATACATCAAATAGTAATAAGCAAAAGTCGCATCAGCTGAGATGTTCAAAGATATCTACTTCGTAAGGTATACTACTTTATCTTCTTCTGAGTTAATGAGTGTATTACTGATAACAACAGCAAGCATTCATACAGTGCTCCATACCAGACTGTTCTGAGGGTTTTATATATAATAATTTACTTAACACTCAACCACCCTAACATGTAGGTACTGTAACTATTCAGTTTTAAAGAGAAGCAAACTAAAGCACAGGAGTTCACGTGCCTTGCCCAGTGCCACACAGCTAGAAAATCGTAGAGCCAGGGTTGGAACCCAAGCAGTCTGGCTTTTATGTACATTCTTAACCACTGTGTTGTATATAAGGCCAGGTGTTTTTAAAAAAGATTAAAACTTACTTAACAGCCAAGAGTAACTGTGACCATTAATAAATCCTCTACCAAGTGCTAGGCACCATGCCAGGTGTTTTATATGGACAGACTCATTTCATCCTGATGCCAACTCCAGAAGGCAAGTATTAGCCTGAAGAGAAAACTATGGTTCAGAGAAGCCAAGTAATTTGCCCAGGGTGAGACAATGAATAAGTTCATGCTTTCTGTGGATACCCCTACAATTTAGATATGCCTACAATTCAAATGTCTCCTATGCCATCAATTTTGAAATTTCTATTTCTTAGTTGAAATCTCTTTACAGTTCAGGAATTTGTGCCTTTCCCAACTGCAGACACTCTGCTGCTGGTACAGTGTTGTTGTATCTCACTAATACCTTATGGACACGCACAGAGACCATCCCACCGGTTCACTATGAAACTAGCGAAGTTCCCACACACAAGTGGACCTCATCTGACACAGTGCATTCTTAACACATGCCGTGAAAAGCCCCGCACAGGCAACCTGAGTCTCACAACCGCCCCACCCCGTAAGACAATACACTATCTCTTCCATTCAACATCTCCAACACAATTCCATGTTATGACTAATTTATAGAACAGTCATCACCATTGCTCTTTATCTTAAGCTGGGTTTGTTTTCCTGCTACAAAATCAAGTACAAGCTACAAAATGTTTAATTTCCTAATGTAACTTGTCCATCTTAACTCCCCTTGAAAGTACAGGATCTTTAAACAAATGATAAGCCATTAAGAATGCCTTATAATCTCTGTAAGCATTTAAATGCTTATCATCACATTTTTATTTATGTTTATTTCATTATGACCCTGTTAAACAAATGAATTAAAATTCTACTTCTTTTGGAGGTAAGAAATAGAGCGTTTATGCACGTTACAGGAGGATGCTCACGTGTAATGGTCAATATGAAAGCAAGAATTAAAATTGTCTATATTGTATGATCTCAATTTTGTAAGTATTATGAGAGGCAGTACAGTTCTGTGACTAATAGGGTCAGGCTCTGGAGCCTGGCTGCCTGGTTTATAATCAAGACTCTGCATTTATGGATTTTGTGATCTTTAGCAAGTTGCTTAATCTCTTTGTGCCTCAATTTCCCAATCTGTTAAGTGGGAATAACAGCACCTCCCTCAGAGTGGTGTTATAGGAACTGAGTTAATACATACCATACAAACCACCTAAAACAGGGTCCAACACACAGTAATACAGTGAACATTAGCTCTTATTGTTTGCTATCACATATTCATTAAGGGCACAGAAAAAAATACTGGAAGGAAACGCATCAAAATTTAGTCACTCAACATTGTAAGCTCTGAGAAGGCTAGAACCTTGCCACCTTGTCGACGGGGGTCTGTCCAACACCAAGCAGTCCCTGGCACCCAGCAGATGCTTGATAAATAATTGTTGAATAAAAGAAGAGATAGGTAGGTACCGGGATTGGTGTGCTTGCCGTTCTTCTTTGTATTTCCTGTATTTTCTAAATGTGTGACAATAAACATTTTTATAATCAAAAAATTAAAGAAAATGCAAACCTGTTCTGATTTAAATCAAAGATTAAAAAATGTTCTCTTGCAAAACACTTAGAAGACAAGTCACCCCTCACAACCTGTATACTTAGGATTACTCACTATTGAACACAATATAGTCTAAATTAATCCCTTTTGCAAAAGGAACTTTAGTCAGTATTCCTATTTAATCTTACTCTGCAGCTTGAAGTCTTCTACTTGAGCCCTTTCCCTTTATTTTGTTTTTGTTTTGTTTTCTTCTTTTTACCATCTTGGCTGTTGAAAGACGGTAAACCATCACAACCACATGAGAGGTGTCACAACCACCTCATGAGATAGGTGATGTTATCCCCTTTCTACAGCCGAAATAACTAAGGTGCAGTGAGGTTTTGTAACACGGTCAAGGTCACACCTCTGCTAAGAGTCAGAGCCACAATCTGAACCAAGGTATATTTTCCTCCAAAGTAAAAAAATGCTTACCCAGTGCCTCTAACTTCCAGATGCACAAACATCACGTGGGTATCGTGCTGAAATGCAGATTTTGACTCAGTCTGAGGGGAGCCTGAGAGTCTGCATTTCCATTAAGTGGCCAGGTGATGCCACTATTGCTGGTCTCAAAACATACTCCCAACAGCGGGCTCCACATCACATTTTTACTCTTCACTCCCTCACGTAACCTTAGGCACTTATTATCATGACAGCTCTTCATTTTCTTTCGCTGTGACTGCTAGAACCCAGTCCAAATGCTGCTGTCAGCTGCCTGAACTCAGGCCTTCACACATGGTCAGAGCGCATCCCAATCCTGGTCAGGGTGCCAAGGCCCACTGCAGGATACAAAGACAGATTAGGGGCACTGGTGTTAATTTCACCTCTGAATTAACTAAATAAAGGTTAATCCACTGTAAAGGTCAGCAAATAAACCTAACAACTTACAGCAGGGTTTCCCTATCCCAGCACTACTGACACTTTGGGCTGGCTAATTCTTTGTCATGGGGGACTGTTCTGTGCACTGTGGCATGTTTATCCGCATCCCTGGGCACTACCTACTAGATGACAATAATATCCGCCCGTGCCAGCAGCGACAATCAAAAATGCCCAGACATTGCTAAATGTCCCCTGGGGAGAAGGGGGAACAAAATCATCCCCAGTGAGAACCTGAATCAGAACAAAATACCCATCACTTACTCTCTCCTAACCCTGGGAAGGGGTAAAATATATCCCCTTTGCCCAAGTTTATTTTATGTGGTAACAATTACGGATGTTATAGTCTATAATTAACAATTTAAAAAAATATACTATCTTTTGTTCATATTAAGAGTAGCCTAGTTACAAAGTAGTTAGTGATTTACAAGAGGGGGATAGTTAAATATCTGTTTATTCTAAATGTGGCCCAGCTAATCTTATCAATGCTAAAAGACCCAGATTTGGGACAAGGCTATAGCTTTGTGATCAGTCCTCTTTCACATGTGCGTGCGCATACGTGTTTGGGGTGCAGTCTTATGAGATGTGTACTCATGTACACAGGGGGTTGAATGGAGGGGCAGGGTGAGGATTATAACGTGAAAATGTTGGACAGCCGTTGACTGAGAACCTTGTTCTAATAATAAATATGTTCACTGTTTGAACGTGGATAATTCTTAAGCCATTTACACTAGTATTTGTTGAGTCTCTTATATGTACCCCGGATGTGATGTGCTCAGTGGTCTAAGAAAGGCTTTGCTGTTTCTAATAATCTCCAGAACAACAGTGGGGCTCTGGCTTCTGTCCTCGACTTCTATTCTTGCTGAGAGGCAGCCAGCTAGGGGCTCAGGTGGAAGAACGCGCCTTAGTGCAGCAGAGGCTGAGCAGTGGCCTGCCCCACCCCTCTTTGTAAACCTCTGTAAATGCGTACACCTTTTGGGTTCCAGTCCCTCGGGGCAAAATGTGAGAGGTGACATTCACCACCAACTGCCCCAACTGTGGGGACCACAGGCACCGACAGACAGCTTTATAAAGTCTGCAGAGCCACAAAACCACAGGGTTGCAGGAACAGGTCAGCCTGGGATTGGCTTTTACTATTCTGACATCTCCTGTAATGACAGGATGTAGAAGGCTTAAATTATGTAGGCTCTCAGAAACAATGGCCTTCAGTGGGTTCTAAGAATTTTAAAACCAGCCATAATTCAGGGGCCCTAAGAGACAACTGCCTGCATCTAAATCACTGCTGTGACATTCTCAATAGAGTCATAAATATGACCTCTGCTGGTGTGTCAATGTCACAGATGCCGAACTGCTCTCTGACTGCTCTGTGCTGCTGTGTCCTCTCTGCACACATGTGTGTGGGGAAGAGCGTGACATCACACTGCTGGTGTGACAGGGCAGGAGGAAAAGGAACATGCACATGGCCTCACACCTGTCCAGCCTCCGGCTCTGCGAAGTCTGGAATACAGGGCTCCTTTCCTATGTTTTCACAAGACAGTGATACCAAGGTTGAACTGCAGTTCTCCTCCCTTTAAACATACAACATTAAATCACGCGTCAGGTGCCCTGTAAGAAAGAGAAGCCCCAGGAAGAAAATGAAGAGACAGATCCTTATTCTCCAATACGCCGCTTTTTTCTGTTATCCCACAACAGAGCAGGTTAAAACTCTCGCCATCCCTCCTGAAAAATCCTGGTCTCCCATGGCAGAAGAAAAAGAAAACGTTTAAAATTCCAGTTATTCTCAAACTTCTGTTTGAACGACATGAATAGACCTTGGAAACAAGAATTAAAACTGAACATTAAATCTCTGGAGAAAAGTTAACAGCAGCAGGGATTAACATCTGCAGCACCTGTTGTTACCAACAGCTGAAGAAAATTTCTTAAAAAAACAAAGTAAAATGAATGTGTAGATTTAAGAAAGAAATAGGCAATCCTCGAATGAATGCCGTCCAACTGTTTACAAAGTGCAAACTTTACCTCTACTACAACGGAACATAGATGCCAGGAGAGCAGAGATTTCTGCGGTCCCTGCCGTATCCCGTGCCTGGGAAACAGCAGAAGCACGTGGAAAAGTCATGAACAAACAGATTCATTTACCCGAGATCTCTCCACACTCTACTCTGACTACTTTGGATGTTTTATGGAAAATAACCCCAAAACAATAACCTCGCTATTTTTCTACAGCTGCATTATATCATGGTCTAGCTACAGGAAAACATAATTTTTAAATAATAACATTCTTTTTTTAAAAGAAATATTTCTAAGTTTTTTTCACCTGCTGCTAGAAATCCAGATAGGAACACGCCACAGTCCCTCAAATTTCAAGCAGGGTGATTGGGAGAAGTACACAAGTGCTGAGAAATACAAAGAAAGTATTCTAGAAGTTCAGCAAAGAAAACGAATTTCTCCTGTGTACCAGGTCAAGGGCATAGGCCCTGGAGCAAGATACCTGCGATCAAATCCCTGCTCCACCACTCATCTAGCTACTTAACCTCAAACAGGTGGTTTGAACACCTCATACCTGTATCCTCACCTGCAAAATCTGCATTCCAGTGCCTCTCAGAGGATTAGTGTGAGCATTAATTAGGCAAACGTGGAAAAAAAGATAAGCCTGGCACATAGCAAGCATTCGATAAAATGTCAGCTATCATTCTTCTTATCAGCATCAGGTTTTAGGAACTGATAGTTGTTCTTTAAGGACAAGTAAAATTCAGACAGGTGGAAATGATGGGCGCCATGCCTGGTAAAGGGAGCAGCATCACGGGGTATGCAGGGGAATATCAGTTATCATGCACGGACCCATTCTGCTCATGACCAGATGGCGCACGCGCAAACAGAAGAGAAGAATATGGTCAGGCCCAGACTACAGACAGCAATGACTGCCTGGTTCCTTTAGGTATTAATTAGTGGGAATCATGGAAGATTTGGGGTTTTTACAGTTTTCAAAAGAAAATGTATTTCATTTATGCATTCTTTAGCGTTGGAAAGATATCCCGGTCAGCAGGGAATGGAGAGCTTGGTGGATGCGACAAGTGAAGGGCTATTATGAAACAATGTGAAAAAGTGCTAGGGTTGGGGGATAAGCTCTCAAGACAGAAGAGCGAGCCTAACTCTGCCTGAGACGGGGTGCAGCGGGGTGGGGATGGGGGTGGTGAGGGGATGTAATGGGGAGGCAAGCACACAAGTTTTTTTTAAGAAAACAGACAAGAAATGCAGAAACTAAAAACAGCAGCAAGAGCCCTGCAGATCTTTATCCCTATGCCCTCCCAAATTAGCCATCTGGGGTGAGTTTCCAAGGCTCTATTAAGATGCGTTTTGTCCTCAGCC